>NC_041730.1:44298336-44636984 GCF_004115215.2 Ornithorhynchus anatinus | reverse complement strand
GCCTTTCTAAAATGCCAATCAGAATTCATCCCTCCCCTCCTCAAAAATCGCCATCTCCAGCAGCTATCCATTTTTGTCCATGTCAAACAGAAATTCCTGACCATTAGCTTTAAATCTCTCCATTACTTCTCTCCTTTTTACCTATTTTGTAATACTAATCCTGATAATGATAATAATAATGGTATTTGTTAAGCACTTACTCTTACCACCAGGCTGAAAGCTCCTGAAGGGTAGCAATTGTGTCCACTAATTCTACAGAACTGTCCTCTCCTAAGTTCTTATAGTGCTCTGCACTCGCTAAGCCCTCAATAAATATGATTGATTTGCCAAGGACTGTACAAAGCACTGGGTTAGATTATGAGAAGCAGCGTGGTTTACTGGAAAGAGCATGAATTTGGGAGTCAGAGGTCGTGGGTTCTAATCCTGGCTCAGCCACGTGTCTACTGTGTGACTTTGGACAAGTCCCTTAACTTCTCTTGGCCTCAGTTACCTCATCTGAAAAACGGGGTTTAAAACTGTGAGCCCCTCTAGGGAACTGACAACCTTGTATCTCCCCCAGCTCTTAGAACAGTGCTGGGCACATAGGGCTTAACAAATGCCATCATCATCATTATTATTAGAATCACCTTCCCTATCCCAGATGGGGCTCATAATCTCATTAGGAGGGCGAACAGGGATTGAATCCTCATTTTGCAGATGAGGGCACAGAGTCACAGATAAGTTTTAAAAGACTTGCCCACGGCCAGTGGCAGGGAAATAGAGGAGCCAGGATTAGAATCTAGCTCCTCTGACTCCTTGGCTCATGCTCTTTTCACCTAGTCACGCAACTTTACCCCAGCTCATAACATGCTCCCCTAAATTAACCTCCCAATTATACCTCTCTCTCCAATCTCCTGTCTCTAACTCATTGCTCATGCCCTTTCCTTTGCACGAAACTTCCACTCCCCTTCAAATCTCCTCTCTCTCCAATTTCCAAGTTTTCTAAAGAACCACCTCCTCCAGGGGACCTTATCCTACCAGCTCCACTTAGCACTAAATGGGTAAAACATGCTCATTTATCTCATTTCTTTGTTGGCTTACTTTTGTTGTTACCAATTGTATCTATATATTTATTCTTCATCCTATTATCTGCATACAATCTGGCTCTACCTTTCTCCTCCCCTAGGTTGAAAGCTCCTTAAGGTCTGGGACCATGTTTTCCACTTTTATTTTTGTTCCCAAGCATCTAGTACAGTCTCTGTATAAAGTAGGTGTAAGCGTTTAATGGACAGTTGTTTTTTATGGTATTTGTTAAGCACTTACTATATGCTGGCACTGTATTAAGCGCGGGGAATAGATAGAGGCTAATCAGTTTGGATATTGTCCAGGTTCCACAGAAGGCTCCCAGTCTTAATCCTCATTTTACAGATGAGGTAACTGAGGCACAGACAAATGAAGTGACTTGCCTGAAGTCACACAGTAAGTAAGTAGTGGAGCCGGGATTAAAACATAGGTCTTTCTGACTCCCAGGCCTGTGCTTTACCCACTAAGCCATGCTGCTTCTCTGTCACTAGGTCTTGCTGCTACATATGAATGATCTTAGCCTATTTTCTGCCTACTCAATTTCCCGTGATAACAAATTCCACATGCCACCTTACCTTCCTCCCCCAATGGTCACTGCTCCTGGCAAGCTCTGTGCCCAAGGGAGAAAAGCTGCTCCCATAGGTTCTTGGACTCCCTCTTTTGCTGCCGAGAAAAGCATCGGTTGTAACTGTCACCCTCCATTCTGTCACTGAGGTCCCTGGTCCTGGCATTTACTGGGCTTGCCAGGCCAGGAATAAAAACTGGAATGAAGGAGTGAAACCTTCCTTCTCCAGCCACAGCTCCCCTACCAATTTTGTTGTGAATTTGTGTATTTGTCTATGTTGTGTCTCCACGTTCCGTGGTCCCCCTCTTTAGACTGTGAGCTTGTTATGGGCAGGGATTGTCACTCTTTATTTCTGTCTTGTACTTTCCCAACTGCTTAGTACAGTGCTCTGCACACAGTAGGCTATGGATCAATATGATTGAATGAACGAATGAATCATTCCTGATGGGTCTGTCTCCTGTCCTTTCTCCCCACTTATACTCTTAAACTGTAACCTCCTCCAAGGGCCAGGGATTGTCTTGTTCCCTCCTGTGTGTCCTCTCCCAGTGCTTAATACAATGCTCTTCAAACAGTAAGGCCTATATAAACACTATTGCTATTTGCTACGTGACCTGGTGTTTAGGATGTTCCACCCTACCATTCTGGAGATGAGAAAACTCTAGTCGGAGAAATTTCAGCCGAGAAAGGCATTGCTTTTTGAGGTCAAAACAACCTCAGGACTCAGAGTTGCTCATGGAATCTTGAGTGGCAGCTTCTAGGAAGACAAAGAGGAGTTTGGTTTCCAACCCATGGTGGGTGAAAGAAAAACAGGAGAGTGACCTTTCTGTGTTTGGCATTTTGTTCGTTTATTTACTGACTTAACCTCCAGGCGGCATCCCCTGGGGGACCTACCTCCAGCACGCTGGTCTTTCCGAAACTCTTGAGGGCCCTCCTTCCAGGGGAGAGATGCCATTTGCTTGTTCAGAATAAGAGGCCCCAACAGTCAACTGCCTCCCAGAACACTAACTCTTGCTGCAGCCGGCAGCATGAATAATTGAAAAGCTACCCAACCGGTTTAAGTTTTTGCTCGCTGCTGCCGAAGGGTTACGAGGTGCTTTCTTAAAAAGAACCTAAAGGGGCATCTAGAGCCCAGTTCTCTGTGGCAGACTGCCTGATCCAGGTCCTTATGACCTTCCTCAGCTTCTAATAATAACTGTGGTATTTGTTAAGCATTTACTGTGTACCAAGCAATGTACTAAACCATGAAGTAGATACAAGATAATCCGGTTGGACACAGTCCCCATCACATGTGGGGCTCACGGTCTATGTAGGAACAGGTATTTATTTATTGAGAAGCAGTGTGGCCTGGAGGCAAGAGCATGGGCTTGGGAGTCAGAGATCGTGGCATCTAATCCCGGCTCTGCCACTTGTCTGCTCTGTGACTTTGGGCTAGTCACTTAACTTCTCTGTGCCCATTACTTCATCTGTAAAATGGGGATTAAGAGTGTAACCCCCCACATGGGACAACGTGATTACCTTGTATCTCCCCCAGCACTTAGAATAGTGCTTGACACATGGTAAGCACTTAATAAATAGTATTATTATTATTATTCCTCCATTTGCCCTTCTCAGAAAGTCCCTCTACCTTCTGCCCCTTTCTGGCCTTCCCTCTGATTCCTTTTCTCTCCAAAATGATCTCGGGCCTCTCCTTGCCACGCAACTACTGGGCTCAGAGAAAACCACTGGGGAGTTGTGGGGAGGGGAAGGGGGGATGAGAAACTCGGGGAGGGTTTATTAAGAAGAACAGAGCAATCTGAAGTGAGATTAATTACAACTGCACGAACAGCAGTTAAGGGAGGACCCGAAGCCGACAGCCTTCCTGAAACTCCTCCCCGTGCTCTCTCCCAGTGGTTAATCACCTCCTCAGGGAAGGTCCAGGGTCTTAGCCGGCTGCGGAAGCAGTTGCTTTGGAAATTAACCTTTTCATGGGGTCACCTCCATTACGGATGTGCTGCCTGGAAAGTAGAAATGAGAATCGGTTTTATTTTTCATTCTGCTTAACTGTTCTAAAGGCCCCTCAATTACCTTACTCTAGCATGCTTAATTTTCGGGAACGTGAGTAATATTTATATTTCAATGCTTGTTCCGCCCAGCCCCCCCTCCCCCACCCTCCACAGGAGAGAAATGAAAGACCTGTTACTGAGCTGGTCAGTGCTAATCTCTGGACTGGCATACATCGAGTCATTTTGTATAGCTTTTGTCTGGCAGGAACAAAATCTCCTGGAATAACATAGCAAAAAATGTTGACTGGTCATCAGAAGCTCCTGTGGGCATGTAAGAGGATAGTCTCACCCATCATTAGCCATCCCACCGAGAGCCCGGTTGAGAGCTCAAGAAGGGGAGTTTCTGGGAGGATCCCTAAAAGACCTGGGGACAGGCCAGCCAGACTAGGCTTCTCATGGCCAGAACTCTCTTCAGTCAATCAGGGGTATTAAGTGCTTACTGTGTGAAGATGACTGTACTGAGCACTTGGGAGAGTATAATGTATAATACAACAGAGTTGATAAAAACATTCCCTGCCTCAAAGAGTTTGCAGTCTAGAGGATCAGACTCTCCTTCTGGAAGCTTCCCTTCTTCCTCCTGCATCTAAGTTCCTTCCACAAATCTGTCCTTCCCCTGCCCCATCACCACTCCTCAATAATAAGAACAATAATAATAATAATTATGGTATTAAGCGCTTACTAAGTGCCCAGCACTGTTCTAAGTGCTGAGGGTAGACACAAGGTAATCAGGTTATCCCACTTGGGGCTCACCATCTTAATCCCCATGTTACAGATGAGGTAACAGGCACAGATAAGTTAAGCAACTTTCCTGAGGTCACACAGGACTTGAGTGGTGGATCCGGGATTAGAACCTGTGTCCTCTGACTCCCAAACCCGTGCTCTTGCCACTAGGCCATGCTGTTTCATGCTCCTTCCACTCCCCACAGCATTGCTGAACAATGATAATCATGCTTTGCCCTTTTGTAGCACCTTTCTTCCAAGCTTTTCCCAGATGTTTTAGTATTTATTATCTCACAATATCCCCTGGAGATAGAGATGAGCAAGGACTATAATCTCCATTTTATAGGTGGAGACAGTGAGGGTCAGAGCAGTGGCCCAGCTTGCCTGAGATCTCCCTTGAGTCACTGGTAGGGCTTAGGAATCTTTGATTCTCATTATTTCAGATCTGGAAAAATGGAAAGCCAGTACAATCTTGAATCTAGAGAATGGAATCTCAGTTCCTACCAAAATAGTTAAATGATAGTAGTAATAGCGTTTATGTAGTCCTTACTGTGTGCAGAGCATTGTAATTAGCACTGGGAGAGAATACTTGTATGAAAATTTAGTTCCATTCCTTTATAGTTCTGCTGTTCATTCGATAGGCCTTCTGTAAAGTGCTGTCATAACTACAGCGAATACTTTGTTTTACTTGCATAACAATGCTTTGATATCTTTTAGGCTATTATTCTAATTTTCAACTTTTGTTTTGACTGTTCATTTACAGTTGTTGCCATTTAGGCTTCCCTCAGTTTTAGCTCTTTTTATCTTTTCGTCTCGAAGGATCCACACCTTTCTCTATTCAGGTATTCCTTCCTGTTTGGTATTTTGCAGCATGGCCAAGTGGAAAGAACACAAGGCCTGGAGTTAGAGGACCTGGGTTCTAACCCCAGTTTTGCCAATGTTTTGCTGAATGTCCTTGGACAAGTCACTTAACTTTTCTGTGCCTCAGTTTCCTCAACTGAAAAATGAAGACTAAATACCTGTTCTCCCTCTTATTTAGAATGTGAGCCCCATGTGAGACAAGGACTGAGTCTGACCTGATTACACTGTATCTACCCCAGAGCTTAAAACAGTGTTTGACACATAGCAAATGCTTAACAAATACCATAATAATAAAAATAAGAATCCAGAGAACATTGACCAGCAAATGAAACAGGTATGACCTCCTACTAAGAATAGTTGCAAATCTATGTGTGCTGAGGAAAGTCCACTAAACCTCAGGAAAAATCCATGTACTTGAGCATCACAAGTGTACCTGGCATCTGAAGGACACTAAGAAAGTCATTAGTGAAAGGTACTCCATCCAGGAGCAATAAATTAGTACACTTTTCGGGCTCCTTGAACAATTTGTCAGCCCGTTCAGTATATCACAGGACCACGGAAGCCTGGCTTGCAGTGGGCTTGTTGTTTTAGGAATGTCTAAGATTTTATTTAGGGGTTAGGTTATTAGCTTCCGCTGAGGCTGTGGAGGAAAATCTTGAAGTGTCCTACCCCGATCCACTCAACCATTCATCCTGCTGCTTGTGTGAAGGGAAAGGTTGACAAATTTCCAATATCAAAACCAGCTGTCAGAACAACATAGGGTAATAGCTGTCCTTGTCAAACGCACCAATTAATTCACCAGACTGTCAATGCTGGTATAATTGATAGACTCCACAATCTGGCTGAGTAATGAAAGTGGAAAGCATTACTAAGACCATTTCACCTCCTAACAGGTCTCATAATGAAACTGGAGCTGTCAGAGTAGCAGGATGCCAGAAATCTCTGCTAACGTAGGTGGCAAATTTTAAGAGGGAAAGGCCACACTCCACCCAATTATCTCTGTCACAATGTGGCTATTTTACCAACGTATTTCATGGCAATGTGTAATAGGAAACATATTTCAGGTAAGAATGAATGCTGCCCTTTGTGGTTAGGAGGTCTCTTGGAATGGAATTATGCTGACTGCGGACTAGACCATAACGCTTATTTTACAAACCAAGCCGACTGTGGAAAAGGCTAAGAGCGCCTACCTACCACCCCAAATTCACTTAACTCCTCAACAGAGGGGAAAATATCAGGAGCAGAAATCCAGGTCACATGCCCTAGAGCTAGCAGGAACAGTTTCACTTTCCTCCCCTGCTTAAAATGAAAGATGAAACATCTTCCATATCATAAATAATCTGGGAATAAAAAGAATTTAAGATGTCAAAATCCGCCACAGGGTAAACATCACTGTCTTTAACTCATTAGAAAAAATCCAGTGGTTGACATTTCCAGAAAGAGCAAAGTGAACCAGTTGGCAAATTCAGTTCACTCAAAAATCTCACAGGGTCCCGGTTCGAGCGAAGGTAGGAATAAGGCTTAGAGTTTCACGATGGGGTTAGGTGCTGAGAAATAGATTCATCCATGATGAACTAAAACTGGCATTCAGTGACTGGCTGATGATTTACCTTCAGGCAGTAGGTCTTGGGAGATTGCTATACAATCAATTAATGAATCAGTGGTATTTATTGAGCACTTACTATATGCAGAGTACTATGTTAAGCAGTCGGGAGACTACAATACAACAGGTGGTAGACTTGCTCCCTGCCCGCAATAAATTTATAGTCTAGAGGGTGAAGAGGGTGAGACAGACATTAGTATGAATACATAATCTATAATATATAATTTAAATGTATGTACACTGAATATTTACTTGGCACTCGCTCTGTTTACAGATCTGACCTGCAAAACCACCATAATATTTTCTCTGTACCTAGGAACATCATTTTGAAGCACAAGATTCCCATGGCATTCATGGAAATGCAGGGATTAAGGATTGAGGTTGGCTTTGGCTTTTTCATTCTGATTTTAACATGTATCTCTTCGTTCCTTGTGAAGAGATGGATCATAGGCTGTTTTCAAAAACGAAATGTCCATTAATAGGTTACCAGTGGAATTTACTGCATCTTGTGAGAATGTAAGCTACATGTGGAGTCGGAATGGGTCACTTTGTTATTCCGTAGTTCCCAAGCAACCAGTACAGTGTGCCTTGCCAAGTGGGTGTTCAATCACCCTGCTATTTCTATTTCCACTTACACTAGGGTCAAATGGTCACTTCTACATGGTGTAGGGATAAAGCACAGGTCTGGGAGTCAGAAGGTCATTGGTTCTAGTCCTGACTCTACACGTGTCTCTGCGGTGTGACCTTGGGCAAGTCATTTCACTTCTCTGGGCGGCCTCAGTTCCCTCATCTGTAAAATGGGGATTGAGACTGTGAAACCCACCTGGGACTGTGAGACCCTCTAGACTGTGAGCTGATTGTGGGCAGGGAACGTGTCTGTTTATTGTTGTATTGTACTCTCCCAAGCACTTAGTACAGTGCTCTGCACACAGTAAGTGCTCAGTGAATACGATTGAAAGAATGACAGGGATTGTATCCAACCTGATTTCGTTGTCTTTACCCCAGCTCTTAGTACAGTGTGGCTTAGTGGAAAGAGCAGGGGTTTAAGAGTCAGAGGTCATAGGTTCTAATCCCGGCTCCACCACTTGTCAGCTGTGTGACTTCGGGCAAATCACTTCACTTCTGGGTGCCTCAGTTACCTCATCTTTAAAATGGGGTATAAACCCCATATGTGGGATAACCTGATTACCCTATATCTACCCCAGCACTTAGAACAGTGCTTGGCACACAGTAAGCACTTAACAAATACCAACATTATCATTATTATTACAGTGCCTGGTGCATAGTAAGTGTTTAATAGCTTAATCATTATTATTGGCAACTGAGGAGTAGCTCAAAGGAGAAAGAATTCCATATCAGTCACTAGTAGATGAATGTGAATGAATGTCCCATCTCCAGGGGAATTGTGTTTCTCCTCCATTTCTGTCCTGGTGGGGAGGGTGGGATGGGAGAATCTTATTTCTTTCATTCAATAGTATTTATTGAGCGCTTACTATGTTCAGAGCACTGTACTAAGTTCTTGGACTGTACAATTCGGCAACAGATAGAGACAGTCCCTGCCCATTGACGGGCTTACAGTCTAATCGGGGGAGACAGACAAAAACAATAGCAATAAATAGAATCAAGGGGATGTACATCTCTTTAACAAAATTAATAGGGCAATAAAATATATACAAATGAGCAGATGAGCACAGTACTGAGGGGAGGGGAAGGGAAAGGGGGAGGAGCAGAGGGAAAGGGGGGGAAAGGGGCTTAGCTGAGGGGAGGTGAAGGCAGAGAGGGAGCAGAGGGAAAAGGGGGAAAAGGAAAAAGGCAGATGATAATGTTCTGTGAACTAATATGGCCTAGAACCTAGACTGACTCAGAAATATGCAAGACCAAAATCTGATTTTGACACTTTCTGGGTGTTTGGGCCCTTGTTAGTTGAAAGTTTGTACATTTCAGAAACTAGCATGCTCCCAAGATAGAAAAAAGTAGGGCAAGAAAAAGAGCAGTGTGTACCGTGCCTGCTGGGAGCCCAAACAAATCCAGCATTTAGGATTAGTTTCTGATGGATTGCCCATTGATAAGCTGGGATTTAGCCCAGCTGGGCAGTCTTCAATTTAGAGTTTTTAGGATCAGAAAGATTTGTTTTTCATGGGACTAGGCGGATAAGGGTATAAGTTCCATTTGGGCACTGGTCACCTTGACTATATCCCTTTAAAATCACCACCTCGTCCAACTACCAAGGAGAAAGCAGGGGAATAGCTGGACCAAGAGTTTTTGAAGAAACAGAGAAGCAGCGTGGCTCAGTGGAAAGAGCTTGGGCTTTGGAGTCAGAAGTCATGGGTTTGAATCCCGGCTCTGCCACTTGTCAGCTGTGTGACTGTGGGCAAGTCACTTAACTTCTCTGAACCTCAGTTCCCTCTTCTGGAAAATGGGGATTAACTGTGAGCCTCATGAGGGACAACCTGATTACCCTGTATCTACCCCAGCGCTTAGAACAGTGCTCTGCACATAGTAAGCGCTTAACAAATACCAACATTATTATAAACATGACACAGCGAGGGTTCCTCTCCCACCTACCTCTCTGGGGCTCCTGCCGTGACTCTGGATGAGGTCTCTGGGTCAAAGGGAAGATCAGCAAGGAAAACAAGACTTGGGAGTGCCTCATTCAGACAGGAGGGGTTGAGGCTGGGCCTGCCTCGTAACCCCAAGTCTGGCCCCTTCATTCCAGGAGCAGGATGCTATCAGGATGTTTAAAGGGGACTCATCTGAGAGCAAAGGAAAGGCTCACAGGAAACAGGAGGGAGAAGAGCCATGGGAGAGCAGTATGGCCTAGTGGAAATAGCATAGGCATGGGAGTCAGAGGACCTGACTTCTAATCCCAGTTCCCCTACTTGACTGCTGTGTGACCCTGGACAAGTCACTTCACTTCTCTGTGCCTCAGCTGTAAAATCCTCTTCCCTCCAATTTAGGCTAAGAACCCTAGGTATAATCTTACCACTTAAACCCACCTGTTCTAATAATAATAATAATGGTATTTGTTAAGCACTTACTATGTATCAAGCACTATTTTAAGCATCAGGGTAGATACAAGCTAATCAGGTCGGACACAGTCCCTGTCCCCCATGAGGCTCACAGTCTTAATCCCCATTTTACATATGAGGGAACTGATGCCAAGAGAAGTGAAATGACTTGCCTGAGGTCACACAGCAGACAAATGGCAGAACTGGGATTAGAACCCAGGTCCTTCAGACTTCCAGGCCTATGCTCTAGCCACTAGGCCATGCTTCTGTTCTACTCACTGTTTTACCTCCACTGCCCCCAAACACGGGTCAAGAAAGATAAAGATCTGACAACCTCTTCCTTCCACTTGGAGGAGAATGAGAATTTCTGTCCTGTAACCATCTCCAGGCTTGTGCTGTAACCGTCTCCAGCACAAGCCTGGACAGCAAGAACCAATACAGGGCTTCTCAGCGAAGCCCTGACTTGCCTATTTTGTAACTTCTCTACTGGACTCTGTTTGTTTTTGGTTTTTTAAATGGTAGTTGTTAAGAGCTTACTATGTTCCAGGCCTTGAACTAAACTCAGGGTTAGAAACAAGTTAATCAGGTTGGGTACAGTCCTTGTCCCACAAGGAGTTTACAATCTAGATGGGGAGCCACTCTCTCCAATAAGCCCCTGCAGTTAGACTGCAACCTATCTGGAGTTGGCTTGACCTGATCTATAGAAGGCTCCAAATGGATGGGAAGCAGCAAAGCCTACTAGGACAAGCAGGGGCCTTAGAGTCAGAGGACCTGGGTTCCAATCTCAGCTAAGCCACTTGTCTGCTGTGTGACCTTGGGCAAGTCACTTTACCTCTCTGTGCCTCAGTTACCTCATCTGTAAACTAAGGATTAAGGCAATAATCCCCACATGGGACATGGACTGTGTCCAACCTGATTAGCTTGCAGCCACCCCAGTGCTCAGTACAGTGCTCACCACATAGTAAGCTCTTAAATCATTTAAAAAAAAAAGGGGGGGGGGAACGGAGCGGAGTGAAGCCCTTCACTTAGCACTCTGTCTCCACACTACTGTCATGGAACCAAGGTTCAACACTAACCTTGGAATCCCTGTAAAACAAATCATTATTTTATAGGCTTGCGGTGGGGCCAGCTGTGATGAGAACCAATTTCAGATCCACCCCACCCTCAAAGAACCTGCTGACATGCTTAATTTTGCTCTTAGCTTAAACTGTCCTAAATTGACAGAAGTAGTTCCCTCCCCTGCAGATTTATTATCTCAGCTTCGCCAGGTGGCAACAGGCTATGGGGATGGGGATGAGGGTATCGGGGAGGTGGGTAGACTCACACGGAATCCATCAACTGTGACTCTGGCGTGTCCCTGGGAGAGCTGTGAGCATGCAGAGTTTGACCTTGGTAGATTTAGTTTCACTAGCCCAGAAAGATCTTCTGAAACCATAAACTTGAACCTAGTTAGTCATGGCCTTTGAATGAGAAACAGTGTGTCCTAGTGGAGAGAGTCCATGGGCCTGAAAGTGTAATCTTGGCTCTGTAACTTGCCCACTGTGTGACCTTGGGCAAATCACTTAACTTCTTTGTTCCTTCTCATTTGTAAAATGGAGATTCAATACCTGTTTTCCCTTCTTAGACTGTAAGTCCCAGACAGGATAGAAACTGTGTCTAATCTGAATGTTCTATATTTACTCTAGGGCTCAGTTCAGTGCTTGACACGTAGTATCCACTTAACAAATATTATTATTATTATAAACAAATTTCAGCCTCCAAACCCTTCCTCATTCTAAAGAGACATATATGACTTGACCCAGAACTCTGTGATGTATTTGAGAAGTAGAGTGCTACACTTAAACGAAAGTTGTTATAGCAAGTCAATGGTGAACCTACCCAGCACATCGTTGGCTGGATCTGTACAGACCAAGTGAGGTACACAGCTAAGGGGTAGAGGCAAGAATAATAATAATGATATTTGTTGAGTGCTTACTAGGGTTGATACAATATAATAATGTTGGTATTTGTTAAGCACTTACTATGTGCAGAGCACTGTTCTAAGCGCTGGGGTAGACACAGGGGAATCAGGTTGTCCCACGTGGGGCTCACAGTCTTAATCCCCATTTTCCAGATGAGGTAACTGAGGTCCAGAGAAGTGAAGTGCCTTGTCCACAGTCACACAGCTGACAAGTGGCAGAGCTGGGATTCTAACTCATAACCCCTGACTCCAAAGCCCGTGCAGATTGGATGTAGATCGGATGCAGTCCTTGCCCCACACAGGCATCACAGACTGAAGGGGAGGGAAAACAGTTATTTTATCCCCATGTTTACAGAAGCTGAGGAAACTGAGGCCCAGAGAAGTTAACTGATTCACCCAAGTTCATTCAGTCCGAAAGAGGTAGAGCTGTGGTGAGAACCCTGGTCTCCTCAGTCCCAGCTCTGGCTTTTTCGACTAGGCCATGTTCCTTCTCTACATTCATCTGGATCATTCAAGCTCTAAAGTGGACTTTATGACTGAAGAAACATGGAGAGGAAGAGTTGGAGGAGGGGTAGCAGATAAAATACAGCTCTTTAGCCTTCAAACATGAGCAGCAAATAGGCTGGTGTTGTTGGACTGCCTTTTGTCTACTGAAGATCTATCAATATTATTATTATTTTTGTTATATTTGGTAAGCACTTACTATGTGTCAAGTGCTGCTCTAAGCACTGGGGTAGATGCAATATAATCAGGTGGACACAGTCCCTGTCCCACCTGATGCTCACAGTCTAAGTCAGAGGGAGGAGGATTTAATCCCTGTTTTACAAATGAGGTAACCGAGGCACAGAGAAGTGAAGTTTTTTCTGTAATTTGGTTTTTTTTTTTAAATTTTTATTGTTTTATTAAATGGTATTTGTCAAGCGCTTACTATGTACCATGCAATGTACTAAGTATTGGGGTAGTTATAAACTAATCAGGTTGGACACAGTCCTTGTCCTACAAAGGTTTCACATTCTTGATCTCCGTTTTACAGATGAACTAATTGAGGCACAGAGAAGTAATTTGCCTAAGGTCACACAGAAGACAAGTGGCAGGGACGGGATTATAACCCAAGTCCTCTGACTCTCAGGCCTGCACTCTTTCCTTTCGACCACAGTGTTTCTCATCGGCCATGCTTCTCATATTCACGTTTATATTCCTAGTCATTTTCCTCAAAGGAGATTTAATACTCAGTAATCAAAAGTGTTCAAATTGCAATATATCAACACGCCAACCCAACCTACTACCCAAGTGAGCACTGGGAATTTGAGGGTACGATGTGGGACCAGGGCAGTTCTGGCTTTTTTGCGGTTGAGTTTACGGTTGGATTTTGTCCATGTCCCGGCTCATCAGGGGTGGGAGCCTAAGACTCCGGCCAGGGAAAGAGCTTTGGAATGGCTGACTTGATGGTGGGGCAGAGAGGAGAAGAACTGATGTTTTCCAGTTGACCCAGAGTGGAAAAAGCGAGATATTTCCTCAACACTTCCTCTGATTTCTGAAGGAAAACTGGCTTCCCCAAAGCTCAATGGTACCTCATGCACTTGGATTTGTTCTTTTTTTAATCTCTCCTTCAGCCCCACAGCACTTATATCCATATGCCCTTATGCAATGTAAGCTCGTTGTGGGCAGGGAATGTGTTTGTTTATTGTTATATTGTACTCTCCCAAGCCCCTCTCAGGATTGAACCTGGAGAGTTTCCAGTACTCTGCCAGTTTCAGCTATGGAAGGGCGAGTCAAGCAGAGGCACACTGATTCCATTCCTAGATGGGCAGTGGCTAACGAGTGGAAGGCAATCTGCTACCAGGCAAAACTCACCTGTGCTGGGCAGGAGAGAGATGAGGGTGGACACTGAAGTTTATTGCGCAGAAAAGGCAATGGTAACCAATCCCGTATTTTTACCAAGAAAACTCTGATATGCTACCAGAACGATTGCAGATGGAGGTGGGGTGTCCTGGGAGAGATGTGTCCATGGAGTCACTAAGGGTCAGAGATCACTTGATGGCATAAGACAAGACTTTTCCAAGTACTTAGTACAGAGCTTTGCACACAGTAAGAGCTCAACGAATACGATTGAATGAAGGAATATATTAGCCTTAGGACCCATTTCTGCAAGGGCAAAAATTCAAGTGGTGTGGCCTCTGGGGCTGGTAGACTTGATTTGACCCAGGGGTGGCTATGCTTATGGTCTTCTGGTCTCAGAAAGAGGGGCATGATGGTCCACTTCTGATGAGACCTGGGTATGGAGGGAATTCTCTGCTGGGCACAGTTCTTATCCACAGCAGACAAGTGGTGGAGCCGGTGGGCCAGAGAGTCCAAAGAATTCGGCTTCTAATCCCAGCTCTGCTGTGTGACCTTGAGCAAGTCACTTCACTTCTCAGTGCCTCAGTTACCTCATCTGTAAAATGGGGACTAGGAATGTGAGCCCCATGTGAGACATGGACTGTGTACAACCTTGTGTCTACCCCAGTGCTTAATACAGTCATTTCACTGTATCTCAGTTCCCTCATCTGTAAAATGGGAATTAAGTCTGTAAGCCCCATGTGGGACAACCTGATTACCTTGTATCTACCCCAGGGCTTAGAACAGTGCTTGGCACATAGTAAGCACTTAACAAATACCATCATTATTATAAGTAGGAGGGAGAACAGGTAAGGAATTCCCATTTTGGGCAAGGAGCATGGCTTAGTGGAAAAAGCATGGCTTGGGAGTCAGAAGACATGGGTTCTAATCCTGCCTCCGCCACTTGTCTGCTGTGTGACCTTGGGCAAGCAGCTTAATTTCTCTGTACCTGTTACGTCATCTGTAAAATGGGGATTAAAACTGTGAGCCCCCCGTGGGACAACCTGATTACCT
Organism: Ornithorhynchus anatinus; assembly: GCF_004115215.2. Taxonomy (NCBI): domain Eukaryota; kingdom Metazoa; phylum Chordata; class Mammalia; order Monotremata; family Ornithorhynchidae; genus Ornithorhynchus; species Ornithorhynchus anatinus. The sequence goes on along the minus strand of NC_041730.1, from coordinate 44,622,271 downwards.
CGTAACTACCCCAGTGCTTAGAACAGTGCTCAGCCCATAGTAAGCACTTAACAAATACAATAATAATAATAATAATAACACAGTGCCTGGCACATAGTAGGTGCTTAAAAAATACCATAAAAAGAAAAAGAGGAGAATGGGGCTTGTGCTTCAAATCTCAGCAGCCAGTCCAAGCAGGCAAACACTGGCTACCAGGAATCCAGAAGCTTTCTGTGCCTTTGAAGGGGCTAAATCTAAAAGTCACAGGAGGGTGGGGTGGTTTCAGAGTATATTAGAATGAAATTCCAATAGAGTCCCTACCTTGGCAGTGATCATTTGGACCCTGCTGTAGACTCTAGGAGTACAGCTGTAAAATAACCAAACCTGTTCCAGAATGGAACTCCAGCCCAGGCTTACCCCTAAAACGGGGACTACCCTCTGTAGTTTACTCAATGGACCTTTGGTCGAGGAGTTATTTTCTACCCATCCAAAGCCATTTTTCTGGCTACTCAATTAGAAAGGCTGTGATGATTTTTTTTTTTTGCCAGCTGAAGCTGTCATGTTCTGGAGCTAAATTTGTTGTCCTACGTGGGTTTCTCATCCATCAATTAACATTTCTGCCTTCTGTGCAAAAAGAATGGTCTCCAAGTTCATAGTAATGAATTTCTCTCTCTAGATCATTACCCAGGCTGGCTACGGCAGAAACTTTTCATGTTTAACAGCAAGCATCCTATACACATTCTGTTGCCTTTGAATGCTCTTATGCCCACTTATCTAGGTACATGCACTTACCACAATGAGTTTTTGAAATTGACTTATATAGTGGTAATGAGTATTAATGATTGACTGTGTTCTCATCATCTTCCATAGAAGAAATTCAAGGAGGTTAACAGAGACCTCCTAATTAAGCCTGACTCTATTCCTATGAAGTAAGTAGCACTTCTTCCTTCATTATTAAAATGCAGTTGTCTCTGGGGTGGAACACAGTTAACATTCAGCCGGGCACAGAAAAGTGAATTTGAATACATTTACCACTGAAGCAGTGAAAGTGGGTGGAATAAAAACATGAAAATAGGAACAGGGTCAGGTCCTAGAACTGGGTTGCATATTTCTTGGGAGAGTCATCAGTGCCACCTACCAACCATACTCAGCATGGCAAGATGAGATTGCCAAGAGGAAGGTCCTGGAACTCGATCAACTTGCTAGTTTTGAGGCAATCTGCCCAGCAACACAGCTCCACTGGGTGGGAAATGTGAGGGAATGGATAGCCAAGCAGCTGCAATATGGTGACTTGACGGAGGACTCACACAAGCGGACAAGTCAGAATGAGCAATAGGCAAGCCCTGCCTTGAACAAGTTGAAATGGACAGTTGGGAGACCACTCCAAAGGACAGACCAGTGAGGAAGGCAGTAAAGGGGAAAGAGCTGCTCCCTTTGAGTAAAGGGGTCATAAAGATCAGGTTTCGGAGAGGCCGTCTTTAAAAAACGCAGACTCTGAAAGAGACAAACGCAGCACCCCGAAGAAACGATCTTTGTGTGGCAGTAACTTGGCTCAGAGGAAAGATCATGGGATTCTGTTCTACTCTACTGTCCCAAGCACTTAGTTCAGTACTTTAAGCATAATGAGTGCTCAATAAATCTGATTGATTTTTGAGTTATTGGACCTAGCTGGGAGACACAACTTGAACCCCAGCTCTGTTGCTAGCCTAGTGCATAACCTTGGACAAGTCACTTAACTTCTCTGTCTCAGTAAGCTGAGGTACATCTATCTATATGTTTTACAGATGAGGAAATTGACTGATCTCTAGTTACACCTATCTAATATAGCTATATTCGTTCTTGTGATCGGCGATAGCATCCAAGTCTTTCTCATGCATGCAAACGTGGCTAACATTGACACACCTTCACTGGTCTCAAATAAGGGCAAAACTTCTTTGTGATTGTGGATTGGTCCCATGTCGGTCCTGTGGCTGTTTGCAAGCCTGCCTCCTTTCACCCCAATCCCCATGAAGCCTCTGCAGAAGAAGAGCACCCTCTTTCCTTATTCATCCTACCCAATTGGTGTGATTATCTGAGCAGTCTCCTAAAAGTCTACTTTTCTGTGCTTCATTTGAGACTTTGGCATGTCTTAAAATATTTTTTTCTTTTCCCACTGGGGGTTTGCATGAGTTTCCTTTCATAATAATTATCTCTATTAAATTTGTTAAGCTCTTACTATGTGTCAAACCCAGTTCTAAGCACTGGGGTAGATACAAGTTAATCAGTTAGGTCACAATCGCAGTCCCATATAGGGCTCACAGTCTAAGTAGAAGGAGAACAGGCTTGGAATCCCCATTTTGCAGTTGAGGACACTGAGGCACAGAGAAGTTAAGTGACTTCCCAAGGTCACACAGCAGACATCTGTAAGAGCAGGTGATAAAATCCAGGTTCTCTGACTCCCGGGCCGGTGATCTTTCCACTAGGCCTTTAGTTTCCCATACAGCGGCAGTATCTTAATTCTACTTTTCATCAAGTACTTATTATGAGCCAAGCACTGTACTGTGCATGTGGGTAGATACAAGATAATCAGGTCCCATACGGGGCTCACAGTATGGGGAGAGCATGTATTAAATTTCCATTTTTCAGATGAGGGAACTGAGGCACAGAGAAGTTAAGTGACTTGCTCAGGGTCACACAGCAGGACAAGTGGCAGAGTGAATTAGAACCCAGGTCCCCTAACTCCCAGGCCCGTGCTTCTTCCACTAGCCCTCGTTTATCAACCATTCTCCTTACACATCCCACCTAGCAGAGCTGATGAGCTTATTGACTTTGAGGACCTTATTGTTGGCAATCTTGTCCTGCCACTGGATGTTGAGTCAGGTTCACTGATGATGCTGATGAAAGTGATTCAGGAACAGGAAGAGTCTTGTTTAACAGATACAGGTCTCACAGCCATATAGGAAGTTGGTCACTGCAATAGCTTTATAGATCTTCAACTAGTTAGATGCTAGATGTCCTCTTGCCTCCACACTCTGTCTTGCAGTCTTCTGAAGACCTCGCTGGCCATTCTGTTTCTGTTTTTTATTGCTTTATCTGGGAGCAGGAATCATGTCTATTAACTCTATTATATTCTCCAAATGCTTTATATGGTGCTCAGCACAAAGCAAGGATTCATCTAATACAGCCGATAGATTGACTATGTAGGATTTCTCGGATATCCATTTTAATCAGATTTATCTTCAGCCATAACGCCGTGCTGCATCTACAAAGCAATTCATAATCATTTACATTTTTTCCTGTGATTGTGCCCCTGAAGGACAGGCATCTGTATGCAGCAGTTACTGAACCTCCACCTCCGAGAGTTTTGATTACGATGCTCTTAACCTGTTGAGCTGGAAAATTCTCCCAATGGTTTGGAAGCGTAATCCTATCCAGATAACAGATCTCTTATTTATATCCTCAAGCTTAGAGGTGTAGAATTGAACCTATCATTCGGCCCTCTTTCACGCTGACAGGGATGGGAAAGGATCAAACCGGGCATCTTTGACTCCAGTACGATCAATCAGTCAATTAGTGGTATTTACTGTATGTGGAGCATTGTATCCTGAGCCCTTGGGAGAGTACAATGTAATAGAGTTGGAAGACAAGTTCCCTGGCCACAACCAACAGTCCTTTTGTAGAGCAGACTAAAAATCTTGGTGAAATATATCTGGATAGCCAAATTTGCTAGGCAATTTTCAAAGCCCTGGTCTATGGTGAAGATAAGATACTCACTCTCCTACATCCTTATGTGGGTCTAGTTTGGCTATCTTGTACCTACTTGAGAACCTGGTACAATGTAAGGAGCTTAGTAAACACCAAGTGAACACAGTATCAAATGGACAAAATCAATTTCAGTCAATATCAAATTTCAGTCTTTTCAATCTAATATGGATAGATAGGATTTTACTGTCAATAGTGGCATCTTTCAAAGCCAAGGACAAGTATATTCATTTTGATATACCCCTGTAGTTTAAGGTGCAGTGGAAAGAGCACAGGCTTGGGGGTCAGAGGTCATGGGTTCTAATCCCTGCTCCACCACATGTTAGCTGTGTGACCCTGGGCAAGTCGCTTAACTTCTCTGTGCCTGTTACCTCATCTGTAAAATGGAATGAAAACTTTGAGCCCCACGTGGGACAACCTGATTACCCTGCATCTACCCCAGCTCTTAGAATAGTGCTTGGCACATAGTAAGTGCTTACCAAATAGCAACATTATTATAATTATTATTAGGGTGACAGTTCTGTCCCCTTCCTCCTCCTAGGCTCCAGTGATGCTTTTTGATTTGGAGGAAGAACATGAATCTGGCAATCAGGACATCTATCTTAATTTTCCTTGACCCCTCAGCTGCCTTTGAAACTGTGGAGCACCCCCTTCTTCTGGAAACATTATCTAACCTCAGGTTCTTTGACACTGTCTTCTTGTGGTTCTCCTGCTAACCTCTCTGGCCACTCCTTCTCATTTTCTTCACAGACTCCTCTGCCCCCCACCCCTTTAATATGGAAGTCCCTCAAATCTCAGTTCTGGGTTCTGGTCTCTTCTCCATCGATACCCACTCTCTTAGAAAACACATTCACTCCGTGGCTTCAGCTACCATTTCCACCCAGATGATTCCCAAATCTACATCTCCATCCCCCAATCTCTCTCCTCCTCTGCAGTCTTGCTGGTGCCACACACGTAAGGAAAAGTGAACAGAAACACCAAAGACAAAGTTGCAGGGTTTTATATTCATGGCTCAGACCAAAAGTCCCAGAATTCACAGCTGAGAATTAGTTGATATGAAAGCGGTTTAGAAAAATGGAAAAAAAAGAGACATTATTCAGGCAGGATTCTGACGACAACAGAAAGCAGCATGATCTAGTGGAAAGAGCACAGGGCTGGGACTAAGAGGACCTGAGTTCTATTCCTGACTTCCCCACTTGACTGCTGTGTGGCTTTGGCCTTGACACTTAACTTTTGCGCCTCAGTTACTTCATCTGTATAATGGGGATTAAGATAGTGAGCCGCACGTGGGATATGAACTGTGTCCAATTTGATTAGCTTGCAGTACTTGGAACTTAGGCATTAAACAAACACCTTAAGACAAAGCAACATGGGGCTGCTAGGGAAATTCGTGTATCTCTTCCTGTTACCCCAAAATGTTCCTGGAGTTCACCCAAAATCTGGCAGCATTAGATATGGAACTAAATCAAATAGGAGTGGCAGGCACCTCTCCATTCCACGAGGGTTAATTATTTCCCTGTTTGGTACATTATGGGGCCAGCTATCACATGTCAGTGTGGAGGGTTTCAAATAGCACCAACTTTCCTGGGGTCCTACAATGAACAGGTCTATTCACCTTCATGCTGATAAATGGTCAAGGAAGTCCTTTAGGAAGGTGAAATCCCTTTCCCCTCCCACCCAAGGACAAATGTCAGCAAGGAAAATGTGTGAGAACTTTATCTCCCTTATTGCTATATTGCTAATACAAAGCAGATGTGTATTCTGTTCCCACTGTTCGGGAGCCCGCAAGTGAGGGAATGGGGCCCTGACTGAACGGGGAAGTGGCTGGTCACTCTCCCTTGTGTGAAAGGGAGGTAGATGTGGTAATCCCATCTGAAACCCACCCATAATTTAATACCCTCAGCTGGACAGTCAGGTTGATAAGATAGCTCAGCTTGTTGCCAATGCCAGCCTCCGTGCATTTTCTCTTCTGTGTGAGGCTTCTGAACCCTTTGGGAAAGAGAAGGGAGAGCATAATAAAGCAGCTGGTCTATTGGAAGATAAGCTTTGTGGAGAATCACACAATCACCCTGAATATCCCCTAATCCTGAACTTCATTGCCCTAGATAATAAACTTGGGTTGAGACAACACTCCATTGAAATATGGCATTGTCTCCGGGCTGGGGGCACCTGCTGTCAGTCATGGAAAGGCATATCAACTGCCTCACCAACCCCAACCCTCTCTACCTCACCTCTTGTCTGCAGGCCTGGGAAGGTGGAAAGAGGATGTTCTCTAGACTCTGAGATACCACTGATTGTTTGTTCTATGATTCAGGGGCCTGAGGTGCTACCCAGAAAGAAAGCAGGAGTACCTGGGCCCTTTTTCTATCATACAAACTAGAAGACTCCCAGCACAGACCTGGTGTCAGAGGACCTCGTTTCTAATCCCCACTCTTCCACATGTCTACTGCAGGGCCTTAGGCAAGTCACTGAACTTCTCTGTGTCTCAGTTTCTTCATCTGTAAAATGGAGATTAAATCCTACTCCTTTCTGCCTAGAATGGGAGCCCCATATGGGACGGGGCTGTGCCCATCCTGATAACCTTGCATCTACAATTTATATTATTTTCTGTCTCCCCCTCTAGACTCTAAGCTCCATGTAGGCAAGACATGTCTACTGTTGTATTGTCCTTAGTATAATGCTCTGCACATAGTAAGGTCTCAGTAAATACAGTTGATTGATGGGTGATGGGACACCCAACTGGACAGATATAAGCTCCCTGCATAAAAGATGGTTCAAAGGAAGGGACAGAATCTCTGACTTCCTCTTTTTTTCTCTACTTCTTCACACCGGCAGGTCAAAGAGGTTTAGAAGACCTTTTTAGTTAGATTCTCCGAATAAACTCCCCTCGTGATTGATCCGGATACCTTGTATGTGAGTGACCTCCTTTTGTGCCTAATTTGGGTTAGATCATACCTCTCCCGAGGTGTTATCTGGGTGAGTCTTAGAAATGCTAATAGACAGATAGTATCCACATACCCTAGCCCTGTAGCAGAAGAAGCCGCTGATGGCAAGGCCTCCAAACCCCAGAGCTGGAAGCCAGAAGCAAGTTACTGATCTAACAATCAATCAATCATATTTATTAAGAGCTTAATGTGTGCAGGGCACTATACTAAGTGCTTGGGAAAGTACAACATAACCATATAACAGATACATTCCCTGCCCACACTGAGCTAGCTTAGATCTGCTTTAGGGACTAGGCACCAAGTTCTCAGGACAGTGTTCTGCACACAGTAAGCACTCAATAAATATTGATGACTGACCAACTGGGCAACTGATTAGGGTTTTGAGCCCCCCCCGCCTTTGAGAGGACTGGTGAGCTTTTGTTTTTCCAGGTCCTGGGGAGAGGATGTAGTAGAGAAAGCTACCACCATGGTTGTGAGCATTTAAGCCTGAAGCGGAATTTGCTGGTGGTAATCCTTGCCCCCTCCCACTTCACCTTGCTTCTCTCCTACAACCCAGCCCACATACTTCACTCCTCTCGTGCTAACCTTCTCGCTGCCTTGTTCTCACCTGTCTTGCCGCCGACCCTTGGCCCACTTTCTGCCTTTGTCCTGGAACGCTCTCCCTCCTCAAATCTGACAGAGAATTACTCTCCCTCCCTTCAAAGGCTTATTTGAAGGCACACCTCCTCCAAGAGGCCTTCCCAGACTAAGCCCCACTTTTTCTCATCTCCCACTCCCTTCTGCATCACCCTGACTTGCTCCCTTTGCTCCCCCCTCACCTCCACAATAGTTACGTAAATATCTGTGATTTTATTTGTATTGATGTCTGTCTTTCCTACCGTCACTCCCAAGACTGTGAGCTCATTCTGGTCAGGGAATGTCACTGTTTATTGTTGTATTCTTCCAAGTTCTTAGTACTGTGCTCTGCACACAGTAAGCGCTTAAGAAATATTATTGAATGAATGAATAATCATGGTATTTGTTAAAGGCTTACTATGTTCCAGGCACTGTACTGAACACTGGGGTGGATACGAGCAAATCAGCCCGGACCCAGTCTCTGTCCCATATGGGGCTCTCAGACTCAATCCCCATTTTCCAGTTGAGGTAACTGAGGAACAAAGAAGAGAAACGACTTACCCAAGGTCACATAGCAGAAAAGTGGCAGAACTGGGTTTAGAACCCAGGTCCTTCCATACCCGTGCTCTACCCATTAGGCCATGCTCCTTCTCGGGCTTTTGTCCAGCTACTAACTAGCTCCCTTGTCCAAGATGAGAGAAACAATCAGCAGGGAAGCCTGTGAGCCGGTAGGCAGAACTGTCCAGATAAGTATAATTAAGAGTCAGGAGGAAACCTAAAAACAGGAGCGTAATGATAGCCTAGGAAGCGCCAGGAAGAGACTCCGCTTCAGGAATGATTACTCTGTCATGCCTAGCCTCTGAGGAAATGTGTCATCTGTTCCTGAGACTTCCAGAGCTTCCGATGAGAAGGTTTCATTTCAAAGGCCCTTTACCAGCACTTTTGCTGGCTCCTGCTAGAGAAGCTTCTTTCCCAGATGACCACTCTACCTCCAAAAGGCAGGGCATAAATATCTCAGCTTTCTTCGGGATGGCATATTGATTACTATTCATCTGCAATCTCCCATCCCCCACCCGCTCTAAAGGTTAGATTGCTCTCGCTCAAATTAAGAACAATCTGGGCTCTAAATGGGGCTCCCTCCAATCACATGGATGGCTGGGAGTAGAGGGTTTTGATTGTTATTTATGCTGATGGCACCTTCTGGCGTGAAGAAAGCTGAACCAGCTCCAAAGGTTCCTGCTTTGGATGGGATATTTTGGATTCAGGGGAATCTTACTACTACTACCTGTGATCCCCAATCTGGTAACCCCAAACTGAGGCAGAATTGCACAACCCAAATTATTATTATTATTATATAATATTATTAAAATTATTATTCCCCTGAAAGATCTTTTCGTCTCCTTGATTAGACTCCAATAAGAAGAATGATGATTCCAAAGAGGCGGGTATTTTCAACCGTATTTTATAGGGGGAGAAAATGAGGCACAGAGAGGTCAAGGGACTTGCTCAAGGTCACATGGCAGGCCGATGGAAGCAGCATGATGTAGTGGTTAAAGCAAGGGCCAGGGAGTCAGAAGGTCCTGGGTTCTAATCCTGGCTCCACTGCTATGGAAACTTGGGCAAGTCCCTTCACTTCTTTGGGCTTCAGTTTCCTCAGTTGTCAGTGGGGATTGAAATTAGAGCCTTATGTGGCTTTTACAAGAAGCCTTTCCTGACTAAGTCCTCCTCTCCTCTTCTCTCACTCCTTTCTGCACTGCTCTTACTTGCTCCTTCATTCATCCTACTTCCCATCCCCACAGCACATGTGTATCTATCTGTATCTATCTGTAATTTATTTATATTAACATCTGTCTCCCCTTCTATACTGTGAGCTCAGTGTGGGCAGGAAAGGGGCTGTTAGTTGTTATATTGTACTCTTCCAAGCACTTTGTGTACAGTGTTTTGCATGGAGTAAGCACTTAGTGAATGTGATTAAATAATAATAATAATGTTGGTATTTGTTAAGCGCTTACTATGTGCAGAGCACTGTTCTAAGCGCTGGGGTAGATACAGGGGAATCAGGTTGTCCCACGTGAGGCTCATAGTCTTCATCCCCATTTTACAGATGAGGTAACTGAGGCACAGAGAAATTAAGTGACTTGCCCACAGTCACACAGCTGACAAGTGGCAGAGCCGGGATTCAAAGCCATGACCTCTGACTCTCAAGCCCGTGTGAATGACAGGGACTGTGTCTAACCCGATTTGCTTGTATCCACCCTAGCGTTAAGTACAGTGCTTGGCACATAGTAAGTACTTAACAAATACCACAATTATTATTATCCATGGAAGATGCAGGACAGGGGAATTTGGGGCAATGGCACCACAGCCCCCAGAACAGAAATGGACTTCAAGCCTTGACCCAGCTCGAGAGTCCCAGTGAGTTGGTCAATTGTATATATTGAGCACTTACTGTGTGCTCTGCAGAGCACTGTACTAAGAGCTTGAGAGAATAAAATATAGCAATAAACAGACATATTCCCTGCCCGCTATGAGCTTAGCCTCTAGAGCAAGCCCTCCTAGGTTTGCGGCAATTGTACTCCAAGAGTCAATGATAATGATGATGGTATTTGTTAAGCACTTACTATGTGCCAAACACTGTTCTCACCACCAGGATAGATACAAGGTTATCAGGTTGTCCCACATAGGGCTCACAGCTCAAATTCCCATTTTACAGGTGAGGTAACTGAGACACAGAGAAGTTAAGTGACTTACCCAAAGTCACACAGAAGACAAGTGGCGGGTCTGGGTTTAGAACCCACAACCTCTGACTCCCAAGCCCATCTTCTTTCCACTAAGCCACACTGCTTCTCAATCAATTAAAAAAAATCAATCAATTCCATCTACAGCACCAGCATGCTGGGGAGACCATGGCAGAAGACGGTCCAGCCTGATGAGTGGCAACTGAACAGACAGATTAAGCTTCTCGAACAAAGGCATTGGGAAGATTGGGAGACCATGACGCAGATTGAAATAAAGCCACAGGTACCAGGGATTAAAACTAGAATGGATAAAAGTGTCAGGCTCACTTGGGTCTTTCAGACAATCACACATGAGGTTTGAGGGCCCCTGTCAAAGTGCCAGTACAATCAAGGTTGAAGGACTCCCAGAAGCAGGAAAGAAAGCAGGCCTGGGTGCCAGAGGACCTGGGATCTAATCCTACCTCCACCACTTTCGTGTTATATGACTTTAGGAAAGTCACTTAACTTCCCTGTGCCTCAGTTTCCTCATGTAAAATGGGCATTAAAAAAACAATTTCCTCCTCCTACTGAGCCTGTGGGCCCCATATGGGATGGGATCTCCCTAAAATCTCTCCAGCTCCTCACTGGTCCTTCCGTCCACAAAACAAGTATCAAAACACTTGCCCCCTCCCTCCTTCCCTGACTGCCATCTTCAACTGTTCACTCTCCAATGGCTTCTTCCCCATTGCTTTCAATATGCTCAAGTCTTCCCTATCCTAAAAAAACCCTCCCTTTATCCCACAGCGATAACTTGAAGAACTTTCCTTCCAACCATTCCTTGCCAAACTCCTTGGGCAAGTGTGGTCTACACACATTGTCTCCACTTCCTCTCTTCCAATATTCTCCTTTACACCCTCCAATTTGGCTTCCACCCCCTTTACTCCTCAGAAACTGTCCTCTCAGAGGTCACCAATTATTTATTTCTTTGCCAAATCCAACAGCCCCTACTCCATCCTAATCCTCCTCAACCTCTCAGCTGCCTTCAATACTGTCGACCATCCCCTTCTCCTGGAAATATCAAACCTTGGCTTGAATGACATTGTCCTCTTCTGGTTCTCCTCTAATCTCCCTGACTGCTTCTTCTCAGTCCCTTTCAAGGGCTCCTCCTCGGCATCCCACTCCCTAAATATGGGAGTTTCTCATGGCTCAGTTCAGGGTCCCCTTCTATTTTCCATTTACACTCAGTCCCTTGGTGAACTCATTCAATCCCATGACTTCAACTGCCACCTCCAATTTTATCTCTCCAGTCCTGCAGTTTCTTATTTCCTCCTGGACGTCGCCTCCTGGATGTCCCACGAGCACCTCAAACTTAACCTGTCCAAAATAGAATTCCTTATCTTCCCATCCAAACCCTTTCTTCCCCCTGAATTTCCCCTCACTATAGACAGCACCCTGATCTTCCTTTACAAGCCTGTAACCTTGGCTTTATCCTAGACTGATCTCTCTCATTCAACCTACACATTCAATGTCACCAAATTCTGTCAATTCAACCTTCACAACATGGCCAAAAATCCGCTCCTTCCTCTCCAACCAAACTAAGCACTTAACCTATTCCACCATGACTACTTTATCAGCCTCCTTGCTCACCTCCCTGCCTCCTGTCTCTCCCCACTCCAGTCCATACTTCACTCTGCTGCCCGGATCATTTTTCTACAACAATGTTCAGTCCTTGTTTCCCCACTCCTCAAGAACCTCCAGTGGTTGCCTATCCTCCTCTGCATATAACTGAAACTCCTTTCCAAAAGCTTCAATCACTTTGTCACCACCTATTTTGCCTCTTGGATTTCCTACTGCCACCGAGTCCACCCACTTCGGTCCTCTAATGCCAAGGTACTCATCTATCTAGCCATTGGTCCCTCACTCAAGTCCTTCTTATCTGACAGATGATCACTCTCCCCACCTTCCAAAACTTATTAAAAGCACGTCTCTTCCTAGAGACCTTCCCTGGCTAAGCCATCATTTCCTCTTCTTCCAATCCCTTCTGTGTCTTCCTTGCAATTAAAATTAGATGTGACCCCTTTATTCATTCATTCATTCAATAGTATTTATTGAGTGCTTACTATGTGCAGAGCACTGTACTAAGCGCTTGGAATGAACAAGTCGGCAACAGATAGAGACAGTCCCTGCCATTTGACGGGCTTACAGTCTAATTGGGGAGACAAACAGACAAGAACAATGGCAATAAATAGAGTCAAGGGGAAGAACATCTCGTAAAGACAATGGCAACTAAATAGAATCAAGGCGATGTACATTTCATTAACAAAATAAATAGGGTAATGAAAATATATACAGTTGAACAGACGAGTACAGTGCTGAGGGGATGGGAAGGTAGAGGGGGAGGAGCAGAGGGAAATGGGGGGAAAAGAGGGTTAAGCTGTGGAGAGGGGGGCAGTAGAAGGAGTAGAGGGAGAAGGGGAGCTCAGTCTGGGAAGACCTCTTGGAGGAGGTGAGTTTTAAGTAGGGTTTTGAAGAGGGGAAGATAATTAGTTTGGCGGAGGTGAAGAGGGAGGGCATTCCAGGACCGCGGGAGGACGTGGCCCAGGGGTCAACGGCGGGATAGGCGAGACCGAGGGACGGTGAGGAGGTGGGTGGCAGAGGAGCGGAGCGTGCGGGGTGGGCAGTAGAGAGAAGGGAGGAGAGGTAGGAAGGGGCAAGGTGATGGAGAGCCTTGAAGCCTAGAGTGAGGAGTTTTTGTTTGGAGCGGAGGTTGATAGGCAACCACTGGAGGTGTTTAAGAAGGGGAGTGACATGCCCAGCTCGTTTCTGCAGGAAGATGAGCCGGGCAGCAGAGTGAAGAATAGACCAGAGCGGGGCGAGAGAGGAGGAGGGGAGATCAGAGAGAAGGCTGACACAGTAGTCTAGCCGGGATATAACAAGAGCCTGTAGCAGTAAGGTAGCCGTTTGGGTGGAGAGGAAAGGGAAAAGCCAGGCAGGATATTGATCCACACTGACTCCATCCCACACCCTATCCTCTCTTTGATATCAATGCCTAAATTGAGGCTTATTAAATCGGAAAAAGGGAATCATCATTTTGTGAAATCACCTCTAAAATGGTCAGCTTTTGGGAAATTTGCTACAGATGAGGACCTTTGTCAATAAAAGTTGGATTAACTTCATGATACTAGCTGAAGCCATGTAACTGATGAGCTTCCTGAGAGAATTTTTAGTGCAAAGGAAACCCAGAACTGAGCCTTGCAGCATATCCATATTTAAATGATGAGAGACAGAAGATGAGCCAGGGAATAAAATAAGGAGAAGTCAGAAAGAAAGGAGAAGTATGAAGGGAGTACTGTGTGAGGAAAACCATGATCTGTTTGTATTCAAAGAAGGGGTAGGAATCATGGTCAAAAGTGGCTGGGAGGTCAAAGAGGATTGGAACAAAATATGGCTGTGACGATCACTTCAATTAGCCCTCAAACTCAGAATGGGGAAAAGGACAACCAATCGATCAGTTATTTGAGCATTTACTGTGTATTCACCCCTCCCTCAGCCCCATAGCACATAGGTACATATCTATAATTTTTTTATATTGTTGTCTGTCTCCCATTCTAGACTTTAAGCTCATTTTGGGCTGAGAATGTGTATACCATTTCTGTTATATGGAAGTCTCCCAAGTACTTAGTACAGTGATATGCACACAGTAAGAACTCAGAGAAGCCCATCAACTAGTGGGTAGAGCACGGTCCTGGGCATCAAAAGGACCTGGGTTCTAATCCCAGTTCTGCTACTTCTTTGCTGTGTGACTTAACTTCTCTGTGCCTCAGATCCTCATTTGTAAAATGGAGATTGATTGTGAGCCGGTGAGACAGGGACTATAACCAACCTAATTAGCTTGTATCTCCAGTGCTTAGTACAATGCCTGGCACAGAGTAAGAGCTTAACAAATAAGTGCTTAAATACCATTAAAAAATGGACTGATAGCTACTGTGTTTGACCTGATTATCATCTATCTAATGCAGTGGTTAGTACAGTGCTCAATATAGAAAAATAATGCTAATAATATCAATTATAATAATAATAATATTTGTAAAGTGGTTACTATGTGTCAGGCACTGTTCTAAACACTGGAGAAGATACAAGATAATCAGATCAGAGTTCCTATCCCAAACAGGGCTCACAATCTAAGTAGGAAGAAAAATAGGTATTGAACCTCCATTTTACAGATGAGGTAACTGAGATCCAGCGAAGCAAACTGACTTCCTCAAGGACATGCATCAAGCCCATGGCGGAGCTGGGATTAGAACCCAAGTCCTGTGACTCCCAGGCTGAAGCTCTTTCCACTAGGCCATGCTGATTCAATTAATCATATTTATAGTGCAGAGCACTATAGTAAGCATTTGGGAGAGTACAACACCACAATGTAACAGGCATATTCCCTGCCAGATGATTACAGAGGAGGTGGAGGCCAGCTGGTAGTGGGGAAGGGAAGAGGCAGGTCTTTTGAGGGTGGTGGGGGAGACTGAAGGGGGCTGGGGACCTGTCTCGCTGAAAATAGAAAACATTGAAAAATGGCACAGTTATTATGTTGTTTTTTCCAAGTCCTTCTGAGCTTGAGGAGAAACTATGCAGTCGTATCCCTCCACCAGCTAGCCTGGTTGTTGAGGGGAGCTGAGATGGGGTCCAACTTTAGAGTGAGGAGAGGGTCACTGGACTCCCAACAAGTTGGAAATGCTGACTGGGGTCCCATATCCTATAAAAGTGTTCTTCATTCCTTTCGCTAGAGGCCCTCCTTAAAGGGCAGGGAGAGGACAGGTAGGGGAAAGAGAGGGAGGGGAGCAGACCATCTTTGACTTAATTTGTTGTTTCCTTGCTTCCTATCCCTATATTACCCGTCAGGAAGTCTGTGTAATCTACTCCTGCAGTATCGAAATCCAGGCCGCCCCGTGGGAAAGCCAACCAGCTTAATCACTCACTTAAAAGTTTCTGGTTCAAGGTCTAGGAAAAATGAAATAAGCCTCACATTTAACCTGCTTGAAAGCAAAAACAAAAGCACAGGAACCTAAAATGAAGACTTTATAACACTGATGAATAAGCCAGTGTTTATAAGAAAGAAGAAAATCCGCAACTCCTGGAATTTATTTTCACCATTTCTCTGGAAGGGCACTGAACGGAGGGCAGTACAAACTTGCATTCAAAATGGACTTTTTGAGCTATAAGAAAAACTTAGTCTGGACTCTGGAAGTGTAGAGGTCTTGGCAGAAATGATTCCCACGAAGTTAAAAAATCCCTTTCCCTATCCTTTCTTCTTTCCCTCTTCCCACTTCCAATTCCTCACTTGAGATGTCTAATATACTCTTCTACGGATAGACAGTTCTGTCTTTTTAAGTTAAAGACCCTGTCCAGGCAGTGCAGCAGTTCATGCCATTAATGCCAAGTCCTTAGAGTTTTCAGCAATACTGAACTCTAAGTGACCCTTGCGGACAATAATTGCTTTAGCATAGGGGTTGACAAAAACAACAAACCTGTCTAAAAATAAGCCCAGGCTTAAAATGCATTTCAATCGGAGATTTCAGCAGGTAAAGGAGAAAATGCACCTCCAGCATCTTTCTTGATTAATCACCCCATCTAAGGCAGTTGGAGAAATGACAGCTTTTAAAGGGGGTTTTAAAATGTCTCATGCTCTACTTTCTCCACTGGCAGGAGGCCAGCCACCGCAAGTGGTTTGTTCTTAAAAGGAACAGACCTTCCTTGGCTTTAAATGCTTTCCCTCAGAGGGAGGAACATGACAGCGAGCAGGGCAGAGAAAGGCGTTTTCTTTCTTCTCATCAGATAGTTTTCAGGCAAGGTTTCCCCACCTCCTCCTCCAAGACAAAGAGTGTCCTCCAGAACAGGGTTGGGAAGTGAAAGGATGCAGGTCTGCAACAGCTGAGAAGGAAATCCAAACCGTTTTGCCATTACTCTATTTCCAATCCAGGAGATGAATGGGCCCAGCCCGCTTCAGATCAATACCAAGTCCCTTGTGGCATCGGCTGTGAGATGGGAATTTTTCAATCAGTGGTATTTATTGAGCACTCACTGTGTGTGGAACCCTGTACTAAGCACTGGGAGAATACAAAACAACCATTCATCTAATTTTATGGCTTGGAAGGAGCCGACTTTGTGTCTACCATATTGTGCTGCAGGAAGAAGATGAATTAATCATATTTGTTGAGTGTTTTCTGTATGTGGAACATTTAAGCGCTTGGGAGAGTAAACAGTACAAAAATGTAACACACACATTCCGCAAACACAGTGAGATTACAGTCAAGAATGGGAGACAGACATTAATAAAATAAATAAATTATGGATATTTACATAAATGCCATGTAGCTGAGGGGACGATGAATAAAGGGAGTGAATCAGAGTAATGCAGAGGGAATGGGAGAAAAGGAAATGAAGGCTTAAGGAAGGCTTCTTGGAGGATATGTGCCTTCAATAAGACTCTGAAGGGTGGGAAGATAGTCCACCCAGAGCTACTGACTGCACAATGAAGTCCAGATGAGGACTTGAGGATTCATTCCCTAACTCATCCAGATTTGCTTTTTCATACTCATTTCCAGATCCAGCCAATGCTTTTAGATGAGAGGCCTTGCATTTCACTGCATGTTATAAACCTCTTCATTTGGGGCAAAGGGAAAAGCTGGTTCCTGGAGCTGTCATCTCATTGGGCAACACAGTGGCAGTATGATAAGGCAAAAGGTTCTGATCAGTCAATCACTCAGTCGATCAATCATATTTATTGAGTGCTTTCTGTGTGTAACAGAGTAGGTAGACACGTTCCCTGCCCACAGTGAATATAGAGAAGCAGCGTGGCTCAGTGGAAAGAGACCGGGCTTGGGAGTCAGAGGTCATGGGTTTGAATACCGGCTCTGCCACTTGTCAGCTGTGTAACTGTGGGCAAGTCACTTCACTTCTCTGGGCCTCAGTTACCTCATCTGGAAAATGGGGATGAAGACTGTGAGCCTCACATGGGACAATCTGATTATTCTGTATCTACCCCAGCGCTTAGAACAGTGCTCTGCACATAGTAAGCACTTAATAAATACCAACATTATTATCATTATTATTGTTATTAATACCGGTTCCACCACTTATCAGCTTTGTGACTTTGGGCAAGTCCCTTTACTTCTCTCTGCCTCTGTTCCCTCAACTGTAAAATGGGGATTAAAACTGTGAGCCCCACGTGGTGCAACCTGATTACCTTTTATCTACTGTGCTTGGCACAGTAAGAACTTAACAAATACCATCACCATTATTATTATTATTAGAGTGTGAGACCAGCATTCATATCAGTAAATAATGATGAACTAGACTCTGTAGGTTTGTCAGAGTAGTAGTAGTAATAGTAATTATTAAGCATTTCCTGTGTGCAGAGCATTGCACTAAGCTCTGGGAGTGAATACTCAGGTGGGAACTAGGCGCAGTTCCTGTCCCTCAGGTACTCACAATAGAAAAAGGACACTTCCCTCTCCATTCAACACAACTGAAATCATTTATTCAGCTCATCAGCTCATTTTCAAAATCCGCTGTCCATTTCCAGAGGATGCTATGACCTCTTGGGAGCTCCTCAAATATACCCCTAAGTATTTCTAGTTGTCTGAAGTGGAGGGTTGATTGAGATCCTTGGAAAATTTGGTGCACTCTTAATAAACTCCAGTTAAGAGTCGGCTGTCATTAAGTACTGCAGGAAGATAAACAATGTAATCAGGGATGATAAATCTTTAATATCACTTATTCTTATTAATTAAATGCCAATTCATTGCTTATCTTTCCAGGGAGCCCGTTTCTACAATCAATCATTTCTCAATGACATACTCTCAGATATTAATGACACTCTCCAAATCTGAAAGTCCTGGACTGCATATAACTGATATCATTCTCCGATAGCCCGAACTGTAACCACATGCATTTCTCAAGTTTCCTTCTCCTAGGACTAGAGCCCTCGAATAATCATTTTCATCTGTACTCAAGTGGTCTGTATCCTCACGCTTCAGTAGCCAATTTGCAATGGTTGTATCTACACAGGCCATACTACGTCACCATTTTAATGGTGCTTCTCTTTCTCTTTTCCTCCTCTGTTCCTTGGGGAGTTCAATCTGTGTGTAGAAGGTCCTGATGATTTCCATTCTGTCTGCTTCCTCTCAATTATTCAATCTGTAGTATGTATTGAGCGCTTACTGGGTGCAGAGTAATAGAGTAAGCACTTGGGAGAGCACAATTCAACCGAGTTGGTAACAGGTTTACTGCCATCAAGGACCTTTGAGTTTAGATGGGGAGACAAACTTTAAAATGAATTACAGTTATGTACAGAAGTGCTGAGGGTAGGGTGACTATCAAGAGCAGCGTGACTTAGTAGACAGGGCCCGAGCTTGGGAGACAGAAGTACCTGGGTTCTAATCCTGGATCCGCCACTTGTCTGTTGTGTGTCCTTGGACAAGTCACTAACTTCTCTGTGCTTCAGTTACCTCATCTGTAAAATGAGGATTAAGACTGTGACCTCCATGTGGGACATGGACTATGTCCAAACTGATTAGCTTGCATCAACCCCAGCACTCAGTACAGTGCTTAATGCATATTAAGCACTCAACAAATACCAGGCCTTTCAGGGTACAGATCCAAGTGCATAGGTGACACAGAAAGGATGGGGAGTAGGCAAAATGATGGCTTAGGAAGATCTCATGCAGGAGATTCATTCAATCATATTTATTGAGCACTTATTGTGTGTAGAGCACTGTACTAAACTCTTGGGAGAGTACATTACAAAAAATACAACAGCCATATTCCCTGCCCACAACGAGCTGTGGTTTAAATAAGGCTTAAGAGGTGGAAGGAGTGGTGGCCTGTCAGATATGAAAGAGGAGGCTGTTCCAGGCCTGAGAGAGAACATGGATCACCTCCTCTTGTCTACCGCTTGACCTTCGGCAAGTCACTTTACATCCCTCTCTCTGACCATAACCTTCTCACCTGCCTCATCTCTCACACTCCCTCCCGCTGCAAATCTTCGCTACTGCCCCACAGAGACCTCCGCTCTCTCGATCCCATCCGTCTTTCCAATAGCATCTCTCCTCACCTTGCCGCCCTGTCCTCTCTTCCCACTCTCGACGATCAGGTCTCCGCTCTCAACTCCACCCTCTCTACTCATCTCGACTCTCTCGCCCCCCTTTCCCTCCGCCACTCTCGCGCCACTAACCCACAGCCCTGGATCACCTCCTCCGTCCGCCTCCTACGCTCCTATGCTCGAGCTACTGAGCGCTGCTGGCGAAAGTCCAAGCACCGAGCCGACCTCACACACTTCAAATTTATCCTTTCCTGCCTTAACTCTGCCCTCTCCTCAGCTAGGCAAAGCTTCTTCTCCTCCCTCATCGACACCCATGCCCGTCACCCCCGCCGATTGTTCCGGACCTTTAACTCTCTCCTTAGGCCCCCTGTTCCTCCCCCTCCCCCATCTCTCACCCCCAGTGATCTGGCCACCTATTTCCTCACGAAAATCAACACGATCAGGTCTGAGCTCCACAAAGTCACCCCTCCGCCTCTCCCCTCCCCCCCAACAACCCCCTCCCCTACTTTCCCATCCTTCCCTGCAGTATCCTCAGAGGAGATCTCCTCCCTCCTCGCAAGTGCCACCCCCTCCACCTGCGCCTCGGACCCCATTCCCTCTCACCTTCTTAAAACCATCGCCCCTGCCCTCCTCCCTTCCTTAACTTCTATTTTTAACCACTCAATCTCCAAGGGCTCCTTCCCCTCTGCCTTCAAACACGCCCACGTCTCCCCCATCCTAAAAAAACCCGCTCTTGACCCCACTTCCCCCTCCAGTTATCGTCCTATCTCCCTACTACCCTTCCTTTCCAAAATCCTAGAACGAGTCGTCTACAATCGATGCCTAGAATTCCTTAACTCCCATTCTCTCCTAGACCCCCTCCAATCTGGCTTCCGTCCCCTCCACTCTACCGAGACTGCTCTCTCTAAGGTCACCCGTGACCTCCTTCTTGCCAAATCCAATGGCTCCTACTCCATTCTGATCCTCCTTGACCTCTCTGCTGCCTTTGACACTGTCGACCATCCCCTCCTCCTCCATACCTTATCTCACCTTGGCTTCACGGACTCTGTCCTCTCCTGGTTCTCCTCTTACCTCTCTGGCCGGTCATTCTCGGTCTCCTACGCTGGAGCCTCCTCCCCCTCCCATCCTTTAACTGTTGGAGTTCCTCAAGGGTCAGTTCTTGGCCCTCTTCTGTTCTCCATTTACACTCACTCCCTCGGTGAACTCATTCGCTCTCACGGCTTTGACTACCATCTCTACGCAGATGACACGCAGATCTACATCTCCGCCCCTGTCCTCTCCCCCTCCCTTCAGGCTCGCATCTCCTCCTGCCTCCGGGACGTCTCCACCTGGATGTCGGCCCGCCACCTAAAACTCAACATGAGCAAGACTGAGCTCCTCATCTTCCCTCCCAAACCCGGTCCGCTCCCAGACTTCTCTATCACCGTGGATTGCATGACCATCCTTCCCGTCCCGCAGGCCCGCAATCTCGGTGTCATCCTTGACTCGTCCCTCTCGTTCACCCCAGACATCCTATCCGTTACCAAGACCTGCCGGTTTCACCTCTACAATATCGCCAAGATCCGCCCTTTCCTCTCCACCCAAACGGCTACCTTACTATTACGGGCTCTCGTTATATCCCGGCTAGACTACCGTGTCAGCCTTCTCTCTGACCTCCCTTCCTCCTCTCTCGCCCCGCTCCGGTCTATTCTTCACTCCGCTGCCCGGCTCATCTTCCTGCAGAAACGATCTGGGCATGTCACTCCCCTTTTTAAACAACTCCAGTGGTTGCCTATCGACTTCCGCTCCAAACAAAAACTCCTCACTCTAGGCTTCGAGGCTCTCCATCACCTTGCCCCTTCCTACCTCTCCTCCCTTCTCTCTTTCTACCGCCCACCCCGCACGCTCCGCTCCTCCGCCGCCCGCCTCCTCACCGTCCCTCGGTCTCGCCCATCCCGCCGTCGACCCCCGGGTCACGTCCTCCTGCGGTCCTGGAACGCCCTCCCTCCTCACCTCCGCCAAACTGATTCTCTTTCCCTCTTCAAAACCTTACTTAAAAATCACCTCCTCCAAGAGGCGTTCCCAGACTGAGCTCCTCTTCCCCCTCTACTCCCTCTGCCATCCTCCCTTTACCTCTCCGCAGCTAAAGCCTCATTTTCCCCTTTTCCCTCTGCTCCTCCACCTCTCCCTTCCCATCCCCACAGCACTGTACTCGTCCGCTCAACTGTATATATTTTCGTTACCCTATTTATTTTGTTAATGAATTGTACATCGCCTCGATTCTATTTAGTTGCCATTGTTTTTATGAGATGTTCTTCCCCTTGACGCTGTTTAGTGCCATTGTTCTTGTCTGTCCGTCTCCCCCGATTAGACTGTAAGCCCGTCAGACGGCAGGGACTGTCTCTATCTGTTGCCGACTTGTTCATCCCAAGCGCTTAGTACAGTGCTCTGCACATAGTAAGCGCTCAATAAATACTATTGAATAAATGAATGAATGAACATGGGAAAAGAGTCATCGGGAAATAGGAATTGAACATGTTCCCTGGCCCTCAGGGGGTTTACAGCCTAAGGATGCAAGAGGAAAAAAAAAGGAACTGAAGACATACACATTAGGAGAGATGAAATATTAAAGCAGTAAAGCAACATAAAATAGAAGACAGGACTTTCCACCAATTCATCTCCAGGTTTCTGGGTTTGGGGATGAAAACTATCACTCTTAAGAGCAGGTCAAGACTGTTATCTCCTGCTTAAATGAAGATAAGATATTTTCTTCCTACTGTCCTTTCAGTTAGCACTATGACAGTCTCATTTAATGGGACTATGTCAGCCCCTAAGGTGAGAATTATCCCTTACTTACCCCAAGGCAGCTTCTTGAGAGTTAATGGAAGAGGAGTGAATTGGAAAGCACAACAATAGTAATAATGATAATACTTGTTAAGCTCTTACTATATGCCATGAATTGTACTAAGCCCTGGGGCAGACATAAGATAATGAGGGTCCGCATGAGATAATAGACCTCACAATCTAAGAAGAGAATCCTATTTTGGCAATGAGGGATCTGCAGTACAGAGAAGTTAAGTGACTTTCATTCATTCATTCATTCAATAGTATTTATTGAGCGCTTACTATGTGCAACTTAAACCGATGGCAACTAAATAGAATCAAGGCGATGTACAATTCATTAACAAAATAAATAGGGTAACGAAAATATATACAGTTGAGCGGACGAGTACAGTGCTGTGGGGATGGGAAGGGAGAGGTGGAGGAGCAGAGGGAAAAGGGGAAAAAGAGGGTTAAGCTGCGGAGAGGTAAAGGGAGGA
Source organism: Ornithorhynchus anatinus (assembly GCF_004115215.2). NCBI lineage: Eukaryota > Metazoa > Chordata > Mammalia > Monotremata > Ornithorhynchidae > Ornithorhynchus > Ornithorhynchus anatinus. Next base: position 44,599,878 of record NC_041730.1, on the reverse strand, counting down.
TGGCAGAGGGAGTAGAGGGAGAAGAGGAGCTCAGTCTGGGAACGCCTTGCGAGGAGGGAGGAGATCTCCTCTGAGGATACTGCAGGGAAGGCTGGGAAAGTAGGGGAGGGGTTTGGTGGGGGGGAGGGACTTGCCCAAGGTCACTCAGGACGATGCCATTCCTCAAGTAAGACAGAAAAACATCAGTCATAGCCTTTCTTCTGGGTGTCACAACAGCACGTAAAATGGCCACTGGCAAGAATGGCCACTGGCAAGGTCTTCTCGAAAGACCTGCTCTTTAGAGAAGCAGCATGGCTCAGTGGAAAGGGCACGGGCTTTGGAGTCAGAGGTCATGGGTTCGAATCCCAGCTCTGCCACTTATCAGCTGTGTGACCTTTGGCAAGTCACAACTTCTCTGTGCCTCAGTTACCTCATCTGTAAAATGGGGATTAAGGCTGTGAGCCCCACGTTGGACAAACTGAATACTTTGTACCCTCCCAGCGCTTAGAACAGTGCTTGGCACATAGTAAGCACTTAACAAATGCCATCATTATTATTATTATCATCTCTTGGTTCCCATTACATCATCAAGTGTAATAATACAATTGTAGGAGACCCAATGCACTTCCAGTAGGAATAAGACTAATTTAGTTACAAATGCACATCCGTTAGATATAAGAACCATCCCATGTCTCATAAAGGTTTGAAAATTTGTGAAAACTGCCCCACTGGGAGTATTACAAATAGTGGTGACTTGGTGTCCTCTCACTGTTTCATTACAACATCAAACTATATATGAAAGCCTGATGTAACCAAACAGTTTTGTCTTTTATGTCCTTGGCAGGATCGGAAGCATTTAAAAATATGATCATCATCATTTTAAAAATAAACAACTATATGGAGCATTTATTGTCCAGTATCCTCAACTGAAGTGCAGGAATTACAAGCTGACCATTTACTCATTACTGCTCTTGTTAATTCTTCATTCGTATCCAATTTTCTCTGTGTCCCAGGAAAACCACTCACTGGAATTTATTAACATCAGAATAGCTGGAATACAAATTCAAAAAAGAGTTAAACAGCCCCCACTTCCACCACAAAATTAGTTTCAGACCGTGTGGAGTTGGACTTTCTCGATCAAGATACCATTTCTTCCTAACCCTGAAATTGGTACTTTATCAAATTCTCGGCCTTTGGAATATTGGCAGACACCATCCAGAGTAGGATATAATGTACTGTTTCGTGTCCTTTCTAAAGTCATTTTGCATTCATCTTCAGTATTATTTTATCATTTTATGAACAGTTTAACATATTTGCTCAAGTGTAAATGGACAATGGGAAAGATTAGAGAGGCTCCATTTGCTGTGAAGACCTATTATACTCAGTAAAAAAAAGAAATGGTTGAGCTACTAGGTGAAAGATTAGAAACTGTAGATAGACCAAATTATGGTCATTGAATCAACCTTTTAGAGGAGACCTGTGCGTACTCTTGTGGAAAGAGCACAGGCCTGGAAGTCAGAGGACCTGGGTTCTAATCCTGGCTTCGCCACTTTCCTGCTGTGTGACCTTGGGCAAGTCATTGAACTTTTTTGTGTCTTAGTTTCCACAACAGGGCAGTAAAATACCTGTGAACCCTATGTAAGGCAAGAAGTGGTTATATTACCACCTGGTTATCTTATACCTGTGCCAATGCTTAGCACATATATAAGTACTTAACCTGTAAGCCCGTCAGTGGGAAGGGACTGTCTCTATCTGTTGCCGATTTGTATATTCCAAGCGCTTAGTACAGTGCTCTGCACATAGTAAGCACTCAATAAATACTATTGAATGAATTAACCAATACCGCAATTATTATTAAGGGCAGACCTACTAGTTAGTCTAATATGGAGTCAGTACTTAACAAGAAGCCTCACTCTGGGAGTCAGAGGACTTGTGTTCTAATTCTGACACTGCCACTTACCTGCCGTGTGACTTTGGGCAAATCACTTAACTACTCTGTGTCTCAGTTTCCTCATATGCAAAAGGGAGGATCTGATACCTGTCCACCTTTCTACTTAGACTGTGAGCCCCAGGTGGAAACTAATTATCTTTTATCTACACCAGAACTTAGCACAGTGCTTGGCACACAGTAAGTGGTTAGAGAAGCAGCGTGGCTCAGTGGAAAGAGCCCGGGCTTGGGAGTCAGGTCATGGCTTCGAATCCCTGCTCTGCCACTTGTCAGCTGGGTGACTGTGGGCAAGTCACTTAACTTCTCTGGGCCTCAGTTACCTCATCTGTAAAATGGGGATTAAGACTCTGAGCCTCAAGTGGGACAACCTGATGACCCTGTATCTCTCCCAGCGCTTAGAACAGTGCTCTGCACATAGTAAGCGCTTAACGAATATCAACATTATTATTATTAACAATCATCACTCATTGTCATTATTATTATTATTATCTGCATTTCTTTAGGGAGCGTCCCCTATTGCCATCAACTTCTTTCACTATCCTCAGTTTGTCTGAATTCAATCCTGGACTGTTTCACCAATTGAATGAATATCATAATTCTTATGGTGTAACTTCCAGACCAGGACATTGTATAAATGGAAAATGTGAGCAGGAACCACACAGAGACTCACCTCTGGAAAAGTAATCATTATTTGGGGATTTGAGAATAAATAACTTTCTATAGCAAATGCTGTTTTTCATTTCGGTTAAAAAGAACAGACTTTAAAAAGCGGCTTTAAGGACCACCACGAGGACTAAACATTAAAAGCAGTAGGAGAAGTCCCCTGCCTTCTTGCTAAGCTTTTCAACATAAGAACTATCACCACAGTTGAACTGGCCTGGATATAAATATTCATATCTGTAAATATGATACTGCTGAATCCACAACTCCGGTCATAATAGCCTGCATATTGTCGCTACACGGGAGATGCATAATTCATTCCTTGGGAAAAGTCAGCTTTAATGGCAACCGACTTACGGAGCCATCTCTCAAGTGTCCTGTGTTGGAATCCCAGGCAGACAGTAATGACTGTTGAGATCGGTCCAGGTTTCCCCTTTGCCCATATAAAAGCCAGAAAATCCTAAATCACCCACGCAACCAGCCTTCTTACCTGACCTTGTCGCTGGAGCATGCCTTTACATCACAGAACTAAATCCATCAACCCCCCGGTTTAAGAAAGAAATTTATGGCCCGATATATAAAAGCCATACTGACCGGTCTGAAAAATTAAAAGTCGGATTAAGCTTTCAACACAAAATACTTCCATCCCCAAAAGAAATATGACTGAGTAACCTCTTCTGCAAACACCTTCGGGCACATAAACTGCATTATCCTCAATATCTGCTATTCTGGGCACCCACCCAAAGACATCAGGGCACTAGCCGAAGAAGATCTATTTACAATGAAAAATAAATTCTACAGGAAGATACTCTCTCTGAACGCTGTCCCCCACCCCCATTCTACCCAGATCACTCTTTAGCAAACATTCCACTTGTGGGTTGTGAAAGCTGTTGAGCTATTCCTGTGACATCTATCTGTCTTATTATTAGGTCTCAACTTTTAGTTCTGGTTGCTGAGCTCTTTGGAGAACGATTTTAAAAAAACAGCACAAAGCCTCCCCTTGATGCCTGCCTATTTTGCGTTTATCTTATTTATGTTTATCTCATGTTGCCTTTCTCAAATTCAAGCAGACACATTGGCAGATTAGATAACTTACTGTCCTTGACCTGACACTGGGACAGATATATGGCCAATAGACCTTTAGGGGTGGCAAATTGAGTGTGACCGTTAGAATTTCTTTCCTCGTGTCTAAAAAGTTGATTTGGGTAAATTCTCTCTGGTGAAACATTCCATAGTCTATTTTCACAAGACTTGGAGGCCAAGAATGGGAAGGTAGCTATGGTATTTCAGAGCCTGGAAAAAAGTTATTTGAAGATAACAGCGAAAATAAACCCCAGACTATCCACATGTCATTGAAGGATTCTAGAAGCCCTGTGCAAAGTTGGAAAAACAAAATCCAAGGTTATCAGGAAATAATATAGGCTACATGCTTTCAGGTGGGGATCCCACTGCCTGTGTCTGGGAACCCTTTGTAGAGTAATCAAACCACTCCTTCACAAACACTTTCTCTGCAATGAATATGCATACAACAACGCCTAAATAGCACTATCCCATATCCTGAGCAGAGGTTCAGGCTGAGTTTGCAAGAGGGCCGAATCACCCCTGGAGACTGTAAATCACTCTCTGAATGTGTAAATCACTCTCTGAATGCTGAGTTTTGGCCATGACCACTACCTTGCCTGATCACATGATTGACTGTGATGCGAACACATTGAGGGAAGGAAATCCAGTGGAAGGTTACCATTCTGAGCTCTTCCCAGAAGTTACAGACAGTCAGTCGATCGTATTTATTGAGTGCTTACTCTGTGTAGAGCACTTTACTAAGCGTTTGGAAGAATACAATATAACAATAACCAGACACATATGCATGGCAGACAACCAATGCTTGCCATGAAAAAACAGCTTACACCTAAAAGTTGATTCTAATGCCCAGGGACCATACTCCACAGAAGAAAAAAGTATATGAGCAATTTTGCATCCTATCAAGTCATCCCTGACCTAAGAAGCAGCTGGCATTCAGATTCCTATGATCACAAGGACTAGATGGACTTCAAGATCTGGGCTAGGAGGAGTGGTCCCAGTCATGGTCCAAAGCCTATTTCACTTCAGGTAGTCATCACATACTTCCCAACCATCCCAAGATGACTGCTGCTTTGGATCTTCTAAAATGGATCCCAGTCCAGAACCTACTAAGATTTACAGTGAAAGAAGGTGTAGACCAGTGCTGGAGCTCACACGCAGTCCCCGCCACTCTCTCTGGTATTGCTCGCATAAAGTAGCTAGTTGACATTTCTCCAGAGAGATGCAAGGGATCTTACTCAGGGGAGAAGGGGGACACAAGAGGAGGAGAAACTGGGGGAGAAAGGGCAAGTGGGAGGAAGAATCGGAATGGAGGGACAAATGGGAAGGGAGACCTTTGCTCAGCCCTAGCAGGAGGGATGGAATCTGATGAAGGAGCAGAGGGGCTGGGTCCTCAGAAAACACTTCTACCTTCAGGAGCCACCTCAGCTCAGCAATCAGGGTGGCTCCGACTCTCTTGCCCACAGCCTCCTGGCTGAGCCCAGCCTCAAAGCTGACCTGCTGACCTGCTCCCAGAGCCAGATTGGACTGCAGATTGGAGAAGGGAGGAAGCTGTCAGAGGAGCTGATTTTTTCCACGAGAGAAGCCAGGGTTTCCTCAGAAGCTGCTGGGGATCAGGCAGAGCTATGGGATCCTGGTAAAATCTGTCACAGCTGGGGAGGTTCTGGAGAGTCTGGGGAAATGACAGTTTTCCTAGATGGGTTGTGGTCTGGGTTGCTTTCCACTGCTTTGTCTTCTTGGTGCCCAAGGGGGTCTTTCTTGGTGGGTTGAGAGTGGGGTTCCGTGCCTTTTCCTGAACTCTGTCATGGAGAGAGCTGGTGCTACAATGGCTTCGCTGTGTGGGAGGAGGAAAGGTTGGTGGAGATGGAGAAGCGACAGGTATCATTGCTCCAATCCAGTCAGAAAACACTGCTTGGACAGAAAGACTGGGCAGAGTCCCAGCTTCCCCATTTCACTCTCAGTGGAGGAGATTAAAGAAGCCATGGCCTCAGGTGTCCATGTATACACAGATGGGCAGTCTGACCAAAGCAGGAGTGAGATATATGACATTACATGTCACATATAATGCAATGCAATGACAACATCACATTGTGACATGCTCAGTTTGACCTAGGGGCATCATGCATCACATCAATCAATGGAATTCTTTGAGGACTCACTTTGTGCGGAGCATTATACTAAGCTCTTGGCCGTGTATATTGTATTGCAATGGGAGAGTTTAATACAGTAGAATTGGTAGGCATGATCCCTGATCTCAAGAAGCTTACGGTGCAATGGAGGAAACAGAAAGAGGGGCCCCACAAAATTAATTAACCCGAGTCTCAGGAAGAAATTAACCCAGCTTTGGTGTTGGCTGCTCCAAAGCCCCTTCACACTAAAGCCAAATTGGACAGGGAGAAGAACCTAGGGAGCCTTTTCCTCACTGGACGGCTGCTGTTGAGTGGAGTCTTTCCCTGGAGTACAATTTAGGAAGCCACGCAAGTGATTGGTAGCCTCAGATAAATCGTGCCCTTCATCCTTGTGTTGAAAGGGTAAAAAAAAAAACCCCACCACCAATGCACACGAGAGCATTATGAGGTGATGGATGATGGCATTACGGTGCATTTAGTAGATGACAAGCCAGGGCCATTAGAGAAATCTGTTTCATAGAGTAAATTAGGAAAACAAACTGTCAGCCTGACACAGTTGGCTCTCCGACTGGGGACATCTCCCCTCCAGGAATAAAGCCATCCCCACTGTCAGGAAAGTGCTCAGAGTATTTAGGGTGAATCACTCATAACAAATAACATGATTTTGCTCCATCATCTCCTGCTAGGGGGAACACAAAGGGTAAAGGAAGTTAGAAAACTAAATCTTGAATTTAAAAAGTAGATGGCACAACTACACCAATTATGTCAATCATGTTTATTGATCACTTCGTGCCAAAATAATGCTAAGTTCTGGGGTAGCTAATTGGCAATCAGATCCCTTCTGCATTGTCCATGCATGTGATTCTGTACCCTATTTTACTTTCAGCCCACAACATTTTTTTTATTATTTTATAATTTATTTATTTATATTAATCTCCTGCTTTAGACTGTAAGCTCCTTATGGGCAGGGAACATATCTACCATCTCTGCAGTATTGTATTCTCCCAAGTGCTGAATACAGTGTTCTGCACACAATCAGTGCTAAATAAATACCAATGATTGATCGATGCCATATGCAAGATAATCTAAAATGAGAAAATGAGACCTTGGGCACATCAGAGTGTGGACCAGAACTCAGGTCTCCTGATCCCAGCCCCCTCCATTGTCCCCTGGCTTCTCTGGGGTCCCCACAAAGCAAAAGCCAAAGGTAACTCAGTAAAGTTCAGTGGCCTTTGATTTCCTATTGGAAATCTCATCATTCACCCAAGGTCAACCTGGAAGGTCAGGGAAGGAACAGAACTAAAAATTATGACTATTGCATTCCCATCTTTCTGCCTGGCTAAGTTAGTCTCAGAGAACTTTAATGTGCAAGCTGGAGATTTCAAATGCACCTCGTGGTGGCTGTGGTATCATAAAAATCAAAACTGAGGAGGAAGATGTTTAGTCTACAAAGGCTTTTAGTACCACTGTGGCCATGCTTCTTAATGGAAACGCATTTCCATCACCATTACCAAGATTCAGAGGCTCAAGGAGACGGTCGGGCCCTTTCACTTCAAGATTTTGTCTTAGAAGGTTTCCTTAAATCAAACTGGAGATGAGGAGGAGAGAATGAAAAGCAGAGAGAGAATGCTTTGTCAGAAACTTGAATGAAGAGAAATGTAAATTTAAGGGTATGGGGAATCTTGTTTCCTCCAGCATGTTCTCAGTTTTGTTTTTTCTGGCTCATTTCAGTTCACTGAATTAACTTCCTTGAAGGAATGCTTCATTGGGTTGTGTCTAACGTACAAATGATGGTAAATGTTTTGTTTTAATTGTCATTTTTAAAAAGCGTCATTCTCGGGAGAACCGCACCTTTTGGCGTTTTCTGAATTTTAAGTGAGAATAAAGTAAATAAAATTACTAGAGAAAAGTTGTTGTAGCTCTGTAGCCAGAAGGCATCTGTACCCAAAGTGGGGGCTTCCAGCAACAGCTGTGCACTTCCTAGCCACAAAAGAAGAGAAAGGAAACCTTGGAGAGCAGGTGAATGCTAAAGAAATCTCCATTGGGCAGACACGAGTCAGCTGTAAAATTGCTGTAAGCCATATCCACGGTGTCAATGCCAAATTCTAAGGCAGGGAAGCAGAAAACAACCTGGTTTTTGTCCCCACAGTAAAAGCCGTCATTCTCCATTGTTGCAGCAATAACACAGCAGGCAATGATACATCTGTCCGTTCCTTTTCCCTGAAAAATCTGGCACCTCAAGGAAAGCAGTCTTCTTGGGATGACTTTGGAACTTATCTCTTTTTTCTGCTGTGTGGCCACAGAAAAAAAAATATCTTGCCCTTTATGAATCCCAAGTGGAATTTCTCCAAATATATCCAGAAGGGTGGTTTTCCCACTGGCAAACAGAACCCTATGGAGAATGAGGAAGAGGTTTTTATCGGCAGAGACAAATGTGCCTTCTGTTGTCTTCTACAGAAGGTGGAGTGGGAAAATCATGAGTGTCAGGAGGTGAACGCTACTGACTGGGAATCTAGCTGGGCCAGAAGTTCACAGATGTTTTCATCCATGACCAACCCATGCCCCACATCACATTCTTCTGCTACAAACAGCCTTGGGGTGTGTCTTTCCCTTAGTATTGCAGCAAATCTTCAAAACTGGAAGGGAGAGACTTGGGGGGAATTAACGGTGCAAAGGCTGATCAGTTTGCTCCAGGCAGAGAGCCAGTGTGCTGTGTCCAGCTCCCAAGAGCCGGGAAGAAATGATTGTTCCTACCCCTGGAGCCTCCTGGGAAACTCTTCATTCCAGGACCCACTTTGAATAATGCTGAGCCAAAGTGCTACTGCTGGAACGCCACTTGCCACTTAGGGAGGCAGCATGGCTTAGGGGAAAGAGCATGGGCTTGGGAGTCAGAGGACATGGGCTCTAAACCCGCTGATGCCACTTCACTGCTGTGTGACCTTGGGCAAGTCACTTAACTTCTCTGTGCCTCAGTTAAAATGGGGATTAAAAGTGTGAGCCCCACGGGGGACAACCTGATTACCCTGTATCTACCCCTGTGCTTAGAACAGTGCTTGGCACATAGTAAGGGCTTAACAAAACCAAACAAAACAACTTGCCTGGACTGCCACTTGTCTCCTGTGTGACCTTGAGCAAGTCACTTAATTTCTCTTTCTCTCAGTTTCCTCATCTGTGAAATGGGGATTAAGATTGTGAGCCCTGATTAGCTTATATCTACCCCAGCATTTAGTACAATGCCTGGCACACAGTAAGCGCTTAAATATCATTTTTTAAAAATCCTCCAAAAATCCTCCAGAAGGCAGTGGGAATTCTATGTTTCTATGCATATACTGGTAGCGTCTTTTTTCAGAAGCTCTGAATAAAATAAGAGGGATGTCCAAATATTCAGTGAGAGTAAAATCTTCTCTTTTACAGGCTGAAACTTTAAACTGTGCTTGGAAAACCTCTCTCCCACCCATCTACTAGTGGTTGCCATCCGTTAGAGTTTCTGATCTGGCCTCCTTAAGCCTGAAAATATAATGCCTTGTGTGGGACTTCCAAACCACTAATCCTCTCTGTGTGGTTCTCCTTCCCCCACCCAGTGTAGGCAGGGTTTGCAGTGCTTATTTGCACCTCTCAGAAGAAGGACTAAAAGATGAACAAGGCCACCAGAACTCTAGTGCATGGGGAGATGGCCAGGCTGAAGATAGTGTCAGCTCTCTTAGAAAAGAAGGCAACATTTAAACTGTATAGATATGAACAAAAAGGATTGGTTAAGTGAATTGGGGGAATGATTCAGTGAGGGCAGTTCTCTCCAGCTAGTTAGAATCCCATGCAAAGCAGCATGGCCTAGTAGAAAGAGCTTGGGCCTGGGAGTCAGAGGACCTGGGTTCTAATCCCAATTCTAACACTTGCCCGCTGTGTGACCTTGGTCCAGTAAATTAACTTCTCTGTGCCACAATTTTCTCTGTCAAATGGAGATTCAATACCTGCTCTTCCTTCCCCTTAGACTGTGGACAGGCACTGTGGATGACCTGATTATTTTGTATCTACCCTGGTGCTCCCCTCTCAGGGTCACATCTGGTGAGTTTCCAGTACTCTACCAGTCTTGACTACAGGAGAGAGAGTCAAGCAGAGACATTACCCGTTACGATTCGTAGCTTGGCCAGTGGCTAGTGAGGGGAAGGCAATCTGCTAAAGTCAGAACTCACCTGCGCTGTGTAGCAGTGGCGTGGGAGAGAGTCGAGGACGGAGACCCAATTTTACTGTGCGGAAGGAGGCAATGGTAAACGTCTTCTGTATTTTTACCAAGAAAACTCCATGGGTACCCTACCAGAATGATTCCAGATGGAGGTGGGGTTCTGGGAGAGATCTGTCCACGGCATCACTATGGATCGGAGGTGACTCGACGGCATAAGACCCCAACACTTAGTACAGGGCTTGAGACATAGTAAGTATTTAATAGCTGTAATTTATTTATTTATTCATATTAATGTTTGTCTGCCCCTCTAAACTGTGATGCCAGGGAATGTCTCTGTTTTTTTTTTGTATTGTACTCTCCCAAGTACTTAGTGCAGTGCTTTGCACACAGTAAGTGCTCAATAAATACTATTGAATGAATGAATGAATGCTATACCACTAACATTACTATTCCCAGAGTAATTTGGCCACTGGAAACAAGGACAAGCAAGTACAAGTCCTAGGAGCAGTCATAATAGTCTTCATTAATTAGCATTGTAACAACAATATTTATTGGATACTCAGCAAATGCAAAACACAGTACTGAGCACTTATCCCAAGCACTTAAATACAGTGCTCTGCACCCAAAAGTGCTCAGTAAATGGCTGGCCAACTGACCTGGGAAAGTACATCAGAAGCATGAGACTTGTTCAGGGCTCCCAAGGAGCTTATACTCTATCATCCTAGCCCTTAGTATGATGTATTGTACCCAGTCGACACTCAATAAATGGTGGTACTATTATTATATTTACAAGGAAACCATTTCTCATATACTCTTCGGTTTTCCCTCCGTTGTTTCTCATCCAAACGGGAGAAAGAAATTTCAGTAAGCACTTATTGGCTTATGTTCACCCACCAACTGTCAGGGCTCAATTAACATTTCCCATCATGCACTGTGGCACTCAGACAGCACAAGTCTCCCACTATTTGTGTTTCAATTGCAGTGTAAAGCTCCAAGCTTCAGTATTGCTACTTGATAGGACAGGGGAGAGAGAAGCACAGCTTCTGCTAATGCTGAATGTCATGGGAGAGTCATCCATTCCACTTGGCGCAAATCATCAGATCTGAAACTCTAGGATCTCTGAAGTATCCATGTCAGCCAGGGGGGAATTGTTTCTTCTTAGGATGACTGAAGTTTGGATCTTCACCAAGACTCCATCATGCCCTTTCTAGCTCAGTCTTCTCCATTCTTGCTTGTTTCCTGTACCCTGTCTCTGCACCCTAGCCCCTACCCCCCATCATCTCCTCAGTTTCTCCACCCTTCTTCTATTCTAAATCTATGGGGGTGGGGGAGGTGGGGTGAGACAGGGGAGAACAGAAGCAGCAGCAGTGGAGAGTGTGAGCTCGTCATTGGGCAGGGATTGTCTCTATCTGTTGCCTAGTTGTACATTCCAAGCGCTTAGTACAGTGCTCTGCACATAGTAAGCGCTCAATAAATACTATTGAATGAATGGAGAGGGAGGAGGTTGGAGAAGGTAGGCTGGAGCATTCAGCAGAGAAGGGAAGGGGCAAGGGAATTTAGGCTCCCATCCCGCCCCATACACCATCAGTGTTCTGCAGCCTCTGCCCCTCTTCTGCCGGGGCATCATGGAGGAAAGATGATTTAGGAACTGACTCCTCAACTTACTGGTGGGGTAGTGGCAGTGGCAGAATTCCAGAGAGAAGGAGGCAATGGGGAGGGTAAAATTTGGACAAGTGTGGGGTTTGGGTAGGGCACGTTTTACGTAATTCAACATGAGAAGGGTAGAATATAGAACTTCTGAGGTTCCTCAGTTAAGTAAATTCCCTAAAACATGTCTATTTGGGAACTTGGCTGGGAAACACTAACCCAGGATGCTAATTCTATTTGCTATTTATATTTCTATGTTTATATTTATATTTATTTGCTATTGTTTTAATGAGATGTTCTTCCCCTTGATTCTATTTATTGCTATTGTTCTTGTCTGTCTGTCTCCCCCAATTAGACTGTAAGGCCGTCAAAGGGCAGAGACTGTCTCTATCAGTTGCCGATTTGTACATTCCAAGCGCTTAGTACAGTGCTCTGCACATAGTAAGTGCTCAATAAATACTATAGAATGAATGAATAATTCCTCCAGGATTTAGATCAGACAGGGACTTTCTAAGTGCTTAGTTAGGGCTGCACTTGGTGGGCCAGAATAAAGAGTGGTGATTTGCATGTGCGAGGACTAGACTTCACTCCTAGTCTGTAGGCAAACCACATCTCAGCAAGCAACTATGGCCTAGTGGATAGAGATTGGGCCTGGGAGTCAGTAGGGCCTGGGTTCTAATCCCACTCTGCCACTTGTCTGCTGTGTGACTTTGGGCAAGTCCACCATTCACTTCCCTGTGCCTTGGTTACCTCCTCTGTAAAACAGGGCTTAAGACTTTGAGCCCTAAATGGGACAGGGACTGTGTCTAATCTGATTAGCTTGTATCTACCCCAGCACTTAGAACGGTGCCTGGTACATGATAAACGCCAATCAAATACCATAATAATAATAATTACCATTATTATTAACTAACCAACATTTGTTCCATGAGAAGAAAGAAGATGTTTCAAGCTTAAGGGCCACAGAAGCTTGGATAGAGAAACCATCTTTTAGTGTACATTCATGAAGGTTTCAAATGCCACTGCTTTCCCAAATATAATTCAAACCACAACAAGTAACCCCATTTTCTTTTTCCATAGCAAAAACTTTAGTGGCTCATCACTAAGCAGGACAGGGCAGTGACTGTGCTTGGGGACAGATGAGGACATTCAAAGGTTATCAAACAATCAATTCTCACCCCCACATCCCGAATTACAATAATGTACTGTACTTCCTAGCGGAACATCATCTCAGTTCATCTTGAATTACAGTATCCAAAGATGAAATCTTTTCTCCCTGAAATCTATGGCAAGATGGATGGCAGACTGACGGAAGGAAAAGTCCACTGAGTGCTTTATCGACCTTCCTGCCAACCCATGAATAGTGGGTAATAAAAATGTATTGAAAATTAGAAAAAAATGTCACTTACTCTAATCCTCTGGCAAGAGATTAGTGACGCTGCATACCAATGAAAAGAAACTCCTCAACCCTCCTCACAAAAAACCCCAAATGGCAAATATTTAAAAATCTTGCAATTTTATTTGCATATAAAGGCCGCTAGATATATAATATCACAATAAATTTAAAGAAACAGCTGCTTTCCTAAATTCCATTAACAAGGTAACATAAAACAGAATAAAGCTCAATAGCATTCACAGGGGTAGAACAGAAATAACTATCTGCAACAATAGTTTGTGCTAGCAAGATTGCATTTACACACAGTGCAAAATAAGAAAAAGAGAAAATAAAAAGACGATTCCAGAATATTTAAATATAAAGGACAACTAAGCCTTATTTTAGTTAGGCTCGATTGTATCCATTTGATTTTATACATGCCTGAAACTGCACAAAATTTAACTCAAGCTCTTGAAGGTCTTGAGCATTGGGAAAATGTACCACATCCTTCATAATTTAGATGTGCTGTACAGCGTAACTTTGTAGGTGCTCACTAGCAATATTAAATTCCTAGCTTAGTTATAATGCACAAAAAATACTTATATATATAAATCCATATTTAAAAGGAGCCTGAACTTACATGTTTCTACTGCATGAAACACCTGCTTTTTACAGCTTTCATCCCCATAGTTTTAAAGCTAAAATAACTTAAAAATAACAAACAGAAAAATAAGAACTTAGGCAACCACAGAATGGATGTGCTACCTAAATCATTCTTTAAAGTAGGCAGAGACCTGCACCTCTTAGGGCCACATCACTCGTTGCATATACATGGTTCTCTGGATGGAGAGAGAGCAATATGTTCATCTTTAGGTGCAAGGAAATCTTTCAAAGTTTACTTCCTTCAAAAAGTTTGCCCTACATCGTGGCAACTGCTTAAAAAAAGAAAAGAGTACAAAAAAAAATCAAACAATACTAGTAGTAGTTGTGCAAATTTGGGTGGTTTTAAAAACACTGCCTATCTTTTTCAGCTTATATAATATTAAAAGAACATTTCTCCCATCGTAAAAGAAAGCTTGGCTGTCCTTTTGAAAACACTAACAATTTACAATGGCAAGTTCATTGAGAAAACAGAAGTCATTTGACAAATCCACAATGCTTGATCAGTTTAAAATGGACGTCGCATTTCCAAAAAAGCACACCCTCCATCATTGTTTTTGTACCAGCAAGTTACAAAAAACCCACAGAATTTGGAAATAAACACATAAGAGAATGTAAATTTATCATTAGAAAAATGGCAGTTTATAGACCTTCCCCACTGCAACTGTGCATTAGTGCTTCATGATCCTTGAGGATTTGGAAGGTCAAATATAATTGGAGGATTGGTTGGTTGAAAGCTGACTGTACACGTTGAGGCATTGATGTAGGTTGTGTAACCGTCCGTCATGATGCCGTAACCTGTAGGGAGGAAGTCTCACATTTATTGTAATTCAGAGAAGTGATGTTGAGCTAAGGCAGCTCCCATGAGCAACGGAAATAAAGTTATGTCAAAGTGGGGCTCTTGGATGGAGTTTCAGTTATCCCATCCAAATGGTTTAGGCGTTGAAAAGCCTTCTTCTAATTTTGATAAAGAAGAAAATCAATCCATGATATTTATTAACACTCACTGTGTGCATAGCACTGTATTACCCACTTGGGAGAATACAGTACACAAGAGTATTTATAGATTCTCTCTGCCCATAAGGAGCTCACAGACTAGAGGATCACATAGGAACAAATTCAGTTCTGAGTTTGGTTTTGTTTTCCTTACTTTAAGCTAAAATTGTAGCCTGGGAAAGCACCCTGAGAATGAATGAATGGTAAGATGTGGCCTCTCCTTTTACACTTTATTGTAATTTCATAGCTCCTGTTTGTTAACAGTTTAAGGCTTTAAGTGCATTGATTTAGATTATCTGAGAGAAAAAAGAAGGAATGTCTCAAATAAGCTGTTAATTGCAGGAATTTAATTTAGGGACTCTCCCATTCTCTCTCACTCTCTGTTTCTCTCTCTGTCTCTCTCGATATTTATACTATGAGTTTAAAAATACTTTTTTTTTTGAGTTTGCAAAACTTTGTTTTTCTTAGGATGGCTTTATATTAAGGTCAAATAAAAATTGAACTTGAATTATAAGGAGCCGGAAATGTTCCTAGCTTTCATCTAGTAAGAGATTAATTGTGTGTGTGTGTGTGTGAGAGAGAGAGACAGAGAGAGAGAGTGCACACAGCCTTAATCGCATCTCATCTACTGGACCTATTTCCTAATGCTTTATTTGAATATTTTAGATCTCTGCATTAATAATTACCCCAAAGTCCCCTTTGTTCCTGATACTTTACAAAATCGGTCCTTGTGCTGCTACAAATATACATTTCATTACAAATTCTGTCTTCAAATAACATTAGAAAACTACTCCAGAAACTATCATGAGCTTTGAAAAACCTCACACAACCAGGTGACTAAGCCATTCTTCTTTACTAAACGTCTTGCAAGTGTGTGAGCCTGTGGAGAGCTTAATGAAGGTCAGAGGAAAACTCCAGGAGGAAAAAAAAAGCAAGTGTTTCAATGTGCAGTGTTTAGCTCTCAGGTCATAAAGTCTTGTTATCTCTCCCTCATCAAGATGCTTGGTATTTGCCCTTTTTCTGCCCTCCTCAGCTGTCTTGAAGGAATAAAAGTGAGGCAAGTTTATTTTAATATGATCTCCTCCCCTTTAAGTAAGTTTATTGTTTCAGGGCTATAATCAAGTTTTGATTCTATGCCTGGTTAGTCTAAAGCTAATCTAAAGGAAAATAGGAAGGGAGATGAAGGGGGAGAAAGGGAGAGGGAGAGAAAGAAGTCGAGAAAAGGAGAGAGAGGGAGAGAAAGGGAGAGAGAAGAAGGGAAAATGAAAGAGGGGAGGGATGGGAGGGAGAGGTAGGGAAGGAGAGTGGAAGAGAGAGATGAAGAAGAGGAATGGAGAGGGAAAAGAGACAGGAAGAAGTTCACTAGAGAACTAGAATATTTCAAAGCTGTTTCTGAGCTAGAGCTGTTTCCCTGGAATATTGTTTCAACAGATTGGAAAATACATGATCACTCTCTCCAGTCTTCCCACCTAATTATGGTTAATTGTTTTGATTCCTTGAGAGGGAGAGAGAGAGAGTGCATGCACTCAAATTCAGATCAGGAAGGACCCAGTCCCACTCTTTCCTTCTGTTGAGTGGAGCACTCCTGTTTTTCTCACACTCTTTGAGGTGATTTTCAATATGTTCTTTCTTATATAGCTAAATAGGAGGGGCTTTTGCTTGGGAATTTTTTGACCTGGTTTGGCCAGCTCCACTGTGAAAAAGTAAAATATTTCAGAGACAGCTTAGGAGAAATAAATTTGAAATTTATTTCTAACTGATCCCTCCCAACACATTTACTCTACATGAGGCTGCACTTATAAATTGAAGATGGTTAACGTTTTCTTCATGTTTACCTCTTGGCCGGAGTGTTTTCTGAATGAAAAGGAGCAGCAGAAACTGAATGGTGACTCCATTCACATTAATCCAAGCTCCTAATATACTGTGTAACCTCTAAATTCATTATAAAAGCCCCACTGGTGGCCCCCATCCACTGTATTTAGTCTTCACCTTCTGGAGTTATGGCTTCCTGAAGGAAGTGATTACTTCCAGAATGCAAAGAGTGAAAACCGGCTTCATTTGTTCAATGTAGGGGAGGGGCTGTAGAAACCAGTAAGCAAGATGATGAGGCTTGACAGAGCAGATGTTTTAATGGGTGGTGGGGCCGATGTTTTCTGATATTCATCCACAAGGATTCTTTCTCTCTCAGGTCTTTGTAAATTTTTTTAAACTTGCACTGTATCGGTTACCTGAGCCTGGATTTCTCTCCTCTCTTGCTTCTTACCTTCATGAATGCCCCCGAAGACATGGAGTTTAGGTCTGACTCTCCTTTGCACTGTGTTTAACAGTTCCACACAGCCAACTCTTTGAAGCTCCTTTGGAACCCAGTCTCGAAAACCTGAGGGCAAAATGCAATCAATACTCTTAATTTTCTCTTTTCAGGTAAGGTTTCATTTAGACTTTCAGGAAGCCATAATTCACTGAAGGTTTATTACATTATCTGTAATCCTAACCTCTCCATTAAAGCTTACAATGGCTTTTAAGAAACTTTTCACTTGTCACTTTGTCTTCTTTAGATTCTTGAATTTTTTTTTAGGTTTGAGTTTTATTCCCCTTTAATTAACATTTTTTTTTCTGTAAGTGATTTGATTTATTCAGCTACAGGTTTCAAATCTTCTTCATGAGCTGAAGTAGGATGACATTTATTCCCGGCAATACTGTAATCTAACTCTCCCCCCGCCCCCATTTTTTAATTCAGTTGCTCTTCCGCTCTCTTTCTCTCCCATCCTGCCTCCATCTGCTATAAGAGTATCTTCTTTCCAAGCCTGTCAGGTTAAGAAGGGCAGTTTGAGGCTACTATGCAGCCTGACTCCCCACACTGCAGCTTCCCAAGAGACATCAACGCCTTGGCCTCTGTAGCTTCCAAATGACCAGGGCTGGAGAAAATTCAGTTTCTTCTCTCTTCTGATCACCAGTCCAAGGAAACAGTGTGGCACCAAACCAGCATCCGGCCAGTGGGGGCTAATTGACTACTTTTAAAGTAAAAGCCACTTAGTTCTATACTTAATGCGGAAAATCCATAAAAGCGGACATCAATTATCACAGAAGTCAGCTGTCTGGATGATTACAGTCTGAAGAAGAATACATAAAGATCGGATTGGGGTGTTCGGTAGGTGGGAAGAGTGTGTGAGGGGTGGGGGTGCATAGAGGCTCAATAATTATCTTAGGGAATCTGTTTCATGGCATGGATAGGGGATTTCTCTCTGTTTAAGGATAGTGGGGCATAAACTGAAGTTGGTATAGCAACCAACAATTAACTTGCCTTGGTAATTCACTCAAATTTTGTCACGAGAAGACTGGATGGTTTGAATGGCAGCTCGAAACAACAACCCTAAAAACCTCACCGCAGAGGAATATGGGCAAACCTGGGGAATCAAGTATCAAACAGTAACCATGCTTCCAAGAGAAGACTTGAAGGTTCTGTGAATGTGGGAGGAGGAATAAGGAGGGGGCGGGGGGGAACAGAGAGGAGAATAGAGTCCCTTGCGGTTGAGCTTTTTAAGTTAAAAAGAGTCCAACCAGAGATCCACTAGACAGTAATTGGGAAGATGACTTTGATTGAAGAAATGCATTGAGGAATTTAAAGGTAACCATTAATGAGTTGTCCCTGGTTTCCTTGGATGATGGCAGTGTATATGAGATGGCACCACCCAGCAGGTGCTGGGTTTAAGAAACAGCTTTCCATTTTATCCTAACACCCTATGATCTTCACTCTGCCATCTATTATCTCTGCCACTATGTTTCTTACAATTTTCTTCACTTCTTAGTGCAGGAAAGGTCCATTTTACAGCACACCGCATGGTTTGAACCAGTTTTTTACTAATATTGTTACCATAAAGTCAAGCGATAACCAGAAAGACATAGAGAGTGATTATCCTGTAGTTTTGAGGAGTTCAGCTCTGCCAGATTTTGTGGGGAAAATGGGCTGTAAGACTAGGAAATCACCATGGCATGTTAGTTGATGATATTTTTAACCAGGCAGTCCCATAGAAGACCTGAACTTTCATGCCCTTCTTGACAATAGGATTATTGAATTCTACAGTTATTTAACTCCATACACCACGAAAACATCTGTTCAACTAAGTTATCTCAAGTTGGAATTAGTGTGCTAGACAGTATGGTAGACCCTTCTCATTAGAGTGCACGCTTTGACATGTGGGAGGGTACAAGAAAGCTTAGTAATTTGCTAATGTATGACCCTCACAACAAATGATAACTTCCGAGCAAGTTTCGCTTTTCAAATTTGACCAGGTAAAAATTGCTTGATGAGCCACCTCTTACTGATTGCTAGGAACTGTTTGGTGGGAAAATCTTCCTGTTGAGGCCGCTGCACCAGTTTGAAAGTGAGCTAGGAACTCTTTCTGAAACACAAGCAGAAACTCTGGGGAAAAGGATATCAAACACTGTTTCCCAGGTCTCCTGACTACCAGTTCTGTGTCCTTTCTGTAGCAAAAGAGGAAATCGCAGGAGGCAGAGAGGGAGGAAAAGAAGTTTTTATGTGACAGGGAGGGTGTTAGAACCAAGTGACGCTGGCTACCACCCCTTCTGATAGAAGCCCAGCTTGGTCCCCACCCTCACAGCGGTGGCACAGAGGGGGAGAGGAATGGGCCCAGATTCCGGGGGAGATGGGGGGTTGGGAGAGGAACCTACAGAGGAGAGGAAAAGTGAATTCCCCCCGGAAATGCAGGGAGCGCTGATCTGGATCCCTAAACTGTTGGTGGAGACCTGCCCCGCCTTCTTCCTGGCCCTGACCCCTTGTCGCTAGCAGTGCCAAAACCAGCCCTTAGGACTTGAGAAAGGGAATAACTGATAAGCCAACTCATAGGCAGCCAATCTTAGAAGAATTTTCCAAATAGGAGGATCACTGTCCATAATGTCAGACTGGCTTCATGGTACCTTTGGAGGCAAGGAATGTGCTTTGTGCCTCTGCTGTAATAATAATAAGGATGATAATAATAGCAATAATGGTATTTGTTAAGCGCTTTCAGTGTGCCAAGCATGGTTTGAAGTGCTGGGGTAGATAGTAATCAGGCTGGAAACAGTCCCTGTTCCACATGAGGTTCACAATCTTGATCCCGATGTTGTACCTTCCCAAACTCTTAGTACAGTAGGTGCAGTTAAGTGCAGTACTAAGTAGGTGCTTAAACTACTCTGGAGAGGGAGAGGGAGAGGGAAAAAGGACTCTATGCCCAAATCCACTTGTATACCCATCAATCAATCAACTGTACTTATTGAGTGCTTACTGTGTGCACAGCACTGTATTAAGCTCTTGGGAGAGTATAATACAACCAAGTTGGTAGGCATTTTTCCTGCCCATAATGTACTTAAGTTAAGAGTCTATAGTCTACACATTATCTAGGGAAGGGACTATTCCACCTCTCTGGTCCCCAAAACGCATAAACTGCCAGTGAAGCTTTCAATCTACCCTCTATTAGTGTCAGGTTTCCTCCCCCCTTTGAACAACAGGAAATGGCCAGGACGGCTTCCTGGGGTGGAGGGTTGAGTTGTGGATGGGAGAAAGTGAGGGGGGAAGAGAAGTTCACAATGGAGAGTAAAATTACATCTGACCCAAGCATCTTCTTTCCTCTAAATTGCAAGATAGTTGATGGCAGCATTGCACTTGCTATTATTCCTTTCTGTGTGCCTAGTACGGTGCTCTGCACACAGTAAGCACTCAATGAATACCACTGATTAACTGATTCTCATTCACATAATCTAAATTCCTCTGCAAAAGTAGGTTCCCCTGTTCATTTGTTGCTGCACTGACACTATGACAAGACATTCCCAGAATCAAACCAAGCAGCTCGGCAGGAAAAGTATCTGCAGGTCACTTTTTATCATAACTATTTACTGGAAAGACTCAGTTTTAGTTAATTTCTGTGAAAAAATGGCGAGGGGAGGGATGGACGGATTCTTTTCCCTTTTTCAAGTAACCAGATCATACTGTGAACCAGAGTCTAGGTTCCAGCAGTGAAAAAAGAGAGAAATCAGCTCTTTGAAAAAAAGTTTTAGTCATTTCATGGCCATGCAAAAGCCTCTGGGATTGGAGAGGTTTTTTCTTTCCTCCTTGGAGGTGAACACCGTTCTTAAAATAAATGATCAAGCTCAAAGACTGTGGTGCTCCATACCCACTTGATTTTATTTGACTCCACTAAATCAGAAAATTTAATTTAAAGAACCCCTGGAAGCCCAGCAGAATGGCTAAGTTTAATTATCACACTGAGATTCTCGAAGACATTGGTTTGGGGGTGGTTGTTTTTTACTCACAGTGTTATTTTTTTGTGAGAGGAAAACAAGTGTGTTCCTGGAAGCAATATTCATTTCTCTCCCTCGAAAAATCAAACCCCCAACAAAATCACAGCGCTTGCTTCACTTACCAAGAGGAGGGCCGTGCGTCATTAGAATATCAATCCCCTCAGGGATAAGGTTCCATTTGTCCAACAAAGACTGGCCTCTGGGTAGATTAAAGCCCCATCCATTAAACCACGGTGTCCTTTGGGGAAAACAAGGTAAAGGAGGTCAGTCCACTAAAGCAATCTTTCATCTTTCCAGAATTATGTTAAATTCCCCCACCGATAGCCCTGCTCGAGGGCCTCTTTCTGCTGGCCACGGGTAGCCTTTCATAGTCTTTCTCAAAATCAGGGGATCGTTCAGGCTAGATCCATTCAAGCGGAAGGGGAGTGGGCTACCTGAACCCGGACAGCTGGAGAACTGGGTATTCTGAACCCCATTTCTCAAGAGACCAAACTGATACACTTCCTGGAGTTGCAGGAGAAAATTTGGCTCCACCCATTAAAAATGAAGTGATTGGCAAGTCTCTCCAAACCACAGGTTAATGGTGCAACTGTTTGCAGCGGTTTCGTCTTTTCATGTACAGAACGGGAAATTTGCAAGGATAATCTAGGTTGCACTTGACACGGATCAGCTGAAATTCATTTGGCTGAGTTCTGAAAACATAAGGAATTTTTCCAGGGAGCTGGTATCCTTGGACATGGGCTCTTGATGGGCTAAGAGATTGCCAGCATATGCCTGAGGAACTTGCAAGAGTCAAAGACCAACTCAGATGTAAAAAATGTAGGGCATGAAGGGTCAGCATCGGTTTTGTTATTTTGGTCAGAAAAGTGGGCATATGTGTTGTTGAACTTTTATCTCCTCAGGATTTAGTTGTGGGAGTTACAGGAAGTTACAGGAGTCCAAATAGGGGAGAAGCTGGGCAACGGCAGAAGGGTGGAAAAGCTGAAAGTCGTTCTCTCAGTCAGACAGATAACCTGATAGTGGTCCCTCTAATGGACCCTGAGGTGCGATTTCTAGGGGACCACCTGTAGAACTATCGCCTTGGTCTGTGTGGAGCTATTCCTGCCCATAGCCCTGATTCTAAAGGCTGGGTTTGTCTTGTGCAGAGTTGGATCAGAATTGATTCTTTTCATCTGTAAAATTAATTTGAATTGATGTGCCGGCCCCTGAAGATTTGGCCAGGGAGGAATTCAAATTCATAAAGATGAAACAAAAGAAGTTGGCTCCAAATGACCTGTTTCTGGGAAAAGATCATCTTCGAAGATGCCCCTGCTCTGCTATGAAGGCAGCATCTTTTCAAAATCTAAACATTGCTTGTTGAAAACTAGTATTTGTTCGGCACTTACTATGTGTCAAGCACAATCCTAAGTGCTGAGGTAGATACAAATCAATTAGGTGGGGGAGAGTCCATGTCCCACATGGAACTTAGTCTAAGAAGGAAGGAGAACAGGTATTGAGTCCCCATTTTAAAGTTGATAAAACTGAGGCAGAGAGAAGTTAAGGAACTTGCTCAGGGTCACACAGCAGGCAAGTGGTGGAGCCAGGATAAGAACCCAGGTTCTCTGACTCTCAGGCCGTGCTCTTTCTACTAGGCCATGCTGCTCTCCCACACTACTTATGAAGAAGTCCATGAGGTTGCTGCTCCAACTATCTTAAAATGAAGTTGGTGGAGTGCAGGGGAGAGGAATCTGTACTTGATTTACTAGGCAAGGGTGACAGTACAAGAGCACTATTCCTCAGTCTACATACCCTGTTCCTCTAGATCTAAATTCAGTGAATTTTAAAGTTCCCCAAGGATGTTGGTCCACAGGGCTCTGAACAGCTATTTGAGGATCCCTGTCTTCTCTTTCCCTTTGCCCCCATTAAAAGAGGTTCTAGGCTTTCCTTACCAAGCTTTTCTATAAAAGTATTAGGATCAGTCAAATTTCAATCAGTATGGAACAGCGAAAACATATTATCCACATTCTGGCCAGCTCTTTGGTGAAGGTCACAGAACCCAATTACTCATATTACTGAACTGGGCTTTCATCTTCCAAAATACTGAAGGAAAGTGACTTAAATATGTGGTTTCTGAGAGTCCCAATAAATTTCTACCACTGCAGAAACTAGTCAGGTTAGGCAGTCCAAGACATTTAGTCTGAATTAAAGTCTTAGAATTCTTGGGTCTCTTTCACTGAATTATAAATCCATTAGGTTTTCCACCTTTAAAACCTTGAATGGAAAATGACATACTTGATGACTTAATATACAAGTAAGAAACACTTGTTTGTTGACTATGAGTGACAGGGAGACAGGATGATCATTTTGTAAGCTCCCAAAATAGAATATTTGTGTTAGATATTCTGTAGTGATTTTCTTGGGAAATGATGAAATGATTTTACTTTTAACCAAGATTCATACCAAGGATCCAATGTGGTATTTTGAACACCCTTTCTACTACTCCCCAAAATGCCATAAAAGAGTTTCTCCCTAACCACAACTGAAGCTCTACTTTCAGGAGGCGTTAACAACTCTTGGAAGTTATTTGGGCCAGAGAGTGTTTTATCTGTCCCAGTGAAAGACTGAATCTACTCTCCGGCACTTACATGCAAACTTCTAAAATTTATCAGTCCAACACAAATATTTCAAATCACGTGGTGGATATCTGGGTGATTGGCTAGCTTTTTACACTAAAGCCGGACACTTTTGGTAATACTGAAAAATATGTATTACAAAATGAAAAGGAATGATTTGGGGAATTTCATTATTTGGACGTTCTTTGTACTACTTGGAGATGTGTTAATGTGAAAAGCTATCCTCCTCTTTTCCACTACTATGCTTTCATGTCACCATATTAAAATTTACTAGCCTCCTCATCCTTTAACAGCCCACAGAACCCAAGTAGATCCTTCCTCAGGGTACATGCATACACACACAGACACACAGACACACACACTCTCTCCCTCTCTCTCTTTCTCTCTCTCACACAGACATCCAAATGCTAGTCGAATAAATTTGACTATTTTTTTCCTCTCACATTGAAAGACTAGATGAACTTCTGTTCTTGTCTGCCCTCAGGATGCTGAGGAAGACAAGGAGAACGTTCGAGTAAGTGTTTGTGGGGTAGATAGATTAGCATGGTATGGAACTTTTTGTTGTACAGAGGCCTATAATAGGGAGACATTTTATGGAACTGGATTTTTCACTCAAAAATAGATCCCATAAGACTTATATGTTCCTCAAATGCCCAACAATCAGATTCAGATGCAAACTCTTTGGTCTCCATTCCGACAATTTCGACGAAAGGGTTTGCATCCAAATCTTGTTCTACGATAGCATGCTCCTGCTGAGTTGGGTCTATTGCTCAGATGTAGATTATTTTAGTCTACTTCCCTTTTACTGCCTGTGTGGTCACAATTTATGAAGCAGCACGGGCCTGGGAGTCAGAAGGACCTGGGTTCCAATCCCAGCTCCGTCACTTGTTTGCGTGACCTTGGTCAAGTCACTTAAATTCTCGGTACCTCAGTTTCCTAATCTATAAAATGGGGATTAAATCCTACTTTCTCTTACCTAGACTGGGGGCCCCATGCAGAACTGTGTCCAACTTGTTAACCTTGTATCTACCCCTGTGCTTAGAACAGTGCTTGCCACAGTGTAAGCACTTAAGTACCATAATAACAGTCATGATTATTATTTCTTTAGTCACCAATATCTGGACACTACACCCAAGGAATCCAGGTAGTTCTTTGTCTGAGGTACCCATGCTTCTTGTCTTGACTTAGAAGAAAAGAAAACCTGGCAACTGATTAGTCTAGAAAACAATCAAAGTTCATCAATGTTTGGAGAAAGGGCAAGAAAAATGAGTCTAAACAAATGAGATCTTGGATTTGGAGAAAAACCTCGGGGTCTGGCGTTTCTGCTTGGAAGGTCCAAGAAGACGATTTTGAAATCCTTTTCAAGACTATATTTGCCGGCACTCCCAAGTGGCAGCTACGAATGTGGGGCTCAACTTCCTCAACCCAATAGACTGCCTGGGGCCCCGATTTCTCCTTAAGTGCTCTCCATATCTCGGGGAGAGTCAGTGGTTGGCAGGCCCAAACTCGGTCTTCAAGTTGGTTTGTCTTTCTTCACTAATAGAATTTTATTCCTAAAACCAAAACTGCTCCCCTGACTAGATGCTCTCCATTATGAGCTTTCCAGAAGAGATGAAATCAAGACCAAGGGCTCTGTACACCACGATTTTACTTGGCTAATATTAAGCTTGTGACACAATCCAGGAGTTTCTCAGTTAAGCCCAGAATTCTGAACTTTCTGGCTTTTATTATCACCTAAATATATGTGTGTGGGGGTGTGTGTGTTTGATTTATTGTAGTCACAATCTTAGCTGTAATCTAGTTTGGTCTTGATTATAGTTTTCAAAGGCAAGTCTCAGAAGTTGGGGGAAAAAGTCTTTTATTAGTGTATTGGCAATGTTTCTAATATACTTTCTCATCATCTGAATGGAGCTCTTTATCCTCTTTGGGACAACCCTCACTAAGAGGAACGTGGGGGTTTGCATATGGAGGAAATACATGGTGGACCACAGGAATATTTCAATATGCTTGGAGTTTAGCAGGTTCCAAACTGGAAATGAAAACAATATTTCGGATAAACACTTGGACAGGTTCTCAATGGAGCACTCAAATTCCAAGTGAGAAAAGCTGTAGAACAATGGAAAATAGGCATCAACTGCATAGACTGACTGTGTCGCCATTGATTAATGATTCTTCACTCGGTTGAGTTTCTCATGCGGGGTGTGCTGTAGTAATACTACTATGGTTTCAACTTGAAATGTGAAACCCCGGTGGTGATCTCACCGTGGCTCGTTGGTGAATATATATACAACAGACCGAGTTGGACCGCCAATAGTTTTTGTTCTCTAGAAGTGGGGGATGGGGGGAAAGGGAAAGGAATCCAAGCTAACAATGGAGGCTGCATTCGCCAAGGATTTTGTAATTAGCTGTGACTAACACACACCACATGGGAATCCAACTTGCAAGACAACTTCTCACAAACCTCTTCATTACTAAGGTAGGGCTAGCCGACTACTGACGACAAGTGTTTTTATGAATGTTTTAGTGACACCAAGCACTCAAGCTAAAGTGATGGGTTGGGTGTTCTAGGCCACAGAGAAGCAGCATGGCCTAGTGGGTGCAGACCTGAGAGTCAGAGGACCTGGACTCTAATCCCATCTTGGCCATGGGTCTGCTGTGTGACCTTGGACAAGTCACTTAACTTCTCTGTGCCTCAGTTACCTCATCTGTACAATGGGGTAATGTATTATCTTGTGTTTACCTCACCATTTAGAATGGTTCTTGACACAGTGTAAGTAATTATCAAGTACCATAATTAACTGATTAGACAGTATGGTAAGCATTCCAATTGAAATTTGCTGATTCCACACATAATGTCTGCAACTGTCTAGAATAGAGGTCTTGTCTTCTTTGGAGGCTCATATTTTGGTGACAGGGGAGAAAAAGTTAACTATAAGATCTCATTTCCAAGAAGAGTCAAGTTTGGAGGAATCCATAAGAAAAAGTCAACCATGTTTGCAGTACACTGGGCTACGATGTTGGAAAAAAAATGGAACTGATGCATTACGATTCCTGGGAATATGACAAAATAACAGTTGAGATCACCTATCAGTGGTATTTGAGTGCTGACTTGTGCAGAGAACTGTACTAAACATCTGGGAGAGCGTAATATAGCAGGGTTGGTAGGCCCACAAGGAGACAAAAAGAGGAGCTGGACTTGCGTCACCTTGAGATTTTGTCACTGTGGGCAGGGAATGTGTCTATTATTATTTTGTACTATCTCAAATATTAGTACAGTGTTTTGAACATAGTAAGAGTTCAATAAATACAACCGAATGAATATGAAGTAGTGACTTATGATCACAGTTCAGTAATACATGACCCCTTGATGTAGAATTTCCACTCACAGTAGCAGGATTTTGTTTTTGTTTTTTGGGCTTGGTTTTGGTTTTTTTTTTTGACCAAAGCATTTTCATTAACTCCAAAATTCCACTTTGGTAGAAAAGATAGCAGGCAACTGTAGCTAGTTCGTATGGAAAGAGAGACAAGGAAGAAAACAGGAAATAGCACCAGACATTGCAAACAAAAGTATGACCGCCCAACAAAGGATACACCTTTGTATGCACAATGTGGGCAGGAGTGTGGATCCTGTAGTGACTTTTCATCCACACACATTCATAGGTGAACTTCACCATCTGTGGTATCTTCTTGGAATACAAAGGAAAATTATATTTGTATCTAGCCAAGGTGGGCTAGGCATGATTTCCTTGCCCTGATTTACTTACTGAGGGAAACTTTCTCCTTAGACAGCGGGCCATTTTTGGAAGGCCTCAATCATCATCAGTCATCGATGGCATTTACTGAGTGCTTACTCCGTGCAGAGCGTTCTACTAGCCGCTCGATCAGCCCCTTCTATGGTAATTTGGTGCTCTGTCAAGGGCCCTGCAAGCCTTAGTATTGCTTATTTTAGCATTCCCAAAGGTTAGATTATGGAATGGATTTCTTGAGACTCTGTGTCACTTGGGGCAATGTTAAGTTTATAAGAGGAAAAAAACTCCTAGTTAATGACACCGCCACTTCCTCTTAGTACAGTGCTCTGCACATAGTAAGCGCTCAATAAATACTATTGAATGAATACTGCCATGATTGGTGGTACGGACACCTGATGGGAGAAACCGAGGTTTCGCCAGATTTTTACTTTCTACGTGCCTCTGAGCGCTCAAACACCCACCAGCCAGAATGCACGAAGGCACTGGTCTCTCAAATCCTGCCTCTCAGACTACGTCCAAGAGTCCTAATTTAACTACTCCTGCTTCAGATCACACTGCACTTCCCGGTGTCTTTCACATGCCATGAAACTGTGATGATGATTCTTGATCTCTGGCTCACCTGACAGCTCTCCCCTCCCATGACTGCAAAACTTCCTCATCAGTTAGAACAGCAGCTACCCTGGCACCAGATGAGTCATACCGAATATCCAGATGAAAAGCAGGCAGACACCTGCCCACCCTCCCACCCCCCCCACCTTTCTCCCAAGCCCTTGATTTCACTTCAGAAGCCTAGCACCCTCCCTACGGATTCTTCCACAGGCCAATTTGAAAGTTACATTTCACGCAATTAAAAATGTGTTTTACATTATCCTGCAAAGCATCTCCACACCCCATGCTGCAGAGGACACACATTCAATTGGTAGCCCTACAAGAGGGAGGGGAATCTTAAATTTCCCAGTAAGAGTTACATACCCTTGTGGCTGCCTGTGAAGTCGGCCTAATAAAGAAGGGAATGCCAGGAGCCTCATCTGTAAAATGGGGATTCATTGCCTATTCTGCCCACTTTTAAAAATGTGAACCCATGTGGTATGAGGACTGTGTCCAACCTGGTCAACGTGTACCTAGCCAAGTGCTTAGAACAGTGCTTTGCACTTAGTAGGTGCTTAACAAATATAATAATGATAATAATAATAGTAATGATAATAACCCCCCTCTAGACCGTAAGCTCATTGTGGAAAGGGAATGGGCTTGTTCATTGTTATAGCATACTCTCCCAAGTGCTTATTTTAGTGCTCTGCAAACAGTAAGCGCTCAATGAATACAATTGACTGACTAATAGTAATAATGATAATAATAATAATGATAAATAATGAGCACCCCTCAAGAAAGAGGAACCAAGTCTACTTCCTACCTAGGTAGTCTTTCCTCCTTAAGACTATAAACTCCCTGTAGGCAGGGAAAATATCTACCAACTCTGTTTTATTGTATTTCCCCACCACTTAGTACCGTGCTCTGCACACAGTAGGTGCTCGATAAATATGATTGATTCTACTGATATTCCTACAAGAAGGAAGGAATCTTACATTTGCCAGCAGGATTTACATCCCCTTGCAGCTACCTATGAAGTTGGCCTTAAAAGGAACAAAGTGTAATGAGCCCCCTACGAGGGTCAGGAACCATGTCTAATTCCCACATGGCAATGCTTTCCCAGTACTTAGTGCTCTGCACACGGTAAGCACATAATACATATTATTACTATTACTAAAATGTGAGCCCATGTGGCATGAGGACTGTGTCCAAACTGTGTCCTATCTGCCTGGGAGAAGCTGGGAGGACTAGCGTGGGTTTCCCTCTCCCCAGGAGTCCAGCTCCTTCTCTAATCAGGGACTGTGAGTTAACCCTTCGACACATGTTTTATTTGATGGTATTTGTTACGTGCTTACTATGTGGCAAATACTGTTCTAAACACTGGGGTAGGTACAAGTCAGTTAAGTGGGACACAGTCTCTATCCCATATGGGGCTCACAGTCTAGGTAGGAGGGAAAAGAGGTATCTTCATTTTATAGATGAGGTAACAGTCACAGAGAAGCTAAGTGATTTGTCCAAAATTACACAGCACACAAGTGGCAGAGCCAGGATTAGAACACAGCTCCTTCTGATTCCCAGGCATGTGCTCTCTCCACTAGGCCATGCTGCTTCTACACTCTATGATGCATGTGTCCTCATGAACAGGCCAAGAAATTGACCTATTCTAGGCATACACCATTCTGGCCACCTAATGCCTTGGGGATGTTCTTAATAACTACGGTATTGGTTAAGCACTTATGTGCCAAAAACTATTCTAAACCCTTGGGTAGGTACAAGGTTATCAGTTTGGACACAGTCCCTTTCCTTCCTGGGGCTCTCAGTCTAGTCAATCAGTCAATCCCTATTTATTCAGTGCTTCCTATGTGCAGAGCACTGTACTAAGCTTTTGGGAAAGTATGATACAATAATAAACAGACGCATTCCCTGCCCACAAGGAGCTTACAGTCTCGACAGGGAGACAGACATTAATATAAATAAATTACAGATATGTACTCCAGCGCTTAGAACAGTGCTCTGCACATAGTAAGCGCTTAAATACCAACATTATTATTATTATATAAGTGCTGTGGGGCTGGGAGGGGGGATGAATACAAGAAGTAAGTCAGGACAACACAGAAAGGTATGGGAGAAGAGGAAAGGAGGGCTTAGTCAGGAAAAGCCTCTTAGAGGAGATGTGCCTTCAATAAGGCTTTGAGGTGGGGGAGAGTAATTGCCAGGTATGAGGACGGAGGGCGTTCCAGGCCAGAGGCAAGATGTGGGCGAGAGGTCAGTGGCAAAATAGTCTAGATGTAGGAGAGAGTAGGATGTAATCTCTATTTTAATGATGAGGGAACTGAGGCACAAAGTGAAGTGACTTGCTCAAGGTCCCACAGCAGACAAGTGCCAGAGTCGGGATTAGAACCTAGATTCTCGTTCACAAAAAATACCAGTGTTGCTAGACTGCAAGCTCGTTTTGGGCAGGGAATATGTCTAACAACTCCATTATACTGCACTCTCACAAGTGCTGAGTACAGTGCTCTGCACATAGTAAGCGTTAAATAACTACCATTAATTAAGTGAGGCTTCACTAACTAATTTCTTATTTTATCCATTATCAGGATAATATCAGTTCCACCACATCTCCTGTGTGACTTTGTTTCAAGACACTTAGCTTCTCTGCATTCCAATTTCCTCATCTGTAAAATGGGAATTATATATCTGTTCTTCCGCTCCCTCAGACTGCATGTCCTATATGGGAAAAGAGCATTTGTAGGTTCTAAATATCTCGTATTGAGCTCAACCCTACGCATTGTGAATGGCACAAAGTAAAGACTTACCATTACCATTATTAAAATTACAATTCTTTTCCTTTCCCTTATTTGAGAGGAAGGTTGGGATTGAAAAGAGCCCGGGCTTGGGAGTCAGAGGTCATGGATTCGAATCCCGGCTCTGCCACTTGTCAGCTGTGTGACTGTGGGCAAGTCAGTTCACTTCTCTGTGCCTCAGTTCCCTCATCTGTCAAATGGGGATTAAGACTGTGAGCCTCACGTGGGGCAATCTGATGACCCTGTATCTGCCCCAGCGCTGAGAACACTGCTCTGCACATAGTAAGCGCTGAACAAAACAAATACCAACATTATTATAGATTAGACTGTAAACCCATCAATGGGCAGGGATTGTCTGTATCTGTTGCCAAATTGTACATTCCAAGCACTTAGTATAGTGCTCTGCACAAAGTAAGTGCACAATAAATACTATTGAATCCCAAAGACAATTACTCTCCCCACCTTCAAAGTCTTATTGAAGGCACGCCTTCTCCAAGAGGTCTTCCCTGACTAGCCCTTCGTTTCCTTTTCTCCTACTCCCTTCTATATCACCCTGATTTGCACCCTTTGTTTGGTGCCCCTCTCAGCCCCACAACACAAAGGTACATACCCATTATTTATTTATATGTCTGTCTCCCCCTCTAGACTGCAAGCTCTCTGTGATCAGGGAATGTGTCTGTTATATTGTTATATTTTACTCTCCCAAGCGCTTAGTACAGTGTTCTGCGCAGAGTAAGTGCTCAGTAAAAATGATTAATTGATTGAATTTGGGCTTTGGACATCACAGGGCAAAGGTGGGAAGCATACAAGGTTGTAGATTATGAGAGCCCCATAAACTGGGTCTTCAAACATTTCTCTCCATTTGACACTAGGGCTAACTAGGCAGCGTGGTTCAGTGGAAAGAGCACGGGTTTGGGAGTCAGAGGTCATGGGTATTAATCCCAGCTCCGCCACTTGTCAGCTGTATGGCTTTGGTCAAGTCACTTAACTTCTCTGTGTCTCAGTACCCTCAGCTGTAAAATGGGGATTAAGAGTGTGAGCCCCATGTGGGACAACCTGATTACCTTATATCCCTCCCAGAGCTTAGAATAGTGCTTGGCATATAGTAAGTGCTTAACAAATACCATCATTAAATTAAATTAAATTAACCAAGCACATGGCAGCGGGAGGACATGTGCTTTCAGTAAATCCCATTGCAATCTACACTGCTACCAAAAGAGCGTGGTCTAGTAGATAGACCATGGGACTGGGAGTCAGAAGGAACTGGGTTTTCCCCCACTTGTCTACTGGGTGACCTTGGGAAAGTCACTTTGCTTCTCTGGGTCTCAGTTACCTCATCTGTAAAATGGGCATTACTACTGTGAGCCCCACGTGGGACAGGGACTGCTTCCGACCTGATTAGCTTGTATCTACCCCAGCACTTAGTACAGTGCCTGGCACATAGTAAGCACTTAACAAATACTATTTCAAAAAAAAACAAAAAAGGGAAAGAAACAGGTGAATGAGCCAAGATGAGGAAGACTCAGAAGGGGAATGCATGGACACCACAAGATAATGAAAATGGGTTCCAGGAGAGCACTTTAAACCCCATTTAATTGGGTCTCTTTCTGGTGACTATAAAGTTCATATGATCCAATTCAGTATAATTTATAATAATAATAATGCTAATGATAATAAATGCTCCCCCAAGTGCTTACTATAATGCTCTTCACAGAGTAAGCACTCAATAAATGCCATTGATTGATCAATTATAAAACTCTAGACTATATGTTCACTATGGGAATGGAACATGTATACCAACTCCATTGTACCGTACTCTCCCATGTGCTTAGTACAGTGCTCTGCACACAGTAACTGCTCAAGAAATGTGACTGATTGGTTATTTGATTCATAAGCACCTACTCTTTACAGAGCACTGTACTCTATGGTCAGGAGGAGGAAATAAGAGTAGAAAATATGGTCTCTGTCCTTGAGGAGCTTCTGTATGACATTTGTAAAGTCTTAGTAATCTGTATTTCATAAAAAAAGTTTAAATTAGTAAACTATAGTCTGATGGGTTTACTCTCTTACTCTGATCTAAGGGCCCCACTGTATAATTGGGATCCCCACAACTGCATCTTACATCAATCCATCAAAAAATTAATGACATTTATTGAGCATTACTGTGTGCACAGTGCTATACTAAGGGTTTGGGAAAGGACAGTAAAACAGAAATGGTAGATGTGATCTCAGCCCACAAGGAGCTTACAGCATATGTGGGGAGAAAGACATTAAAATAAAGTATAGATACGTACACACTGGAGAAAATCAATCAGTCAATCAGTGATATTAATTAGGTCATTGTGGCAATTTCTGCCCTGTTGTATTTTACTCTCCCAAGCACTCAGTATAGTGCTCTGCCCATAGTTTAGGCCCAATAAACACCACTGAAGGACTGAGTGCTTACTGTGTGCAGAGCACTGAAGGGGAGAGTACAATATAGCAGAGTTGGTAGGCATGTTTCCTGCCCACAAGGAGCTTGCAGTCTAGAGGGAAGAGGAGTATATTATGGTCCATCTTGACACCCTGGTGTGGCTGAGCCTTTGCAAAATAACCCTCAACCTCACTCCACACCCTGCTAGCTCCTTTCAATCAATCAATGGCATTTATTGATTGCTTACTCCATGCAGAGTGCTCTACTAAGGGCTTGGGGGAGTACAATCAAATTTGTGCAGTGATCCCTGTCCTCAAGGATCTCACAATCAAGAGAGTTTACAGACTGTGAGAAGATGAATAGCAGAGGTAAGGTGAGTCTGACTACATGGGTTTCCTTTGGAAAGGATGTCCGTTGACCCAAGCATCACTGGGCTGCTGCTGAGGATTAAGCTACTTTCTGCTGTGCTGGGGTCAGTTCTTGCTCTGCAAGTAAGAGCACGGTCTACCCTCCTAATGAAGAGATCGATCTTTTGACAAAACAGTCCTTCCCTCCCTACTCGCCCAGATTTCTCCAGCACATTTCAGGGAGTGACTCACTCCACCACGTTGGGCATTATCTGACACCCTTCCAGCATTCCTGTGAGGTCAGATATTCTGTGGGATAGACAAGGAATTGAGGCATCTAAAATCCAAGGGACTCACACAAAAGTCTCCAGAAACTCAGCATTGGATGTCTTTCTAACTTCTAATCCAGGGCTTGGCAATTGAGGGGCATCCTTGCAGTATCTCACCCAGAAACTGTCAGAACAAGAGACAGCCTGGATCATGGATAGCCTCAAGTCATTGGTGACCTCAGAAGCCCGAGAGCTCTAAAACACCTACTCAAATCCAGTTCATTTTAACTAAAACAGAAACCCTGTGCCATCTGGACACAAGGCTGCCTATATGTGACTCTGAATAGGTGAACTACAGCAGTTTATATTGGCCAGCAAGGCTTAGAAATTACCAAAGAGTGAAGAGGTACCCGGCTCCCTCTCTACACACTTACTGAATGAATATGTCCTATCCTCTCACCTAGTCATTCATCAAAAAGTTTGAATCCTAAAGCCCAAACTGTGAAGAAACAGCTCAGAAACTTCACCTGATGTACAAACAATATCCATCCACCTTATCTTAGGATTTGGGCAGCTTCAGGAAAGAGGGCAATGATTGTCGACATCCTGAAGCCTTCATTTAGTTCTTCCCAACCTATTCTGATCTTGGGTCTCCTACAGAGGTCTGTAGGATTCACTATCTTCTCTCCTCTACCTTCCCTATGAGCCTAATCCAACCTCTAGAATATAAACTCAAATTAGGCAGGGAATGTGTCTGTTAAATTGTTCTATTGTACTCTACCAAGTACTTAGTAAAGTGGATTGTATCTCTGTATTCCTGAATTGTACTTTCCAAGTGCTTAGTACAGTGTCATGGTAAGCGATCAATAAATACCATTGAGTGAATGAATGCTCTGCAAACAGTAAGCACTCAGAAAATATGATTAACTGACGACTGACTTGAGAGCTTGAAGCTGTTGACCACCCTATGCAAGAGAGGTGGAGTACCCCAGAGCAAAACAGATGGAACATGGTTCAAATCCCCCAGAAATCCTCTGGGCAGGGTCATCTTGGATGTTGGCCTTCATGTGTGCCAATACATTAAACTAGACTGTAAGCTCACTGCAGGCAGGGAATGTGTCTGTTTATTATATTGTACTCCCTCAATCGCTAAATACAGTGCTCACAGTAAGCACTCAGTACATATGATTGAATGAATGAAAGGACTCTGCTGTATGGGGTTTCCCCAGAGATGTGCTTGTGGAAAACTCCACAACATTCTGTCTGAGGTTATGGCACTCTGACTTGGCTCTCCTCAGAAAAATCGGTCAAAGAAGGTTAAAGAAGCAAGTTAAAGAAGCAGACAAAGGTGTGGACCATTCTCTCTAGAGCTGCTTATAATACTGAGTTGTTTATATTCCCATCACACCTGTTGATGGCAACCTCCACACTCCCTGATCTTGTCCCAGGGCCTGTCAAGAACTGATTCACTTGGCCCAATTTTTGGAAACCTTGGAAAGTAGGGGGTATATAAAGATCTTAAGGTGATAGGTGCATTCATCTAACTTGGGTCATGCATTTTTTAAAAAGCACCTAGCAGAGTAGCTCTTATAAAGGCAGAATTGCAAATCACCTTATAAATCCTTTTTCAGAGTGTAAGTCATCTGGTTCTAATACACAAGAGGCTGAAATTTAGAGCTCAATCTATCAATCTCCAGGTGAACTTTTCTTAGGCAAGACCAAACATAAACCAGGTCAGCTATTTTGTTGTTGTTTCTTAAAGAGCTGCTGACGCCTCCAGGAAAACTTTGGAAAACATTCAGATTGCCAATGTGTTACAGATTTTAGTATGCCTTTCCCCTTTATTTTTTTTATGACATCCGTTTGCATAAAAACAAAATCTCTGTTTTATAAATAGAACCCGATTCAACGTTGTCTAGATTGGCCTGTTGAAAATATATAAAGATTTTGGATGCTTTGGATGGATTTGCACACATATAAAGCATCTATTTCAATCCGACCCTAAAAAGACCTCTTGTTTTGAAAAGCAGTCACCGTGTCATGGAGCAGACTTGGTCTATTCTAGTGTTTTCACTTCAGAACCCCAGTTTCAGGTCTTTATTTAGGGGAAGCACCCAAGAAACTAGGATGTGTGTTACAAAAGCAACTTTGCCTTCCACAAACCAACGCTTATTTCAGTTCCAGATGTTGCCCATGTTGAGGATTCTTGCTCTCCAGTTTTTCACATGCCCTCTTGGCTGTTTGTTCTTTCTAAAGTCCAATTCTTCCTATTCCACTGCACCCTGCCACTTCATCTGTGGGGTAAATAGTCAACTTTATGTGAAATAACCTACTGCAACCACAGCATCAAGATTTCTTTTCTAAAGTCATGCAAATGTTTCATTTCAATCACACCCTCCTAATCAGTCAAACCCCTGTTCCTTGAAAATTTTATTGGTGCTATAAGTCCGGAATTTGCATCTGACAGAGTTCTAGGAGCAAAACATGATCAATTTAAGAATCACTGAATTTCTTCTTTTTTATTTTAGGAAGAATGAACATGCTGCTCATATTTATGGGCTGTGTATGTTTCCCTTCATGTCAAAGCGCATGATCCAGACTTCTGTTCTGCCAGAATGGATAGAGAGACCCATTTCATCATGCTCTCGATTCCCATTTGAAGCAAGTCCCTTTGTTTGGAAAGGTTCTGTGCCTGTAGACAAGCCAGGACCTCCGTCCTCTCTCCAGCTTCCCAAAAGAATGACTTTTTCCTTCCAGGAGTAGGCAAAAGCCCTCATCCCTGTAGAACTGTGTTCAGAAAACATCTGAAAACTTTCATAGAACACTACGGGAAACTTCAAAATGTCCAGAAGGCCTTTTCTCATAATGAACACTTCCATTTTTGACTTTTCCTATTTGTTATCATTCAACTTTGGGTTTTCTTCTGCTGTTAATTTCCTCATCTTTGCCTCCACTCATCTTGGATTCAAAGTCCTTTGTGAGTCAGGGACCATACAGGCATTGTGGTCTAGTGGAAAAAGCACAGACTTGGGAGTCAGGAAACCTGGATTAAATTTCAGCTATGTCACTTGCCTTGGGCAAGTCATTGAACTTCTCTGTCCCTCAGTTTCCTCACCTATAAAATGGGTATTCAGTACCCATCTTCCCTCCTACTTAGATGGTGAGCATCATGTGGGACAGGGACTTTGTCTGACCTGATTGTCTTGTTTCAAGTACAGTGCTTGCACATAGAAAGCACTTATCAAATACCATTATAACTATTATTTTACTCATTTTGAAACTTCCCGAGTGTCCAGTTCAGTGCTCAGGTCAAATAAGAGCTCAGCAATAGAGTTGAGCTGTCTGTGGCATTCCAGTAATAACATAACATGAGCTCCTGCCTGTGGAATATTACCCCATCAGCTATTTTCAGATTTACTTTACTTGTTTATAGTAATGTCTGTCTCCACCTCTAGACTGTAAGCTTGTGTGGGCAGGGAACATGTCTGCTAATTCTGGTTATATTGCTCTCTCCCAAATGCTTAGTACAGTGCTCTGCTCATAGTTAGCGCTCAAGATATTCCACTGATTGATTGATTTACAAAAGCAGAAAAGAGATATTTCTCTTTGAATACATCAAGAGTCTGAGGGTATCATTCCAGTTTTGAAGAATATTAAAGCATATCAACAGCCCAGAAAATGACAACAAACGTTCAAAATTTTCCACATATATTATGGTCTGATTGCGACGCCATCACCCCGGGTGTCATTTAATAATTCTAGGCATTCCAGGCCTTGCAAAAGCTGAGTCCTAGTCAAAAACGGTCACCACAGTGACAGGCAGAAATTGAGGTTAATGGTGGAATCATGCTCCCAAACTCTGGTCGGGTCGATTCGAGGCTATTTCCAAACTGTTGTGCTGTTGGACTCAAAATGTCCCACTCTACCCTCTACCATTTTGTTTCACTCCATAGCACCAGAAAACCTGCTAAAAGTAAAGCAACATAGGGCTGACCTCCTGATAGTCGGTGTGGAGGCTTTTGGCTAGAAAATTTTCCTGAGGCAGAAATAAATATTTAGAAACAAAAACAGAAGGAGGTTGGATCTTTAAGCCCTTCTGACCACAACCACTTAGAGTTATATCATTCAAGAATATCTACTCCTGTCATTTAGACATAGCGTCTGAATTAATTTTTTTCCAAAGCCTCAGCATCACTTTTGAAAGACTCCCTTTGCTGTCTGTTATATCTCTCTGCTGCTAGATTAAGCTATTACATGCCTTTGCAAATTCTCCATACTCACTCCTAGCAGCAAGAGGAGATCTAATTGGAATTTGGTAATGGGTTTTTTTTTTGTTGTTGTATTTTTAATTGTTTCATATCCCAACAAGGAAAGAGAAAATTCTCTTTTTAAACATTCTGATGGTAGACCAGGCCTGGAATTGAATTTATTCCAGTTCTTGGCATGATACTGGGCACAAAGTAAGAGCTTCGTAAATGTCATCATTAGTATGATGATCTATTTCAGGCCAGGTCTACCACCTTGTTACTTTGCTGTACATCAGGTTTCTCATTTATAAAATGGGTATATGATACCTGTTCTCCCTTCCCATAAACTGTGAGTCCCATGAAAGATAGGGGCTGTGTTTGACCTGATTATCTTGTAAGCTTGTGTCTCATCTTGAGAAGCAGTGTTGCCTAGTAGATAGAGCACGGGCCTGGGAGTCGGAAGGACCTGGGTTCTAATCCCAGCTCCACCACTTGTCTGCTGCGAGACCTTGGGCAAAGTCACTTAGCTTCTCTGTGCATCAGCTCCCTCATCTGTAAAATGGGGATTTAGACTGTGAGCCCCATGTGGACAGGGACTGTGTCTAACCCGATTATCTTATATCTACCCAAGCACTTAGAACAGTGCCCAGCACATAGTAAGTGCTTAACAAATGCCATCATTATTACTATTAGACTATAAGCTTGTTGCAGGGAACGTGTCTACCAACTCTGTTATATTGTACTCTCCCAAGCACTTAGTACAGTGCTCTGCTCACAGTAAGGGCTTAATAAATACAATTGATTGATTGTTCAGTAAAGTCCTTGGCACACTACAGTTGCTTAACAAAAACCACAATTAATATTGTCTGTTTAGAAATGGCCTTTTTACATCCTCTGTGGAGTCCCTACTGCAACTTCTCAGCTTTCTCGAACCTTCTCACCATGCACTAGGCTGGTTCCTTGACAGCAATTGCTCCGGCCTCCCAAACCACCCGATAACCGAGCTGTTTTGTTGGTAACCCATGCCGCCCCCTGCACCACGTCGTCCCGGGGACCTCTTCCCAACCTGCTTTGCTTCACCTTGGTGGGAAAAACAGAAGCATGGAGGTAGCACCATGGAATGGAAAGCATTGGGTAGGCCACAGATGTGGCCACCACTGTGACTATAACTGTTGGACATCAAGACGTGAAAATCCTGAAACTCTGTTCTTCTAGCTAGCCACAGGACCCTACAGCTTCTATTTTATTTGGTCATTGCCCCTGTGCTGATCTTTTATGTTGATTTTTATTATTTTATTTTCTCCTTACATGTCCATCACTAGCCCCTTTCTCCCTTATTCCTTTCTTTTTAAGTGGTATCTTAAATTCCTACTATGTGCCAGGCATTATACTAAGCACTGGGGTAGATCCAAGCTAATCAAGTTGGACACAGCTTATGTTCTCACATGAGCCCCAAGTGACTCAGGGACTGTGTCCAACCTGATTAGCTTGTAACCACCCCAGCACTTAGAACAGTAGTTGACATCTAGTGAGCACTAAACAAATATCATCATTACTATTATTATTATGAGGCTCACAGTCTTAGTGCCCATTGTGCAAATGAGGTAGCTGAGGCAAAGAGAAGTGACTTGCCCAAGGTCACAGAGCAGACAAGTGACAGAGGTGGTATTATAACCCAGGTCCTCTGATTCCTAGGCTCATGTTCTTTCCACTAGGCCATGCTGTTTCCCTAGAAACTGTTCTTAGATTGTGAGCAACAGCGCTTTACACACAATAACAGTAGAGTCAGAAGGTCCTGGGTTCTAATTCAGCTCCACCACTCATCTGATGTGTGACCCTGGGGAAGTCACTTCATTTCTCTGTGCCTCCATTACCTCATCCATAAAATGGGGATTAAGACTATGAGCCTATGGGGGACATGAACTGTGTCCAACCCAATTAGCTTGTATCTACCCCAGCGCTGAGAACAGTGTGTAACACATAATGAGCGCCTAACAAATATGATTGAAAAAAAAGATTAATGTGATATTTGTTAAGCACTTACTCTGTGTCAAGCACTGTTCTAAGTGCTTAGAACATACAACAGAGTTAGCAGAAATGTTCCATGTTAAATTTTAACTGAGTAGCAGCGTGGCTTAGTGGAAAGAGCACAGGCTTGGGAGTCAGAGGTCATGGGTTCTAATCCCGGTTGCACCACTTGTCAGCTGTGTGACCTTGGGCAAGTCACTTAGCTTATCTGTGCCTCAGTTACCTCCTCTGTAAAATGGGGATTAAGACTGTGAGCCCCACGTGGGACAACCTGATCACCATGTGTCTACCCCAGCGCTTAGAACAAATACCATCATTATTATTAAATGTTCTTGTCTAGACAAGGCTGAGTGAGAATCCTCCCACAGGGTGCTGGGTCAGGCTGTGTTGAGCAGGCGAGTCAGAAGGGATCTGTAACCCTGGGATCAGTCTCAGAAGGGCCTGGGAGGTCAATGGAAGGAAGAGGAGACAAACATGAGAGCAGCTCCAAAGAGATTAGGGAAACAAGTGGATGGGAGGTAGAAAATAATGAGGAAGGGGGTATGGGTTTGGTGAGCCCAGAATTGTTGCTCCCCAAATCCTATAGCACCAGGTGATTGGGGGTGGGAGTCAGGGAGGGTGGTTACATATCAAACCTGAAAACTCAAAATCAGTCAAAGAAACACTTCTTACCACAAGGGATGGTGAGCACATGGAATGTGTTACCACAGGGAGTCATGCTGGCCAAAACCTCTAGGAAATTACAGAGGAGTTTGGGGAAGTTAGAACTTAATTGAGGAAGAGTCAGAGGAATGATAGTAGTATTGATCATATTTATTAAGCATTTACTATGTGCAAAGCACTCACTAAGCACTGCAAAAGGAGGAGATAACAGACATGTTTTCTGACCCCAAGGAGCCCATAATATAAGAATAAGGGAGAGAAGGGGTTGCTGACATATGTAAGATGGGACCAACAAAAATATAAAAGACAAGGATGATGATAAACATGAAAAGAGCAGAAGGATTTCTGCCTCCTCACAGATCCTTCTAAGCTCATTGTGGGCAGGGAAAGTGTCTGTCAATGTGACCCAGTGAGAAGGAGCACGACTTAGTGGAAAGAGCATGGACCTCGGAGTCAGAAGAATCTGGATTCTAATCTCAGCTCTGTACTCGCCTGCTGTGTGACCCTGGGCAAGTCACTTAGCTTCTCTGTGCCTCAGTTACCTTATCTGTAAAATGGGGATTAAGATTGTGACCCCATGCGGGACAAGGACTGTGTCCAACCCAATTTGTATGCAACCCAGCGCTTAGTACAGCAACTGGCACTTAGTAAGCATTTTACAAATGTGACAATCATTATTACTGCCAACTCTATTATACTGTACTCTCCCAAGTGCTTAGTACAGTGCTCTGCACACAGTAAGCACTCAATAAATAAGATTGATAGAGAGAAGGAAGGCAGAGCTAACCTGAAAAGTTTCAGTGACTCAGATGAGCTTTGGTTAAACATCTGAACTTCTAGATTCCTATTTGAAAAGAATAAATCCTCCAAACCTTTAGAGGTTTGCCAATCACTAATTATATGGCAATTATTCTATTTTGAGCTGTCACTAATGAGAACTGGGAACCAAAATTATGAAAATAATTTCAAACTTGACTCTAGGGCTAATTTTACTCCACTTAAGAAGAAAAATATAAATGACCGTACTTGGGGTTATTTTTTATTAAGAAACAGTCAGCATTTCCGGGGACTCCGGAATGTGATTTTTCTGATTTGTGTGCCCATGCTCACAGCACCCTAATGATGCTATATTTACAGCAGCATTCATATTTTCAGCATAAACCCAGATTTGCAGAGACTGAATCTCTATCTTGGGTATTTCAAATCACATGGAGCTAACGCAGGTAGACTGCTTCACATACAGTTACTTTGAAATCCCAGTGCTTGGTCAGCAAGGTTGCTTGCTGGCTTTGATGCATGGACTAAATTGAATGGCTTAATCCTGATTCTCCAAGAGTTAGGCCAATGATTTAGTTTCCCTTCAGATGCAATGAAATAGGGTCTCTGAGGATGCAAAGAATCCATCCTGAAGACCAAAGTAAGACAGGACAGAAAGGAGAGGTTGGGGTGGAATTTTATTCCTACGTCCCAACCTGTTTTCTACACCTGGGAAGCAGTGTGGCCTAGTAGAAAGAGCAGGGGCTGGGAGTCAGAGGCCTGGGTTCTAATTCTGGCTCCGCCACTTATCTGCTGTGTGACTGTGTGTGAATCACAATTTCTCTGTGCCTCAGTTCCCATCTGAAACATGGGGATTCAACACACGTGCTCCCTCCTACTTAGAATGTGAGCCTCATGCAGGATCCCATTATCCTGTATCTACTCCAGGGCTTAGTACAGTGCTTGGCACAAAGCAAGGTCTTAACAAATACAATTATTATTATTATCATTATTCTTCTTCTAGGTAAACCTCAGCCTCACATGTCAATGGAATGCTTGTTGGTGTCTAGCCAAAGCAATGCAGAAGCATAAACCACCACTTTTGCATCTGACCTACAGAGACACGTGTGTTTGCCTGGAACTGCGATTTTCCAGACACCCTATTTCTCAATGTCCCATTCAGCCTATTGAGGGGTCTGGGAAATCCAGGGAAGTCTGGGGAAAAATTCCACCAGCATTGGCTGGATGGATTGGGGTGGGGGTGGGGAAGTGCCTGGGAAAATTAAAGGAGCATTCATAAATGGAGAAAATCCTATTTCTAAGAAGGCACTCAAACTACAAACAATATTGTACCATGTTTTAGAATATAGAAATATGAAAATGAGAACTGTGGCAATATCTAGCAAAGAAGTATGAATCAAATGCCCTCAAACTATACCACTCAAAATACATACTTACAGATTTCCTACAAAACAGTTAATAATAACTATTATTATAATTGCGATATTTGTAGTATGAGTGTAGCACTGTACTAAGCACTGAAGTAGATTCAATATAATTAAATATAATTATATAATATAATTCGTGGTCCCTGTACCACCCAGGACTCACAGTATAAGGGGGATGGAGAACAGGGATTGAATCCCCATTTTATAGATGAGGAAACTCAGACACAGAGAAGGTGAGTGACCTGCACAAGGTCACCCGGCAGGAAAGTGGTGAAGCCAGATATTCTGACTCCCATATTACTGCTCAGTTTCGGCTCTCTCTAATCTCCCCCATTCTTACATAAGGCTGGGTAGACCAGGAGGCAACGGAATCATTGATTCCAGGTGAAGGTCACAAACAAAATCTGGTCCAGGTTTATATATTTTTGTATAACAGTCACCACGAACACTTCACATATAAGAGAACATTCACTCATAACGACATTGGCAATTTAATACTTCCACATGAAGGCTGACTATTCTCCCAAAGAAATTACTTAATTATTTCTCTAAGAGCCCTTTTCTGATACCAGGATCCTAGCAACAAAGTATGTCTGGTGGTTTTATATCAACTGAACCTCTATTTTAAAAAATCATCCCTCAGTATTACCCTGCACTTTTCAAGCCACTCCCGACTATTTTCCCTGGAACAAATTCCCAAGTCAGTGGTTCCTAAATTATTTTCAATAAGAATCCCTCTGCTATGTCTTTGAATTATCCAGGTCCTGTTTATATGCACTTTTCTTCTCTCTTCATATCCCACAGTTAAAGCTCTGTTGTTCTGACAGCATTTCTCCAAATGGGGGTCTTTCTCCCACTCTTAAATAACAACCAAACCCTGCTTTTTGCCCATCAGTCTGTCTAGTCCAAAATGTCACACCACCACTCTTTTTTCTTAATCTTTTTTTCAGAAATTGCTTATTATTATTATACTATTATTATCATTTTGATGAATGGTCATTTTAACAAATCATGGTATTTTTTAAGCGCTTACTATGTGCCGGGCATGGTACTAAGTGCTGGCAAAGATACAAGTTAGTCCGGTTGGACCCAGTCTCTGTCCCACATAGGGCTCACAGTCTTAATCCCTATTTTCCAGCTGAGGTAACTGAGGCCCAGAGAAGTTAAGTGAATTGCCCACGGTCACTCAGCAGACAAGCGGCAGAGCTGAGATTAGAACCCAAGACTTCTGACTCCCAGCCCATGTTCTTTCCACTAGATCTCACTGCTTCTCAAATGTTGTACTCCCCAGAGTTTATAGGTCTGCAGGCCGACATGGTCTCCAGAGGATTTCAGCCTCATGGTTAAGCTCTCATCTCGGGGGTTCTGAGTTTTCTGAATAAAAATAATTCTAATAAAAGAATTCCCAAACCTGAGGGTTAGCTGGATGGACAGCTGAGAGCAGCATGTAAAATGAGGAAAGGAAATGAACAAAAAGTCTACTGGAGAAAAAGAAATGGGGGGTGG
This sequence comes from Ornithorhynchus anatinus, assembly GCF_004115215.2. Lineage (NCBI taxonomy): Eukaryota > Metazoa > Chordata > Mammalia > Monotremata > Ornithorhynchidae > Ornithorhynchus > Ornithorhynchus anatinus. The sequence goes on along the minus strand of NC_041730.1, from coordinate 44,555,500 downwards.
GGAAGAGAGAGGTGTAAAGGAAAAGATTGGAAAGAGAGGGAGAAGAGGAAGGAGAAAAAGAGGAGATGGAAGAAAAACGATTAAAGAAAAGGGAATTGGGATAGAGGAAAGTAGGAAGGAAAGGGGAAAGTTGCAGAGTATCTACCCTTCCACCCCCTCTCCACAGTGAGCAGGCTCATCATTTGACAAATGAGGTTGGGGGAAGGAGGGGCCAGGAATCTCAAAGGAAGCCAACAGAGGGGGCACCAGGGGCTCAGGGAGGAAGCTCGGGAGTTCTCACTCCGGGGCGCATGCTGACACTTCAGATGATTGGCCACAGACAGCAGCATGGCCTAGTGGATAGAGAACAGACCCGGGAGTCAGAAGGACCTGGGTTCTAATCCCGGCTCCTCCACTTGTCTGTTGTGTGACCTTGGACACGTCACTTCATTTCTCTGGGCGTCAATACCCTCATCTGTAAAATGGGGATTAAGTCTATGAGCCCCAAAATAATAATAATAATAATAATAATAATAATCATGGTATTTGTTAAACACTTACTATGTGTCAAGCGCTGTTCTAAGCCCTGGGGTAGATACAAGTTAATCAGGTTGTCCCACCTAGGGCTCACAGTCTTAATCCCCATTTTAGAGATGAGGTAACTGAGGCAAAGAGAAGTTAAGTGACTTACCCAAAGTCACACAGCAGACAAGTGGCGGGGCTGGGTTTAAAACCCACAACCTCTGTCTCCCAAGCCCGTGTTCTTTTCACGAAGCCAGGCTGCTGCCCCATGTGGTCCAGGGACTGTGTCCAAGCCAATTTGCTTGTATCTACCCTAGTGCTTAGTACAGTGCCTGACGCATATAAGTGCTTAATAAATACCACGATTATTATCATTCTTATTATTATTGTTATTAGCTGGATGAGGGAGGCACATACTCCCCTCCCCAACCTGTGGGAAAACAGGATTGTTCATTTCTCCCTTTCCCTGGAACTGTGTCTGGCCCATTCACCTCAGGGACCAAGATCTACGGATGTAGGTCCCAAGGGGAGCAATCCCCGAGCCACAGAGCGAATGCGATTCCTCTGTCCACTATCCCAGTGCGAGGGCCTCCCACACTTACAGATACCGACGTATTTTCATGCACTCTACCAATTTCATCCTGTTTTTATAGTTTGCCTGTGAATTTACAGACAGCTGATAACCTTGCCCAGGAGGGTTGAGGACTACAAAGGAAAGAGGTTTACCAGATCCAAATAATTTAAATTCATGACCTTCCAGCAGAAACCTGCAAGCAAAGAGAGGATCTAATCCTCCGGTTTTGCTCTTCTTCAATATATCAAACATGGAAGAAATGCCACAGGGTATCCAAGATGCCAATATAATCACTGTCTTCCCAGAAGAAAGGTGAGACGGCAGAGAGGAAATATCTTTCACCTTGGCTGGCAAGATTTTGTACATCTGGACTAAGCAGCCTTAGGCTCCTTGATGATAGAAGGATCAGTCAAGCCAGAATTGCAGATGCCCTATGTGGCCTTTTGCCCATCTCCACTGGAGTAAAACAGGCCTATCCAACTTACTCTGTGCCTTGTTAATTGAGAATACAAAGTTGACAGTACTGTACCTTTCTGATCCTCCTGGAAACCGATCCCAGATTTTACTACTCGACCAATATAGAATACAGTGGCACACGCCTATTTAGAGAATCGACTGATCAATTGTACTTACTGAGTGCTTACTCTGTGCTGAGCACTGTACTAAAGCCTTGGGAGAAAACAATACAGCTGAGTTTGTACTCATGTTCCCTGCCCAAAAGGGTCCACAGTCTAGAGAAGGAAACAGACATTAAAATAAAATGCTGATGAGACTGTTCTGACCTAATTAACTTGTATCTATCCCAGCACTTGGAACAGAGTTTGACATAGTAAGCACTTTATAAATACCATAATAAAAATAAAATAAATTAGGGAGAGTATAGGGATATCAATCAATAGTTTTTATTGAGTGTGCTTATTCATTCAATCAAATTTACAGAGCACTTACCGAGTGCAAAGCACTCCATGGAGAACACTGTACTAGGCACTTAGGAGAGTGAGTACGGTAGAGTTAGTAGACACATACCCTAATCTTAAGAGCACTTACAATCTTGCAAAATAGAAAACAAAAACACCAGCAAGAATTTATGGAGATTGGTGACAACTGGGCAACAAGCTTCACGCCAAGTTCTAGTTGCCTAAAACAGAAATGGTGCCTAAACTTCTATATGGCTATGAAATTTCAACCTATTTCAGAAAACCCATTAAAATAAAATGAATTACATAAAAATAAATTGCAGATATGACCATATCTATTTTCCACCTCACCTCCCCATAAAATGACTGCGTTTGATTCTACACATGTGACCATCCAGTGACCTTCACCCAGTGGCTTGTACATCTTTTTTTTCTGTGAACCAGTTAAACAGAAAATAGGTCAACACACTTCCTCTCCATACTCCATAGTCTCCTCAACTTCAAAGCCTTTTGAAAGCACATCTCCAAGAGGCCGTCCCTGAATGAGCCCTTATTTCTCTTCCCCGACTCTCTTCTCTGTTGCCCCGACACTTGGATTTGCTTCCTTCATTCACCCCTCTCTCAGTCCCTCAGCACTCATGAGCGTATTTATTTAGAGTAATGTCTGTCTCCTGCTCTAGACTGTAAGTTCACTGTGGGCAGAAAATGTGTTTAGCAACTCTGTTCCCAAGTGCTTAGTATGGTGTTCTGCACACAGTAAGCACTCAATAAATATGATTGGCTGAAAACCCAACCAGATTTCAATCACTGCTTCATAGCTCGCTTTTCATGATACCCTCAAAGACTTGAATCTTCTTCCCATGAGGATAACTGGAGTTATTCTCCCTCTGCATCATCTATATACTTGGATCTGTTCCTTTTAGACATTTGGTATTTGCCCTACCCTCAGCCCCAGGGCACCTAGGTACATATCTAAAAAGTATTTTTTAAGTTAACGTCTGTCTCCCTGCCTAGACAGTAAGCTCGCTGGGGACAGGGAACACGCCTCTGGTGTACTGTACTCTCCCAACCACTTAGTACAGTGCTCTGCACAGAGTAAGCGCTCAATAAACACCATTGTTGATCGATACTATATGCCTTAGGGAAAGCTGGTTGCCCCAAGTTGGAAAACCAAAGTTATAAAATGTTTAATTCCTTCCCTGCGTGAATAAATTTAAATAAACCTGGCCCTCCTCAAAGATGAAAGCTGTTGTTTACCTATTAACCAGGTCCACTCGGCAGGAAATGCTGATCTTGTACAAACATCCCACTTCACATTAGATTTGTTATGAAATCACAACTCAACAGAAATCAGATTCAGCTTGTGTTAAGGAAATCAGTAGAGATCGTGGGCTTCTATAAATCAGATCTGATTTTTTTCTTCCTTCTGATCACATAATGTCCAACAAACATCACTTGGGCTTGTGACACTTAATGTTCAAACTTGCTGCCAATCAGGGAATCTCTATGGCTAGGGGAAGGTTAGCTACTGGACTCTGGACACTGGAAACCAGGGAGATTCCAAGACAAAGTTGACCCACTTCCTATGTTCCCCAAAGGTCCCGACCCCACAGAGATGCACATGGGCCCTTCTCTCCCCTATGTTTAGTTCAACCTGCACAAGAGTAGGGTTGTGGTCTTTTTTTTAATCGTACTTGTTAAACACCTCCTATGTGCCAGACACTGTACTAAACACTGGCAGAGGTACAGGATAGTCAGTTTGGACATAATTCCTTTCCCAAATGAGGCTCAAATGGAAGGAGGAGGGTTTAATCTCCGTTTCTCAGATGAGGCCCAGAAAAGTGACTTACCTAGGATCACACAGTAGCCAAATGGCTGAGCCAGCCTTAGAACCCAGATCCTGTGACCCCCAGACCTGTGCTCTTTCCAGTAGATCACAGTGCTTTCCACGTTCCTTTTTGTTGGCCATGAGGTACCCTTGTGAAGGACCTCGTCAAAGCTGGGTTAATGCTTAGTTTGCACATTGAGCAAAGGTGCAGGCAGTTACATTGTTGATGTTCCCGAATGTTCCCATTTAGGAGGGATGATTATGCTTTCTGGAGCTCTGTCCAGACCATCCATCAGTGTCCTTATTTTGGTCCAGGTGCAGGGACAAAACCCTTCAGCAGAGGCTGAAGAAGAACCCTTTCCTTTGCCAACAGTGGAAAGAGCAACGGGCCTCATTGCTTACATGACTGAAGTGGCCCTACGGGCCGGGAAGTTTCCAATGCGGCCAGATGATGTATTCCCAGAAATTCCTGTTGGCACAGATTTGGGCAGTAACTAGGGCAGCCTAGACAGTAGCCAGCCAGACTCCCCTGTTTTCCTCATCATATAATAATAACAATAATAATAATAATAATAATAATGGTACTTGTTAAGGGCTTACTATGTGCCAAGCACTGTTCTAAACACTGGGGTAGATACAATTTAGGTTGGACACAGTCCCAGTCTTAATCCCCATTTTGCAGATGATATAACTGAGGCCTAGAAAAATTAAGTGACTTGCCCAAGGTCACACAGCAGACATGCAGTAGAGCTGGGATTAGAACCCAGGTCCTTCTGACTCCCAGGACAGTGCACTATCTACTAAGCCACACTCCCACCCAGCTTGTGCAAGCTCCCCTCTAGACAGTAAACTCGTTGTGGGCAAGGAATGTGTCTGTTACATTGTACTCGCCCAGGTGCTTAGTACAGTGCTCTATACACAGCAGGTGCTCAATAAATACGACTGACTGACAGCAAAACTGCTGGGACAAGGACCACACAGTAGAATCCTCAGGAAAAAAAATAAGACGAACATTCTCCCTCCCTACCGACCACCCTTTCTCCTTTTTCTCTTTTTTCCCTTCCCCATCTCTTGCCTGTCTCATCCCCCTTTTCCCATCTCCTGATACGTCCCCTCTCTGCCCCACTCCCCTCCTCCCACCTTTCCTTCCCGTAGTGGCTGCAGGGAATGCCAACAACTATAACTGGATCTCATCCTTTCCCTTCTAAAGGTCATATGTTGGGATTTGTTTAGGGGAGCCCAGATATTAATTTTTATTCCCAGCTAAGGAATCCTCTGGTTCTCTAGAAATGTCCTGGTTCCTAAGCAGGACTAAGAATAAACGAGGTTTTGTGCTGCTTGTAACTCACGTGATCTACAGAGGAACTGTTTCATTAAGAGGAAATTTAATTATGGTTTTCTGAAGTTAGTTTTGTAAACAAACAAGCTGCTGCCCTGTTCGAAAGAAATCAGGCTGGCTTCCTCTGGGGGGCTAAGGGCGAGCTGAAAAGTCTGCCCTTTCAAAATAACTGAACGTAGAGCGAGTCCGAGTCTCTGGAGACGCAAAGGTTCGAGAGTGTCGATCTCTGGTGATCTGCATTCTGTGCATGCACAAACACCTTAATGAAAATGAAGTAATGGGCACAGCAATGGTGTCGTTTTCAATTGCTGAGAATTGTTGTGTTTGTCTTGCAAATTGCTTCCAACATGTCAGAGGTACTTGTGTCCTCTGAGGACTAAGACCCCAAGGCTGAAATTAAAAAAGGTTTTCTGGGTTATCCCAGTGCGAGAAACCGTGTTAGCGATTTTAAAAGGACCTGCTTTCTCTGTCCTGAGCTAACCGCATTACCACCTGACCGGGTTTTGTTAACCTTTCAACAGTGACTTGAGAGCAGAGATTTTAAGAGGTGAAATTTGGGGTCTCAAATCAGCGTAGTCTAGTAGAAAATGCATAAGGATGGGAATCAGGAAACCCAGATTCTAGCCCTTGCTCTGTCAATGGCCTGCTGTGCAACTGAGCAAATCACTTAACCTCTCTGTGCCTCAATTTCTTCATCTGTAAAATGGTGATAATGATGATAATACCTGACTCTCCCTTCATCAGCAGGAATGCTGCAAGGATAAAATGAGTTGAGTAATATGAAAGCACACTGGAAAAATTAAAATGCCATACAAATTCAAGGTTTCTGCTTTATCTAAGAGGAGATATTCTTGGTTGTTTTAGGTTATTTCACTGTCTCATTATTTATTCCCGCTTTAATTATTTTAGAATAATATGCTTACATTATTCAAGAGTTCACCCAAATAGCTGCTTTATTTAATCATCTACTTCTCTAATTGCCACTGGTATGTAAAGCCTGACTTCAGCTACTGTTTGCATCTTTACAAGTAAATACCCTTTGGGAATTGAATAAAACTTTCTTTTTTTAAAAAAAAAAGTGGAAATAATACAAAAGACTTAAATTGGGGGATTAGATGAAAATGAGCTCTACCTGTGTGTGTTCAAGGGCTGCAATATCATTTCTGTCACTCAAAATGGGATTTCTACAGTTCAGAGTCCCCTATGAGAGAGTTAACAATCGCTTCCAATTGTGATAAAACTCTCATATTGCTGTAATATCTTAACAACTGCAATCTTACTGTTTTTACCACTTTGGAAATTTTAAAACTAAGTTTGAGGGTGTTCAGTAGTTCCTTTGTAATTTCCCTCTTTAGCCTCTACATTTAGAAAATGATCTTCTTGCCCACGAGTTTAGAGGAGGAGCCTGGTGAGTGGAGCTGTGTGGACTTGAGTCAGGAGGGAGACTACTGGTCCTGTGGCTTTTGGACTTTTTTAAGGGGACATGAAGCCCCACTGTTGGATAGAGTACTAGACAAACAGAACTGATCCTCGATCCAGTCGACTACTGCTTGGGTGACCTTGGGCAAAGGTCTGAATTGTTACACCTGTAAAGTGAAGAGGGTAAAAATGGACCTAACTTTCTCAAATATAGAAGGCCCTGGGCGCTCTTATTGAGGAAGTGTGGTATATCAATCCAGGTAGTTTTAATATCAAAGTAGATTTGGAATCGTTTCATTTTATTTTTTTTTAAAAAAAGCTTTTGGCAAATCCTACTGAGAACAAGCTTCATTTCTAAATGTTCCACTAAGTGAATTTCCCAGAATAACCCAGTGGATATTATTCACTCTCCAAGGTCACCAACGGCCTGCTTGCCAAATCTAACACACTTTATTCTATCCTAATCTTCCTCAACCTCTCAGCTGCCTTTGACACTGTGGACTACAGGCTATTCAGAGAAATACTACCTTACCTAGTTTTACTAGTTTAGTTTTCCCCTAGTTTTGTTTTCTTACCTCTCTGGTAATTCTTCAGTTTCTTTTGCCCCTCTCTTTCTCAACCTCCCACCCGCCAACTGTCGGCGGCCCTCAAAACTCTGTTTTGGGTCCCCCTGTATTTTCATTTTTTTTAACAGTATTCATCAAGTGTTTACTATGTGCCAGGCACTGTACTAAGTGCTGGAGTAGATGCAAGCTAATCAGGTTGGACACGATCCATGTCCCACATGGGACTAACATTATTAATCCCCATTTTTATAGATGAGGTAAGGGGGGCACAGATATCTTACGTGACTTGCCCAAGGTCACACAGCATATAAGGGGTGGAGGCAGGATTAGAACTCAGGTTCTCTGACTCCAAAGCCCATGTTTTTTCCACTAGACCATTCTGCTTCCCAAAGGGCTCACTTCACACTCACTCCCTTGAAGGAGTTCATTCACTACCTTTTCTAACCAGATGATTGCCAAAATTATATCAACCCCACATTTCCTCTTGCCTCTAAAAATCTCCACATGGATATCCTTAAGCACCTTAAGCTCAATATGGCTAAAATTGAATTCACCTCCTTTCCCAAATCCCCTCCTCTACATAACTTTTCCATTACAGTTGACACTACCACTTGCTTTCCTATCTCTGAAGCCCACAATCTTGGCATTAGCTTCAGCTTTTCTCTCTCTATCAAACCCATATTCCATCTGTTGCTTACTCAGTCATTTTTCCCTCCACAATCCTTCCCAGATTGGTTTCTTCCTCTCCATCCAAATGGCCACTACCCAGGTCCAGGCACTTGTCATACCCTGGCTTGACTACTGTATAAACCTCGTCAATGGTCACCTGTCTCCAGTCTCTCCTTCTTCAGTCCAGATCTGTTTCCCAGATCATTATCCCAACATGTCGTTCTGCTCAGGTTTTCCTACTCCTCCAAAACCTTCAACAGTAACCCAGTCCCTCTTCCATTCAAGCAAAAATTTATGACGATTGCCTTCATGGCTCTCCACCTCTCTCTACTACCTTAACTATCCACTCTCTTCTCTCACCGTACCTCAGATCACATGCTTCATTCTCACCTAAATCTAAACCTATTCACTGTGCCTCATTCTCATCTCTCCTGCCCCAAACCTTCACAGCCTTCCTCCTCCCTGGAACTCCTCACCAGACCACATCTCTTCGCATGCCCTTCCAAAAATCATACCTCCTCCAAGAAGGCTTCCCTGATTATTTTTCTTCTCCATAGGTCATATCACTTCCAATCTCCACCTTAACAATTTTTTTTGGCCCAACTACGCACTGCACATCCACAGCACTTCTGTACACATCAACAAAATACCCTCCTCAGCAACCTATCTATTTTTATTTTTCCTTTTATCTGAAAATTACGTTGTGTCTGTCTTAAAGGGAGGTTGACTCTGCGTTTAATATAGTGTTCTGCACATTGGCATTCAAATACAGTTGATTGATCACATCGGCACAGGCAGGTATTTTGGTAAAAGGACTTTGGTGCTGGAAAAAAATCATTTTGGATATGACCTTTCACAGGAAAAGAGCATCAAGTATTCTTATTATATAGGTGGGAGTTATTGTCACCAGCCACGACCATGTCAGCCCATCTGCTTGCTCAACAGAGGGAATATTGGGGATTTCTTGTCCCTGGCTCTAGCCCTCACCCTGCTTCCCTCCCAGGGGACATTACCCAGAGATCTAGCAGCCTGGCAATGGAGTAAGAGGACCACCAGCTTCCTCAGGCAGTTAATCAGTTAAGCTCCGAGGTAAATCACAAGTTACCCAGGGGATGCAATCCTCCAGTAAACCACAGTCCAAAACATCCTCAAATGGCATTCAGCGGATTAAAAAGATTAGCTGCACATCTCTTTTTGTTTGACTGAAACAAGCCCACTTCCATGTCCACCAGTACAAAGTAAGCGGTTCAGGAATTTTTGTTCAAGTGATCCTCTTGCAGCTATGGCCAATGAAACTGTTAGCTTTCCAACCTTTCTTCGGATTGTTCATCCGTCTCTCAGCATCTGGCCCTGCCCGGCTTTCATCCAGCTGAAATTAAAAACTTTCCCATTCTAGAGTTCCAGGTTTGGGACTCCCTGGCCCGAATGCTCCAGCAGAGCTCAGCTATTGGGAATTTTAATGAGAAGATGTGAGACCTCGCCTCTCCCTTTGCCTAGAGCAATGTGGAGTGCATCTCTTTGGCCTGATCACAGAGCAGCTCTAACAGGGTGCCAAAGGAAGATCTCTTCTCCACACCCATCTCAAGGTACGATGTGGAGATGGCATGCTTGTCCAAGTGTCTCAGCATTCTAACCTGAGGCACCAGAGCGGCCCACAGGTGAGTGAACAAACAGCACTCCATCTGTCGGAGGCTCTGTCCATCTCCGTTAGCCTGCCGCAATTCTTCCTGGGCTCTGCCTCCCTGCTCGCGGGCAGGATTTGAAATATACACAGATCCTGCTCACTAAGGCAATTAGATGGCCCCTTGCATATTTTAATCTGGCTAATGGCTTCCAGAGCCATTTCACAGCGATAGCTAGCACATCGAAAGCAAAGGAAACCAATGAGCATCAGTTCGGATGCTGCATTTCTATCACTTAAAACGCGCTGCCAAGTTTGTTTACTATGATCAGGAGCTCCTCCATGGAGAGTAGTTTCAGCCTGGAGTGAACTTTATGTTCAAGTTAGAGAATCCCCGCAAGCAGACTTTTAATGGAAATCTGGACAGACGTTTCTCTCAAGTGGTGCGATAATAATAGCCTTACATTAGCATTTGACAAGAGGCAGAATAAACACGAACATATTATATTTTCTTCCACTAAAAAAGTCTGTTGAAAACTAAAGGTGATTTGACTCGAAAAAAGTATAAGGATGTATCTGTCCTCCATAGGCACGGCAGAGGATAGGATGTAGAAGGCACAAGTTGCCATTTTTTCCTCTCAGCCTTTCGTATTTTAACTACACTGCTGAGCTCCTCAGTTCATAACCCATCTTCGCATTCTGCCATCCTCCATGGAATTTAATACAAGTCCCCAAACTTGTGACAGCCTGATTGGATAAAAATCTGAAACCCACAGTAGCCCATTATATGGGCAAACTATTCATTTTATATTCACCTCTTTGCCGTGTCAGTGCAGAGGTCATCTAAAGAGGGGGCCTAATTAATCAAGCTGTCAGAGCCAATGAGGAGGAGCATGTTAATAGGACTTTTATTTCACCCAGGAAAGCAGCGGTCTGACAGGACCTGGAAAATATGGCCTTGGTGTTGCTGTTTATTAGCGATGCTGAAGCCAGCGGTAATAGGAGCCAAGTAGCGGATGTTTGATAAAGTGCTGGATGTCAAGAACCAGCAGCAGCTAGAAATTAGACTGACAAGAACCAAGACTCTCAGAATATTGATAGTTGATAAATAGAAGGAGAGGAGCAGATGTGTCTACGAAAGCACAAACTATCAGGGGCAAGCCTGTCAACAGGAAGGATGCTTGATCTTTCTATCTGGGCAGGGGAGAATTTGGTTTTGGCTGCTATAATTATTGGTAATAATAATAATAATAATGAAAATAGTAACTGTGGTACTTGTTAAATACTTACTATGTGTCAAGCACTGTACCTAGTGCTGGGGTACATAGAAGATAATCAGTTCAGACATAGTCCCTCTGGAGATCACAGCCCAAGGGGAAGAGAGAACAGGTACTGAATCCCCATTTTACAGATGAGGGAACAGAGGCACAGAGAAGTTAATTGACTTGAGTTGTGATTTTCCCAAGCTCACACAGCAGGACTGTATCCAACCTAATGAATGTGTACCCACCTCAGGGCTTAGAACTGTGTTTGAGACATAATAAGCACTTAAATACCTTAAAAAAAAAGTGATGGAGCCAGGATCAGAACCCACATCCTCTCACCCCCAGGCCCACACTCTTTCCACTAGTTCTCTCTCAGCCAGTGAATGGAAACACTCACTGAACTGGTTTCACAGTATTGCTAAAATTTGCCCTTTTCTCTACATCCAAACTGTGCTGTGCTGATCCAAGCACTTAGCCCGCCTCTCTTTAACCGCATCAGCCTCTTTTCATTCCTATTAAATGCTTTCTACCAATTTCTCCTTTCACCATCAAATTGAGAGGAAGGCTTAGCACCTTCTTTTAATAAAGGCTTCCTTAAACCAGATCTCTTCTAAATCAGAAATTTGTAGGTGAATAGGAAAGTATAGGCAGATGGTGCCCCAATTATTATTATTTTTGAGACAATCAGATTTATTTCCTACCATGAGGAAAACTCCAATTCCAGCTATTTCTGAGAGAAACACTCTGAAGCCCCAATTGTATCTGATGACATCAGTGAACTGATTCCTTATTATAAATTGCAAATACCCATATTCTTGTTTAAAGGGATATTCATTCTTCATTCAATCATATTTGAGCACTTACTGTGTGCAAAGCACTGTACTACGCTCTTGGGAAAGTATAATATAACAATAAACAGGCACATTCCCTGCCCACAACAAGCTCACATCTAGAGGGGGAAACGGGCATTAATATACATATATCAATTAACTAAGTAAATTGAAGATATATACATAAGTGCCATGGGGCTGGGAGGGAGGATGAATGAAGGGAGCAAGTGAGGGGAACGCAGAAGGGAATGGGAGAAGAGGAGAGAGGCTTCTTGGAGGAGATGTGCCCTCGATAAGGCTTTGAAGGGAGGAGAGGAATTGTCTTTCTGATATAAGAAGGGAGGACCTTCTGGGCCAGTGACAGAATGTGGATGAGAGGTAGGCGGCTAGATGGACGAGATCGAGGTACAGTGAGACGGTTAGCAACAGAGGAACGAAGTGTGCGGGCTGGGTTGTTGTAGGAGAGTAGCGAGGTTAAGTAAGAGGGGGATATGGAATCCTTTACACAGATTTTAGAATAAGTGAATGGAATTGCCTAATAAATAGAATGACTGGTGTTTGAAGACAGAGGAAGAAATCATATTTTCACCTTCCTTCCCCAACGTCTCCCAAAATGCTGATTTCTGACATATTAATAATAACTGTAGTATTTGTTAAGCACTTACTATGTGCCAATCACCGAACTACGTGCTGGGGTAGATACAAGATCATCAAGTCCCCCAGGGGGGTCACAATGTAAATAGGAGGGAGAACAGGTATTTAATCCCCATTTTACAGATGAGGAAACTGAGGCCCGGAGAAGTTAAGTGACTTGCCCAAGGTCACACCCACCAAGCCAGTGGGTGAACAGGATTAGAACCCCAGTCTTCTGACTCACTAGGCCTCACTGTCAATCTATGCTACTGACAGTATGCCCACTTTGATTAGGGAGGTGAAGTGAGAATCTCTCTTCTCTTCCCTCTCTTTCCATGCATTACCCGACTCCATTTTCTCCCTTCCTCAACTGTGCTGCCAGGGTACATCTGAATGGCATTTGCATTTGTATGCAGCGTAAGTCTACGCGGAGCTGCCCGCCTGCTTGGAGACATCATATACCAAAAAGGTCAAGAGAACCTCATTCCTCTCCTGAAGATGCCATTCATGACCTTCTATTTAGGGGCCACTCACCTTTGTTCAACGCATTTATCTCAGGGCAGCATGAGCAGGCAACAATTTCTCCAAAAGATTCATAAGAACGGCTCCTTACCTTGGCAAGGAGACTATGGTTGCTTTTAGACAAAAGGAATCTGCACCTTAATACCAATGACATTGCTATAGGGACCTTATTTACAGTATGATAAAAAAAAACCATTCCATTCTTACAGCCTCATTAAATCTAAGCCTCATTTAACTAGTAGGACATTTTTACAATGGGTTTACTGACTTACGGTGATAAATGGCTGTATAACATCCTTCAACAATAGCCACAGCTAGCTCCATAACCACAATGTGTATAAACACTGCATCAGTTTTAACAATGCACAGTTCTGAATAGCAGGAAGTGAAGTAACACCGAACACAAACATTTTCACTGGCCTTTTTGTGTGTGTGGGAAAAGAAATAGCCAATGGAGGAAAAAAAAAAATATGACAATTAAAAAAGTTAAAAGTTTCTGCCTAGGAGAGCATAGGAGGCCTTTGAAAGCCTGACACAGGCATGAAGGTTTCCTGAAATTTGATTCTTCAAAGATAAAAGAGTTGGCAGTGAGATGAAAGCAACTCTGCTCCCTCTCCCTCTCACCCCCCCTTATTTTTTCCATGTCAAAGAAATGAATAGAAGGGCTTATGTATACATGTAACTCACCCATTCCAGCAGCCCAGTGGTGCCTACTTATCTGGGAATATCAGTGTCAGGTTACCGTGCAAATCAAAATAACCCGTTAGCCAGTAAGAACATGATCCACTTGAACAATGAGGACTAGAACAAGATTCTTTTCTAGAGGGTCAGCAAACTTTCAAACCCCACGCTGTCTGGCAACGAATGATTAAACGGTCTTGCCATCACGGATGCCCAAAACACACTGGGTGCTTTTGTTGAATCTGTGTGGCGTTCTCATAGCAGAGGGGTGGAAGGACCCAGGGGGTCCCGAAGTTAGAGTCAGAACTCAGGTTTATGTAACTTGCTTAATCCTTTCACTGTCCCAAGGTGGCCTCTGATTTAATTTTGTATAAAGCGCTGTCGGAAAGCTGGATGCGGCACCGTCTACAGTATTTACACTGGAGACGAGGGTCTGACATTCTGTCTTAATGAAATTTCCCAGTTGTCCCAAGCAGTTTTTATCTCGTTTCCATGCAGGCGGTTGGAAATGTCACTATATATTGCCGCAAGGACAGACAAGCAAGAGCAAAAAGCAACTTCTCTGTCTCTTTCAGTAATCGGGCCCCGGCAAGAGAGTGGTGCTTCCCTCTGCTGGGTCATTCTCTATCCTGAAAGATCCCAAGTCCCAAACCAGTAGGTGCCCCCAAACTGCAAGTTAAGAAGGTCTTTGGAAACCCTCTCTTCAAATACAGCTGAACTTGGATAGGGCCAAACGCAAAGAATAGAAACATCTTTGTTCAACTTTTTATTTTCCTTCTCCAAAAATTTCTTTCCCTCTTTCATAAATGGTGTGTTTGGAATAGAAAAGTATTTTTCTTTCCTAGTTTTTCTCTCCAGACCCAAGAGATTCAAGGCTATCCCCAGTGCCATTTTGGGGGCAACATCATACTGCTTCCAAATTGACTATCCGTAGTTAAGAAGTGAAGCCTGAACCGTGGTGGGGTTTCAATAATAATAATGGTATTTGTTAAGCGCTTATTATGTGCCAAGCACTGTTCTAAATGCTGGCGGGGGAGGTGGTGATACAAGGTAATCAGGTTGTCCCACATCCCATATTGGGCTCACAGTCTTAATCCCCATTTTACAAATGAGGTACCTGAGGCACAGAGAAGTTAAGTGACTTGTCCAAAGTCACACAGCTGACAAGTGGCAGAGCCAGGATTAGAACCCATGACCTCTGACTCCGACCCCTGACTCCCAAGCCCGCGCTCTTTCCACTGAGCCACACTGCTTCTCTAGCAATTTAAATCACCTAAGCCATACTTCCCCTAGAGTATCACATCATACTGCAGAGAAAATGTGTCTTCTGTGATGAGATAGCGGGGAATCAGGTGGCTTAGTGGAAAGAGCATGGGCCTGGGAGTTAGAAGGTCATGGGTTCTAATCCCGGCTTTGCTACATGTCTGATGAGCGACCTCAGCCAAGTCACTTCACTTCTCTGGGCCTCAGTTACCTCGTCAGTAAAATGGGGATTAAGACTGTGAACCTCACATGGGACAGGGAGTGAGTCCAAACTGATTACTTTGTATCTATCCAAATACTTAGAATAGTGCTTGACACATAGTAAGCGCTTAACAAATACCATGATGATGATGATGATGATGATGATGATGATGATGATGCTCAGAATTAATGCTTAACGCTCACCTGGTCAGTTTCAGAAAGACTAGACCTGTAGTGCCAGAGAGCAGCCCCTGGCATGTCCAGTTTTCCTGGTCCCATGGTCTACTCTCCCAACATTTATCCTTCTCTCCTCCTCTGCACAGGGAAAAGCCACGGATGATTTTCCAATATGGTTTTCAGTGACCTCAGCCCAAATTCAAAGGGACGTCCCAGTTAGAATTTCATCGGGGGGGGGGGGTAGTTTCTGTTTCCCAACTCTGTGTCCCTGTGCTTTAGTCCCCCCATTTCCATAAGGGAAAGAGCACTTATTTGTATAGCTGTTTGAGCTTCAAGGATCAAAAAGTTTCTGCTTCACTTAGGGGTGACATCTACCATCTAAGAAGCATACAATACTTTCTAGACTTGCTCTTACTTTTTCTTATTGGGAACCATGCACTATTTACAGAAGATCTACATGAATAAAAATACACAATAAAAAGTACTGTAAAACACTCAGTAAATAGGAAGGGGAGAAGAAAATGAAAGGCAGGGAGAAAATGGTACCAATTACAGCATTCTGCACACAGAAAGCATTGAATAAATGCTATTGATGCTGAGACCTCTCCTGCCTAGCTAGTAAATCATTTCTAGTATGCTCAATAAATAGTACACAAGGGGTCTTAAAGAGGTAACACCCCATTCAAAATATACCATTTCACCGCAGGACCAGGCCCATAAAGGGCTTCATAGTATTTATTAGTTAGGTAAACTAGAACTAGAAATAGAATGTCAAAAGGAAAAATGCAGAGTATTGAGCAGAAATAATTTCTCCTCTGCTAAAAAATGATGTGTGGTGCTGTTTCAAATTATTCTTAAAGTTGAAGAATAGAATTCTAGAGCTGGAAGAGGTCACTTTTTCCAGAACCCATCTTTCAGCAAGATGACCAACTCAACATCCAGGATAATTTGTAGACTATTTTCATTCTATTTAATCTTTCAATCTCTGGAATAGAGCCTTCACACCCTCCTTTAAGACCTTGTTCTAGTTTCCTCTCCATCATGGGTTTGCATCCCGGCTCTGCCACTTGCCAGCTTTGTGACTGTGGGCAAGTCACTTAACTTCTCTGTGCCTCAGTTACCTCATCTGTAAAATGGGGATTAACTGTGAGCCTCACGTGGGACAACCCGAATACCCTATATCTCCCTCAGCGCTTAGAACAGTGCTCTGCACATAGTAAGTGCATAACAAATACCAGCATTATGGGGAAACAGCATGGATCAGTGGAAAGAGCCCGGGCTTGGGAGTCAGAGGTCATGGGTTCGAATCCCAGCTCTGCAATTGTCAGCTGTGTGACTGTGGGCAAGTCACTTCACTTCTCTGTGCCTTAGTTCCCTCAGCTGTAAAATGGGGATTAAGACTGTGAGCCCTACATGGGACAATCTGATTACCCTATATCTACCCCAGCGCTTAGAACAGTATTCTGCACATAGGAAGCGCTTAACAAATACCAACATTATTATTATTACACTCTTTGATACTCTCTCATATGCTTAGTACAGTGCCCTGCAAAGAGTAGGGGCCATACAGTCTACCGATTAGTTGACTAATGTTTTCACAAACAGGTTCTTGTTTTATATTCAATAAATTTCTCCCTGGCCAAACTTCCTCTTGTTTGGACCACTGGGGAAAATGGAGACTGATTGTTCAGTGTCTTTTGTTACTGACAAAAAAAAAAAGAAAATCTTCACATACCTGAAGACGGTTAGTAAGTCGTCCTTTCGTCTTCTCTTCCCTAGGTTAAACAGACCTCAATCCTTACATTTTTCCTCATGAGAACTGCTTTCTGTGCCTTCAATTGTTTTTTAAAGGGATAAACCTTTTCAACTAATCAAATTGGGGACCAATGTTCTGCTGTAGCTGGAGTCAATTTTATTTCAACTTCAAAAACACAGAAAACTCAGAACGAAAACAAATGACGCTCCATGTGAGCTCATGTGGTTTCAAACACTACTTAGAAAAGGAAAGCCTTTACATATCAAACTCCAATTTACTTTGAAAACATGGGCATTGATGATTTAACACATCTTAAAACAATGCTTTAATGCTGGAGTGGGATGGATGAGACATTTACAACCCTCGCCTGTCCTGCCTACAATTTGTTTCAACCTATGATGCCATCCCTGTGGGAGCAGAATAATTAACAATATTAAATACTCTCCATGCATCCAGTCACCATTGGCAGAGAAAGAGCACTAGAGTGCAAGGACCGCTAGTCTGACCTTGTGATGGTATTATATTTACTCTGAGAAAACGTGGAAGGATTTCTCAGTCTGTTGCAGGCTGGTTTTGGTGGGCTTTTTTTCTTTTCCCACTTACATCCATGTTTAGCCTACAAAACCATCACCTCAATGAGGAATGTCAAATGAAGAGTATAATTTTCAGGTATTTTGTGCTAGTAAGAATAGAAAGCAAGTGTGGCCTAGTGGAAAGAACGTGGGCCTGGGAGTTAGGAGACCTATTTCCTAATCTCAGCTCTGCCACTTGCCCGCTATGTGACCCTGGGCAAGTCACTTCACTCTCTGTGCCTCCGCTTTCTGATCTGTAAAATAGAGGCTAAATACCTTCTCCTTAGATTGTGAGGCCCATTTGGGACAGGGACTGTGTCTGACCTGATTTTCTTGTATTTACCCCAGCTCTTAGTACTGTGCTTGGAACAAAGTTAGTGCTTAACAAGTATGACTAGTATGATTATGATTATTGTTATGATTATTACCATTATTACTATTAGTATCACTACAGCAGTTTAAGCCTTAGGGAAGTTTTTCAAAGGCTGTTCTGAGGAATAGGCTGGAGGCAGTGACGGATATTACCCTGCAACTAAAGTGATAACTAAAATGAAACTAAAGTGTGTGTTTCTGGGACAATAAGGGATTACCCTGTTTGGGTTGAGGGACAAAAGATATTTCCTTTACTCTGGCACCCCAACGCACAGCTGTTTTCCTTCTTTAATGAGGATGCATTTGGATTATATAATGGGTTTCCATATACTACTGCAATACCTATTGCGTTGTCTCTGAGTCCAGAGGAAACCAAGACCCAGTGCACTTCAATCAAACGGACTACCGAGCCACTACTATGTACCGATACTGTACTGAGCACCAAGGAGAGTACAACAGAAGTACAAGACCCGGTCCCTCTCAGAGAATTCGCATGGCCTAGTGGAAAGGGCACAGGCTTGAGAGTCAGAGGTCATGGGTTCTAATCCCTGCCCCACCACTTGTCTGCTGTGTGACCTAGGGCAAGCTATTTAACTTCTCTGTGCCTCAGTTAACTCATCTGTAAAATGGGGGATTAAGTCTCTGAGCCCCATGTGGGACAACCTGATTACCTTGTATCTACCCCAGTGCTTAAAACAGTGCTTGGAACATAGTAAGTGCTTAACAAGTACCACAGTTATCGTTATAAACTGTAAAGCTCCCCTTAGGCGGTACACTCTTTGTGGGCAGGGAATGTGTCTACCAACTCTGTTGTACTGCACTCTCCCAAGGGCTAAGGACAGTGCTGGGCACAGAGCAAGTGCTCAGTAAATACAACTGACTGATTGATTAGTTTCTGCTCTTGTGGAATGGGCTCTGAAATCCTCAGAGTCTATAAACATAGTTGATGTTTATGATTCTGTATATACCTATTATTCTTTTCATTTATAATAATGCTACTGATGCCGGTTTACTTGTTTTGATGTCTGTCTCCCCCCTTCTAGACTGTGAGCCTGTTGTGGGCAGGGATTGTGTCTATTTGTTGCTGAACTGTACTTCCCAAGTGCTTAGTCCAGGGTTCTGAACCCAGTGAGCCCTCTATAAATATGATTGAATGAGTGAATCTAGGCAGTCAGCTCATTTTGGGCAGGGAAGTGTCTACCAACCCTGTATGTCATACTCTCCCAAGCACTTAGTACAGTATTTTGCACGTACTACGCACTCAATAAATAATACCATTGATTGATTAATAAGCTTACATGATGATAATGAAGACAAAATGGTGGCATAAATATAAATGTGATAATAAATTGAAATGTAAGACCTCTGCTAGTTAATTACACTATCAATAACCTTAGTATTAGCCTCTTATAGACTAAACAGTTGGTTTGAAATAGATCACAGGTCCCTTTTGAAACTGTGAAATTTCAAATTAAATAGATATAGGGCTTTGAAAATGTAAGCAGGAATGAGTTCCTGAAACTCTGCAGACCCCTGAGGTGTTTTGGGGAGGCACAGAAACATGCAAGCTTTCATGATTTTCGGTGGCATTTTCAGTATGATGGTTTGGCAAGAAAACTCATGACAATCAGCAAAGCAACATCCAATACTCAACAAGTTTCAATCTTAAAGCTCTCAAGTTTTCATGTGCTACGAGTTATGGCTGAAGTTTCTTTTTACCTCTTTCCCACTATTCTGATGTGGCCTCCTCACGATTAGTATAGGTCAGGCACATGCTCTTCCTTTCAGCAACTTTCAGTTGGAGTTGTGTTCATTTTCTAATTAATCCTGCTCTAAGATGGCAGTTGCTTTTCAATGCAAACAAAATGGAAACAAAAAAGTGCCCTCCATCCTAATAGAGCCTACCCAACTATTCAAAGGGAGGCAGAGAGAGAATGCTTTAATTTGGCACCTGTTTGGGCTGCCTTACATTCCATAGCATCTCTTGGGTTTTGCCACAGTTTTAACACAAAACTGATCTTGGGCTTTAGGTGGGCAAGAAATCCAAGTACACATAGCAACTGAAGCCAAGATGTACTAACCAAACATTTCAAGGGACTGTTACTATTTTGCATTTCAATATAATAGTGCCTTCCCAGCTCCAAACAGCAAGAGGTGCTATTTTAAATTTCTCTATTTGGTTGCAGCAGATGGTTTTGTATTTCTTCTTTATCCCTCATTTCCACCTTCCTTCTTTCACTTCCTTCCTCTGTGTTGTTGTGTACTTTTTCCCCCTTTGACGGGTAAATACGGCCTTGTTGAGAAGAAACACTCGGAGAATACTGACATTATTAGGACTGTACTGTGTAGGCCTGTTGAAATTATTCTAGTGATGTGAGGCCAGAGCTGCCTGTGAGAATTAGCCTGTTTAAATTCCGTTTGTGTTGCAGGGAATTGATAGCCAAGAAGGCCTTCTCTTGCACAAGTAGAAATGGGGCTTCCACCTCAGGCTACTTGGGCTGCAACATGTCATG
The DNA here is from genome assembly GCF_004115215.2 of Ornithorhynchus anatinus. Classification (NCBI taxonomy): domain Eukaryota; kingdom Metazoa; phylum Chordata; class Mammalia; order Monotremata; family Ornithorhynchidae; genus Ornithorhynchus; species Ornithorhynchus anatinus. The sequence goes on along the minus strand of NC_041730.1, from coordinate 44,535,281 downwards.
TAAGACATCATGTAACACACACAGTGCGTGTCAGAACTTATTAGTGTACCTTAATTTACGAAATAGTGTGGTTACTGGATAAAAGCATGGTTTTCTATGACTATATTATTCATATCTTTCACTGAAATAGAAGTTCTTCTGACCCTAGAGCATTCTCAACTATCTCCTTTCAGCTACTAAATCTTCTGAAATACACATTTTGTATTTTCTGTTTTAGTGAAACTTTTGGCTGTTTTTTCTGTGTATAAATCTACTTAGAGTGTAATATCTATTGGGATGATTTTCATCATAACTTTCCCTTCCCTTTTCTTCATACATCTACGAAATGAGTTAATCGAGGTGCTGCCAGCAAAGTCTGGGAGTTTGAAACAGACTTCCACTTCTCTAGTGTAGTGTATCATTTTTATATACTTAAGGTGTTCTGGAATTTTTGCCAATTCTTTTTCTTGGCTTTCACCTGAGAAGCAGTGTTGCCTGGTGGATATAGCACAGGCCTGGGTGTCAGAAGGATGTGGGTTCTAATCCCAGCTCTGTTCACTTTTCTGCTGTGTGACCTTGAACAAGTCACTTAACTTCTCTGTGCTTCAGTTACCTCATCTGTAAAATGTGGATTAAGTCTATCAGTTCCACGTGGACATGGACAGTGTCCAAACTGATTAGCTCATAGCGCTTAGAACAGTGCTTGGCACACAGTAAGCACTTTACAAATACCACAATTATTATCAACCCCAGCACTCAGTAAAGTGTCTGGCACTTAATCAGCACTTAACAAGGACCATTAAAAAAGTCAGGTGTATTAAAGCTTCTAAGGGATCATTTACTATAGGCACATTTAAAAAGAAGCTAAACCAGAAACGTTTGAAAGATCAGAATGAACAGGCTGAAAAAAGTCTCAACTGTTTGGGTTGAGATATACTAAGGGATTGAGTTTCCTTCAAAAGTCTGGTTAGAATTTGGTCTGAGAAAAGAGAAAATTGAATAGGATTACTTGGAAAAGTTTTCAATTGAAACTGTCACTTTTGGCTCAAACATTAAATCCACAAAGGGAGGGCGGCAGAAAATATTTTTCTAATTACAATTTTGTTATACCAAGACACAAATGCCTCTTAGGATATCTTCTTAACTCAATTCCCCTAACTTCCTTAAACTTTCAAAAAGACCCCAGGATTGGGCCTTTATTCTAGTAGAACACAGAATGTCCCAACCACAGAATCTAAAGACAGGAGAAGCTACTTCCCTAGAAGTCCCCTGGACTGTGACAACCCAAAGTGGCTTCTTTCCAATTCCATAACTTTTTTTCCCCTGATGTGTTTCAAAGTTCTTTAATCCATGTTATCAGCTTTTGTTTCCTGGAGTCTTTCCTCCGTAAGCGGATTCCTGCTATTCCCAGATTAATGCCACGTTGCTGCATTATTATTATATTATTATTATTATTATTAAGGGTGATGGCATTTATTATGTGCCAAGCACCATGCCTAGATAATCAGATTGAACACAGTTCCTGTGCCCTACAGGGCTCACAGTCTAAGAGGAAGGGAAAGCAGGTATTTAATCCCCATTTTACGGATGAGGAAAATTGAGGTCATAGAGGTAAAGTGATTCACCCAAGGTCAACATCAAGCAAGTCCCTTAGACTGGGAGCCTTGTGGGGGACAGAGACCATATTCAACCTGATTACCTTGTATCTCCTCCAGCACAGGGTGCAGTATTCTGCACACAATAAGCAGTCCATAAATACCATTGATTAATTGATTGATTGAGGTGGAGCTGGGAGAGAAGCAGCGTGGCTCAGTGGAAAGAGGCCGGGCTGGGGAGTCAGAGGTCAGGGGTTTGAATCCCGGCTCTGCCACTTGCCAGCTGTGTGACTGTGGGCAAGCCACTTCACTTCTCTGTGCCTCAGTTACCTCATCTGTAAAATGGGGATTAACTGTGAGCCTCATGTGGGACAATCTGATTACCCTGTATCTACCCCAGAGCTTACAACTGTGTTCTGCACACAGTAAGCGCTTAACAAATACCAACATTATTATTATTAATATTAGAACTCAGGTGTTCAGACTCCCAGGACTGTGCTCTTTCCTAGAAGCCATGTTTTGCTTCTTACATTCTGAAACTGACATCAGTTGAGCCCACAGGAGCTATTGAAGGGGAAAAGGTGTTCCAGTGCTTAAGACAAGTTTATAAGACTCTGTGATGGGAAAAATAAATTATTTTGAAGACAAATCATCAGATTAATTCGGAAATTTTAACCCCCAAATAATGTGGAAACCAAACTTCTTTTTTAATTTCTGAAATTTCCTTCTGTCGCCCAACCTCCAAACTTCAGAATTGAAAACAAAAGGAAAGCAAAAAATACCCTCTTTACTTGAAAGCTACCCCAGAGAATGTATCAGGACACAACAAAGTGCTGGGAATCTGATAAGTGATCTCTACTCAGAAACAGAGCTAATTACATTTATCTTAACCAATCTACATGTACTGTTTTGCTCCTAAAATAATTATTTCTTCCTTTGGCATTAGCGATGGGATCATGTTCCAAATTGATCTACCCAATCAGAGTAAATCTAAATTCAGAACCCCCACTGACTGCAGAAGAGATGTAACCTCCAGATTATAAATATGATTGAATGAATGAATGAATTATCCTGGAAAGTTGATGAGGAAGAAGGAGTCATTTAGCCCCAGAATATTTTTTTAAAAAAACCTTTTTAAAAGGTTTTAAACTATGGTGTTTCCTTTCAGATATTGATGTTATCATAACCAAATATCCCAGAGTGGAACAAATCAGAAATCTTCAAATTACAGGCATGTAGCCTCTTCCCCAGGGGTTGCATTGGGTTCAGTGCAATTTTGGCATAACTCAGGTAAGTCAGTTCATCATGGGAATCATTAGTGGGTGAGAACAATATCCCTCTCAGACAGTTTCTACTCTTGCTCTCCTTCCATTTCTGACATTAACTTAACACCTTTGAGACAAGCCAGTTCTAACATGAAATGCCTATGATATTCTTAGCAAAATCCCCAACAAAAGAGCAGGTAAGGGGTACAGAGTGCAAAAAAGGCAGAGAAACAGTATGTAGGCCTGTGACAGGAAGTGGCTGATCAAAAACATTGAGCAGAAAATGACTTCCTTCAGACAACCAAAGAATGCTGGTGATAAGCAGTAACCTGAAAATGGTAACCAAGTATTTATTTATCTGGAGCTTTCAGTGTTTTCTCTTGGGCTGATGCAGGACGGCACTTTGCCTCCGCTTCCTCCGCAGTATTTTCCGTTTCACTCAGGGCTCTAAAGCTCAATGCCCTGCTCTCTCCCCACATCTTCCCTGAGCTTATCCACCTTATCAGCTCAGGAAGAAATTTCAGCCAAAAAACTCTTCCTCTGGTCATTGATATCTCTGGGAACCAAATCCATTAAGATATTTTTGACCCCTACTCATGCTATTTTAAATGTCTGGTGGACAGGAAGGAAACGATAAAAATAGGATTACAATGCCCTTACAGACAAAATAGCGAGGAGCTTGATTGTGATTGATGTCTGAATAAATATACAATAGTAGGTCCTTCATTTCAACAGCTTTTGATAGAGGTGGGAGGAAGGAGTGAAGTTTATACCACACAGGCTGAAGCATTCTTTTTCCGTCTTTTAAAAATGTACCTATCAAAAAGCTTCCAGAAAGAATTCAACGGCAGAAGTTACTGCCTTATTTGTGCTGTTCCTACCAAATGAACTGTACTCTCCCAAGCGCTTAGTATAGTGTTCTTCACACAGTAAGTACTCAGTAAATACCACTGATTGATTAATTGTTTTTCCAACTCAGCAATACATTTTGTATTTGTTTGGGGCCAAAATGTCTTACTTTTCTTCCTCTTAGGATTTGATCCCAGAGAAAAGGATTCCAGCAAAAACTTCTTCTTGAAACCACTCTCTGGGATCAGACAATAAAAAATATGCCAACTTGTATTTTTACTCCTGGATTACCTAAAATAGATTTGTAGATGTATATTAGTCATATGAGTTAGCACAATTAAAACTATATTTCTTATAAATATCTAACAGAATGAATTATTATCTCTCATTACCTTTCAACCCTATTGATTGTGGATTTGTTGCCTGTTGAGGAATGGAACCACTAAAAGTATTTAAATGATCCTATTTAATTGCTTATCTACATTTTAGCTAAGGTTGCATAATCATTCCAGTTAGAAAAAAGAGAATCAATCAGTCACTCCAAATGCATGGTATTTCCTAAATCCTTACTCTGAGCAGAGCATTGTATAAGCACTTGGGAGAGTATAATACAGCAGAGGTGTAAGACATGATCTCTGCCCTCAAAGATTTTAAAATCAGATGAGCTAAACATCTGAGAAATTTTGGATGCAGATAGGTATTTCTTTCCCCAAAAATTCATCCATTTTTTTCCCAAAGGTTCTATGATTTCTGACATTATAAAAAAATTGAGTGTGTTTTCCATTGCTTCTGACCTACATTTTTGTATTCTTTAGCTCAATTACTCTTTGTGGTCAGGGAATGTATCTACCATGTCTATTGTACTGTACTCTCCTCAGAACTTAGTATATACTGCTCCACACAAAGTAATCGCTCAGTAAATACCACTGATTAAGTCCTAGAAGAGTTCTTGCTGAAGAGTTCTGAACATATTCCTGGTTTTGGAATGAGTCTATTACTGAAATAAAAGAAAGAATCATTTTGCAGATCTAAGTCCCATTTAAGATATTAGTGTGGCCTGGTGCTAAAACTATTGCAATATAGAAAATAATGTCCATCCCAAAGCCAAGGGAAAACTACTGAATAGTGACGGGAACAAATATGTTGCCTCTCTTTGGAATCAGGTTAAAGTGGGCTTTAACTAGCTTGGCTTCAATTCACAGTACCCTAACAAAAGTCCCAGAGCATGGGACTGCTAATGACCAAAGAAAATATACAATTGGGTGGCGACATAATCCAAAAAGGCCTGCTGAAACCGCCTCTGGGATTCAAAGAGGAAAGAGCGTGAATTATGTTTACCGCTCATTTCTAGACACATATCTCCAGTTTGCATTCAGAGTGATGCACCAGGCACTGAACGTGGACTGGAATTGAGCTCACCCAAATACATTAGGCGATGGTTCCGTCTGGAGCATATTCCCTGTCTGGCTGTAACTTGGATAAGCCACAGTTTAGGGCTTCTCACTGCATGTCCATCTTCATCTCAATGGCCAGGTATATGTGGCTGTTTCCATCACTAGTGGTGTGGCTCAGTAGAAAGAGGCCAGGCTTGGGAATCAGAGGTCATGGGTTCTAATCTCAGTGCCGCCACTTAGCAACTGTGTGCCTTTGGGCAAGTCACTTAACTTCTCTGTGCCTCAGTTACCTCATCTGTAAAATGGGGAATAAGACTGCGAGCCCCATGTGGGATGACCTGATTACCTTATATCCCCCCAGTGCTTAGAACAGTGCTTGGCACATAGTAAGCACTTAACAAATACCATGATCATTATTATTATTACTATCACTACCTCCCCCACTCCAACTGCTGGTTTATACATTTCTCAGACCATCTGAACCAATATCTGCTGATGAGGCCACAGCTCCTACAGCAATGTCTATCATGCCTTGAGCGGGGGACACAGGAGATGAGGGGTAGAGACACGCTGCCAGAGAGGGCGACTCAGAAACCAGAAAAATGTTCTCATCCCTAGTGCCCTTCATTCTGAGATTAATGGTACACCACCATTACCAGTAACCCCTCCTTCTGAAGATGATTTGGGGTGACCCAATTACTCCTTCCCAATCAAGACTTTTCCTTTTGGAAAATTTTTGGTCTGGGTCATCAAAGCACTAAGCCAACAATCTCTTCATGGGGGAAGAGTTAGCCATTTGATGCTGTGATGATCTGGCATATGATTATTTTGTTCTCCAAAGTGATTGGGTGGCACTAGGGGCAGTGGGATTGTATTGGTCTAAATGGTAGAAAAGATGATGCAACATTGATTCATTCAATCGTATTTATTGAGCGCTTACTGTGTGTAAAGCACTTTACTAAGCGCTTGGAAAGTACAGTTCGACAATAAAGAGAGCCAATCCCTGCCCAGAACGGGTTTACTGCAAGAGTCACTGAATTCCACTGCTAATTATTACGACTGTCCAAAAGAGAAGCAGTATGGCCCAGGGGAAAGAGCACAGGCTTGAAAGTTCCACCACTTCCCTGCTGTGTGACCTTGGGCAAGTCACTTAACTTCTCTGTGCCTTTATTAGCTTATCTGTAAAATGGGGATTAAGACTGTGCACCCTATGTGGAACAGGGACTGTGACTAACCTGATTATCTTGTATCGATCCCAGAACTATGTACAGCACCTAGAAATAGTAAGCACTTACCAAATACCAAGGGGTGGGGGGAAGGATTGATATACTGGGGTTAACCAGAGTTTTGGAGAAGCAAGTAGAAGAAGAAAGTGAAAGACAGATTCTCATTGTAGACACCTGATTGCTTTGAAACACTGGATATTAATCACATGCAAAAATACACTAGTGTATTTAATTTCTGCTATGTGAGTTACCTACAATCAAAAGGAAAAAGAAAGGAAAAGACCCAGTTTTGTTTATAAAAGCAACTTCAAAATAAGGAAATCAAAAACCAGGTTGGCTATTTTGTTCTTCAGCATGTTTAATCAATTCTAAAATTGGAAATCTCTTCACCACCTGCTTGTTAAGCAGTTTGACTTCAAGGTGAGTGTATTCTACAAGAATAAAGCCCTAAGTAATAAATACCATTATAAATGGCTTTTCATTGTTTTCTAATTTATATCAATAATTAATTCCTTTATCCTCCGAAGCCCGTAAAAAAGAAAGCTTCCTGTAAAACTGCTCCAGTTACCACAGGGATCTACCACATTTTCAAATGCATGCCACTTTACAAATGACAACTGGAAGCCCCAAAACAGATCAAACCAAGAAGCACACCAACTGTTTGTGAATGTGGGTATCCAACCAACCAAATAGCAGCAGAGGTGTGAGCAAATAGAGAGGATTTGGAGAGAGCGTACTTAATTACCGGGAAGCCTGCTACCAGCGCACCCAGGCCTGTGTCAGTAGCCGATTCTGATAAGATATGCACCAAAGGAATTACGTCTGGACTGTTTCAACTGGAGATTCCTGGTGTAATGTTGGTATTTAACTTCGATCCGGAGGCCAGGGAAGGTCAAGCCGGACAAAACGAAGCCTAATGAAGCTGCTCGTATCTACTGAACGGGAGCCACAAAGCCTCGCAAATTAGCAGTTGAGTCGTGACATTCATTAGTGATATCATCTGCAATTTAAGTATGTGGACCAGGGAAAACAGCTTGGAAATTCTGCACGCACAGCAAGGAAGTAAAGGAAAAATGGAAAGAGAAAATCTTATAAAATCCCCCTTCTCTTTTTTTTGGCTTTGGGAAATGACAGGCAGTTAGGCCAGCAGTCTATTTATTCACTGATTTAGTTTCAAAGACATAATTAACCACGAAACAAAAGCGGGAATTTCTTTTCCTTTTTTTTCAAAAAAAGGGCAGACTGACTATTCAGTTCCGTACAAAGCTCTTGTTAACACAAACAATAAATCAAACTGTAGAATTTATTAAAGCCTCTTGAAATACTAAATTTATCACTGATGATGAATTTAATTTAGGAATTTGACAGTTTGCTTCTCATATTTTAATAAAGTTTTTTTTTTTAACTTTGCAGAGAATGAATGTGGGATTTAACGAGACAAATTTTAGAACTAAAATATATAAAAAATACATTTCTTCCATCCAAACGTGGTTTCTTAGTGTGTCATGGACATTAATAAAATTAATAATAATAAACCTGGTATTTGTTAAGCGCTTACTATGTGCAGAGCACTGTTCTAAGCGCTGGTGTATATACAGGATAATCAGGTCGTCCCACGTGAGGCTCACCGTCTTAATCCCCATTTTACAGATGAGGCAACTGAGGCCCAGAGAAGTTAAGTGACTTGCCCACAGTTACACAGCTGACAAGCGGAGGAGCCGGGATTAGAACCCACGACCTCTGACTCCCAAGCCCGGTCTCTTTCCGCTGAGCCACGCTGCTTCTCTAGAAAAAATGCATATTGAAAATATGTATATGCTATCATAAATGAAATTTTAAACACTAATAGTGCCTTTTTCTGATCAATAATACAAAATATTTACAAAATATATATATATATATGTATATATATATATATATGTGCTGTGTTCCAACTCCATACTGCTTGCCTGCATCACCTGGTGTTTGCTTCATTGTGCCTTTAAAGTATTTCTTGTTTACCTAGTTTATAGCTACCTTATTTCGATTGACTACAGAGCAGCTGTTTGGCACTCCCGCTGTTCATCTTCTGACATCTTGCCCAGTTTAGGTGTAGGACAAGGATTCCGCACACTCTGCTCTTCTAATGCCAACCTATTCTCTGTACTTCCCTTTCGCCTGTCCCGACGCCAACCCCCTGCCACATGCTTCCTTAAGCCTGAAAATCTCTCCCCCTTCAAATCTGACAGTCAAACTTCTGACAGTCTGACTTTCAAACATCTGACAGTCTGACTTTCAAACCCCCTTCAGAAATCACCCCCACCTCCACAACCCAAAAGGACTTTTCTGATTAAGCCCTCATTTCCCCTATCTGCCCTTCCTTCTGCCTTGACTATTCACTTGGCTGTGTACCCCCAATCTAATCTGATACTAATCTGAAGCAGCGTGGCTCAGTGGAAAGAGCCCGGGCTTTGGAGTCAGAGGTCATGGGTTCGAATCCCAGCTCTGCCACCTGTCAGCTGTGTGACTGTGGGCGAGTCACTTCACTTCTCTGTGCCTCAGTTCCCTCATCTGTAAATGGGGATTAAGACTGTGAGCCCCACGTGGGATAACCTGATTCCCCTGTGTCTACCCCAGCGCTTAGAACAGTGCTCGGCACATAGTAAGTGCTTAACAAATACCACCATTATCATTATTATACTCACCCCAGCCCCACAGCACTTACATGCTTAGTCTTACACTCTATTATTTCCCCTAGCTCTGAATTATTTGAAGTCTGTCTCCTGCTGTGCTCTCTTAGCTCTTTGTGGGCAGTGAACTTGCTTACCAGCTCTGTTGTATTGTACTGCCCCAAGTGCTTAGTACAGTTCTCCGTGCACAGGAAGCACTCTATAAATACCATTGATTGGGGGCAGGAATCGCCTTTACTTTCCCAAGTGCTTAGTACAACACTCAGCATAGAGTAATCACTCAAATACCATGGATTCATTGATAGTATGTATAACTGTGCTCCAGGACTCCACTGTTTGAGAAATAAAACATTTAAGTGGCTTTGAGGATCTGTTCTAACAGTCAGTTAAGGTATTTTAATAGGTCTGGGTCTCACAGCCATAAAGAAGGATGGACAAGACAATTGAACTTTCTTAAATTCAGGTTGATCACAATCCTAATGACACTGCCAATCTCCCAAAGGATCCATTAGTGTTTTTGATACAGTTCTCTACCTCCGTGAAAATCCTTAGACCACTGGTTGATGATGGGATTCAATCCTTTGTCACTGATGAAGCTTCCTGGTTACTTTATAAAATTTCTCAGGCTTTTAAATTTGCAGTTTTTCTTCAGTTAACACAGACTATACCAACAACATTTCTCTGCTGGACTTGTCCCAAGACAAACTGAGAGGCCCTGAGCAAGAAGGCACATTACTATCATACCACAAAACCAATGAAATGGACCTGTTTGGAAGACTGATTAATAAAAATGAGCTCTAAGGCTTAATCACAAGTCGGGCTCTGTTTTGCTAATTAATAGAACAAAGATGCCAGAGAGTAGGGCAAGCAGCAGCAATGGAATACAAATATGCCAAGCTAGGCCTGAAGCTTAGCTTGACTGTGGCTTTCAACCTCTTGCACAATGTATCAAAATTCAGCACCTAAAAGGCTTGTTTCTAAGGGTGGATCAGTAATAGGTCTATCAGAGCACGATCCATCTATCCTTGGGTTCCCACCAGAATCTGATTTAGAAACAGAAACGTAATCTCTCTGTAGAGTAGTGCAGAGCTCCCCTTCTAGACTGTAAGCTCAATGAGGGCAGGGAATGGGTTTTACCCACTCTGTTATATTGTACTCTCCCAAGCGCTCAATAGAGAGCTCTGTACACAGTACGTGATCAATAAATACGACTGATTCGTTGAGGTGAAATCACCCCATTTCAGGCAGCAAGTAGCAGGTCAGACAACTGACTTATGAAGAAGAGACGTTCTAGTTCACGGGAAGAAGAGAGTTGGTGTTAGTCTGTGATGACCTTCCAAACAAATCAGTTGCTGAATGTTTAGTTCACTTCATTTTGCTTTTTGAAAAGATATCTTAAAAAAAAATGTAAGCCTTGAAAAGAAATAAAGGAAAAGTACAAATTTGCCAGCTTTTGATGAATGTCTAACATGTTGAAATTCTAAACAGTGAATGAGCTTCATGGGAAATATAAAATCTTAGTCAACCAGAGGATTTATTTAACTGAAGAAAGAACCCAGCTCAAGAAACATAATTCAGTTGGAATTTAAATATCTACTTTTTACATGGTTTCAAGATTTGTCAAATCTGGCCAAACTCATTTCTATACTTTCTGTGTTTCTATCATGTTTATAGAAGCCCAGAAAGACATATGCTTTGTTTATGTCTGACACAAAAAAAGGAAATGTGTTCATATTTGGTTTAGTGTTTTTAGAATGAGAATTGGAGAATTGGTTTTCCTTAATGGACTTTTGTTTTTCTTTACTAACTCAAAACACTCATTTATAGGCCACTCAGTAAATGGATAAAGACTGACTAGGAACAGGCACCCAATCCCAAATCTCTCCACACAGCACCCTAGGGTTCATCTTGAGTCCTCGAGAGACCAAGGACCCTGCCTCACCCCAAAATGGCCCTGTATGAATTACCAGGGGGAGAAAAGGTGCCTTGCTGTGCTTAGGTAATGCATTTAGCATGTCAACAAACAGAAGCAGCAGAAGTATCCTTCTCTATTCCTGAATCTCAGAGAGGCATCATTCCTGGGAGGGCTGCCCTTCCCCCTCCCGTGCAGCCAGGAGAATGGGATTGACAAAAACCCTCATGTGGCCTTTCTTTCTAAGGGATAAAGAACATATAGCTAGGTAAAATTAAAGACTTCCTATTTCTATTGATTCTTAATGGAATGTAAAGGGAGTTTAAAAGCTCCTTCTCTGAATTAGACATTCACTAAACACCTCCAAAAGTCCTTTAAAATTTCCTATTTTTTTTTACCATGGATCCCATCAAATTAGCTTAATATAAAATGACAGAAGATACCTGAAAACAGCTCATATAATTTTTAAACCACCACAAATTGTTAAAATAGAATTGCAATTTCTCGTGAAAATCCATGAGTAAATGTTAAATCTAAGTATACTGTCCAGGCTTTTTCCTCCATTTATTTTAAGTCCTACAAAAATTCCACAAAAATTTCCCCTTAGTCTTTGGGCCATTCCAGGATGGAAACTGAAGCCCTCAGTTCCAGGATGGAAACTGAAGCCTAGTAATAACTGCTAGGGTTCTTCGAATATCAGACTCTGGAATCACTAAGGGCCAGAGCAAATGAAATTGTCATCTAGTTTATGTGTGTTTGACATCTATCTACCAAACCATTTCTCCTTCCCAGTTGGAGAGGGCAGGGACCTGAGAAGACTTTGAACTGCATAGAGAATGGCAGACATTATTGAATCCAGCACTGAGGTTGTGATGTTTCAGAATTCAAAACCACACTGTAATTTGAAACCTAGTGAAGAAAACAACCAGCCCCATTTATTAAAAGTCAGGCATCACAGTCACTTAGTTTTATGCGGAATCACGTTGTATTTAATATAGAAGAAGGGAACCCGTATATCTAAAATGTGCATCAACTTTAACCTTTCTTTTCTATTTCAGCTAAGCTTCCATTTTACTTATTTTCAATGTTGACTTATTTTGGTCTCTAATGTAATTTCAACTCTGCTTTGAGCCATACTAAATACACAGCAGAAAGATGGAAAGGCAGAAAGTATCTAGATCAATGGATAAATATCACAAATATACATATCCTCTCTTGGGAAATATCACCCTGGGAAGATATTTATTTAGAGTTCATAATTACTTCCTCTAATTAGGCCATTTATATTGTTCTACTTATTTCTTGTCCAAAACAATCCAGTGCATTTGAATTTAGAGCTTATCAGATATAGAATTTGTGTTTCGAGTCATACTAAACTGTTCTTTCTGGCTACTTGGTCAAAATTATCTGCTAACTTAACACAGATTTATAAATTCCCCCCTCCAGTTTCCCACAAAACAGCAAGCACTAGTTCTTCTAGTCCGATTCATTATAGCATCTTAAAACCTTTCACATCTGCAGCTGGCTTCCTGCTCAATAGTCTACATTCAATTTAGATTCACCAGGCTCACCTTTATTTTAAAACCCAATTTTACCCATAAATCCCCTTAGAAGTGCTCGTTTGCTTTCTCTTAACTGGTACATCTATCTTCTCTTCCTTGCCTGCTATACGGTCCTATTTAAATAAATGCTCTTTTGGAGATCAGCTCCCAGCATTCTAGGGTGGATGGATTCTCTTACAAAAAGAAATCCACATTCCCAGTTTAATAATAATAAAGATTGTGACATTTGTTAACACACACTATGTACCAAGTACTATACTATCAGGGTAGATACAGTGCAATCAAATCAGATAGAGTTCCTGTGCATTATAATGCTAATTATTATTGTAATACTATGGTACTGTGTGCCAAGCACTGCCCTAAGTCCTAGTTTAGATACAACTTAATCACAATGAATAATAATGTTGGTATTTGTTAAGCACTTACTATGTGCCGAGCACTGTTCTAAGCACTGGGGTAGACACAGGGGATACAGTTCCTGTCCCAGAGGGGCTCACAGTGTAAGTAGGAGGGAGTAGGATTTAATCCCCATTTTACGGATGAGATAACTGAGGCCCAGAGAAGATAAGTGACTTGCCCATGGTCACACATCAGATACGTGGCAGGGCCAGGATTAGAACCCAGGTCCTCTGACTCCCAGGCCTTTGTTTTTTCCATCAGACCTCGCTGCTTCTCATCTATGGCTCTTGGTTGAAGGAGGAGTGAATTCAGGTATTTAATACACATCAGATAGATAAGGAAACTGAAACCTACCCAAGGTCAAACAGCAGGTAAATAATGGGGCAGAGATTAGACCTGTCTTTTAAAGAAACCAAGTCAAGCCTAATGGAAATCAGGTGGTGGATTTAATGGCAATTTCACAGCCTCTTTCTTTTTTATACTTGTATACTTCCATTATCATAGGGATCTGGGTTACTGAGGAAGAGGCCTGGCAGTTACCCTCCTTGATACCCATCTCAGTGTTTAGGGATGTGCCGTCTAACATCCCAAACTTGTCCATTTTGCATTCCTAGCTGTCACTCTAGCAAGCCATTTTGGACCACTCATTTAAGAGCTGATCCAAACTCCTTTTCTACCTACTGATATTTTTTGTCTATACACTTTCTGTGTGAACAAATACCCCTTAACCACACACTGAATGAAAAAAAGATTTCTTTAGGCTTGTTAGTTCAAAATCTACTGCTCTCAAGCTTCACTGGGTCTCCCCTTGCTCTGGTGCTGGCTTAGAATGGTGCTTGGCATATAGTAAATGCTTAAATGCCATTATTATTATTATTATTATTATCTGGTGAACTATACCAAGTTTGCCTTGACCACTCCCTTCAGAACTGTGTAAACTTCAATCCTTTCATCTCATAATCTACATCTTTCCAAACTGAAGAGTTCTAACTCTTTCAGCCTAGCCTTAAAAGGAAAAAAATCCTTTATTCCCCTGATGAACCTGATGAGAAGAGCCAGCTTGCAAAGGTTCCCATTAGGGCAATTCCTATTCTTCCTCCATTCAGTTTTCACCTCTAAACTTAGTCGTAGAGTCAATCGGCTCCAAAATAAAGACTGATTTTGGTTAAATCAAGGAGTACTCCACTGACTTTCCTTCAGCAGTGCAATAATCCAACAAAAGATCACTGAGGCAAAGTAATTATGGCAAGTTTAGTAAAGAACCAGAAGGAATGATAATTACTTTACAGTAGACCACAAAACTGTTGGTTTTCTTTTTGGCTTCTTCTAGAATGGGTTGAAAGCAAGTCCTTTCTGGATTTTTAATGGATTTTAGGGAGGTGCAGAACTACAGGGAAACTCACCTTTGAAGTGACTTGGGGCCCTTTTTGTGGGAGGAGAAGAGGAAAGAGAGGAAAATGGACAGAGCGGAGGAAGGAGAAGAGAGAGACAGAGAGAGAAAGAGTGCCGCTCAAGACAGAGAGACCAATATGGCAGTTCCTGAAAGTTCTGTTTTACCAAAAAGGAGACTCTGTGAATAAACTGATCTCAGAACTCTTTTCAATACATAAGAATGTAACTTTCTCGTTTCTACCTTCTGGGTAGGGGTTGTTTTGCAAGGGATGAAGAAAAATTTTTCACTCCAGTTTGGATGTTTGGATCCTTCTCTTAGGACTGTTAAAGGGTCTGTTATAAATGTTAATCACACAGCTTTCTTATTACTGTGAAGCATCTGATTTTAGGGGTGCTTTAGGTGAATTGCCCTTGTTGTTTTGATTTAGGTTTATTCTGTTTATAGACATTTTCAGGATGGCTTTTTATTCAGTGCTTAGTTATACTTAATCACATTACTAGGCAGAAAACCATCTTGAAGATGAGACTGTAAACTCCTTGAGGGAAGAAATCATGTCTACCTAATCTATTATTCTCTCCCAATCACATAGTGCAGTGCTCGGCACACTGTGGTTAAAAAGTACCATTGATTATTTGATCAGTAAATCCTGGACAAAGCGACCAAAACTCCCTCCTATTTAGATTGTCAGCCTGCTTAATTTGTGCGTAGTGCTTAGAACAGTGCTTGACACACAGGACACAAGAAGTACAACAATAATAATAATGATACCACTACTACTAATAATAATAATGAACTACACAAAGAATACAAAACCTATGCACCTATGACTGACTGTATTCCACAAAGAACATTATTACTACTGTCTTGAAAATAGCAATCTCAAAATCTACCTGGCAAGGACTGTAGTTGCCAGCCCACAGTTTGCCAACATTCAAGCAATTAAAATGTGGCTAACAGTCATTAGCATCATTAGCCTCAAGGAGCATAAGCTCCTACTCTAGACTGCAAACTCGTTGCAGGATGGGATAATGTCTACCAACTCATATTATACTCTCCCAACGACTTAGTACAGTCTCTATGCATAGTAAGCACTTACACATATCACTGGTTGACTGATTGATAGAGTCCAAGGAATTTCCTCTTAAAATTCTCATCTGGGAATAGTCTGATTTATTTTCAACCTGGTCTCATTTTTGAAGACCTATGAGCTTTTTAGTCAGGTTATCCAGGTGAATATTTTTTTTCCCAGACTCTTTAACTTTCCTAGAGTCTTGAGCAGAATAGATTAACTGATAGAGTCCCTCCAGGGCTCGACTGCAAGTCCCAGTAAGGGTATGAACAGTCCATTTTTTTGTTTGTTTGTGGTACTTGTTAAGTATCCACTATGTACCAAGCACGATACAAAGCACTCGGGTAGAAACAAGATAATTAGTTGGGACACAGTTCCTATCCCACATGAGGTTCACAGTAAATTAGAGGGAGGAGGATTTAAAACCCATTTTACAGATGAGGTAACTGAAGCAGAGAGAAGTGATGTCACATGCCCAAGATCACACAGCAGATAAGTCATTTTTCTCCCTTTAAGATTCATTTTGTTACCCAGTTGGTCTACACGGTGGAAATGGGGATTTCTCAGGCTGCATTTGGAGCATACATAAATTCCACCCTTAGCTCTTTGACATCCACTCACAAGGGGCCATGGTTTGAACAACAGGAAATCTGGGTTTCTCATAGGAGATAAGAAATTGAAAGGGAAACAGGCAGTCGGGCTGGCTGTTTTGAAGAAAGAACTGACTTGGACTTAAATCGTCTAGACTGCACAGAAATCCACTGTAGTGATATGTATCATACGCGCACTTCCTAAGGGGCTGCAGTCACCTGAAGGTACTGCCTGAGTTGACTCACTGGTTATAGGATCCAATTTCCCCAGCTTGATATCCCTCTCTTCCCAAATTTGACAGACCACAGCTCCGCCTACATAAGCTCGTTCAATTATTTTTAATCGATCAATGGCATTTATTGAGTTCTTACTCTGTGCAGAGCTCTACACTTAGCACTTGGGAAACTATGAGAGAGTTAGTAGACATGACCCCTGCCCTCAAGGGGAGACAGATATTAGAATAAATTACAGATGGGGAAGCGAACGTGCTATGAATGAGAGGTCATGAGTTAGAATCCCGACTCTGACACTTGTCAGCTGTGTGACCGTGGGCAAATCACTTAACTTCTCTGTGCCTCAGTTGCCTCATCTGTAAAATGGGGATTAGCTGTGAGCCCCACGTGGGACAACCTGGTGACCCTGTATCTCCCCCAGCGCTTAAAACAGTGCTCTGCACTTAGTAAGTGCTTAACAAATACCAACATTATTATTATTATTATGTAGGCGAAGGTGAAGCAAATATCAAAGTGATTAGGGAGTACGGACCCAAGCCCACAAGTGACGCAGAAGTCTAAGCGAATAGGTTGGTGAGATGAGAGGTTAGTCAAGAAAGATTTCTAGTCAAGAAAGATTTCCTGGAGGAAATATGATATTTGTAGGGCTTTGAAAAGAGGAGAGTGATGGTCTGTCAGACATAAAGTTGGGGAGAAGGAGTTCCAGGCAGAAGGGAGGCTATGAGTAAGGGGTTAATGGTTAGAGAAGCAGCATGGCTCAGTGGAAAAAGCATGGGCTTGGGAGTCAGAGGTCATGGGTTCTAATCCCAGTTCCGCCACTTGTCAGCTGTGTGACTTTGGGCAAGTCACTTAACTTCTCCGTGCCTCAGTTACCTCATCTGTAAAATGGGGATTAAGACTGTGAGCCCCACGTGGGACAGCCTGATTACCTTGTATCCCCCCCAGCACTTAGAAAAGTGCTTGGCACATAGTAAGTGCTCAACAAATGCCATCGTCATCATCATCATCAAGAGAATGAGATCGAGGCAAAGTATGAAAGTTGGAATTAGAGTAGCAAAGTGTGGGGGCTAGATTTTAGTGGGAGAAGTGTGAGGTTAGGTAAGAAGGAGGAAGCTGATTGAGTGCCTCAAAAGCAATGAATGGTAAATAATTTCTATGTGGAGATGGATGGGCAACCACTGAAGGATTTTGAGGAGAGGGGAGATGGGTGTAGAACAGTTTTGTAAAGAAAATGATCTGGACAGCAGAGTAAAATAATGGACTGCAGAGGAGAGAGGCTGGAAGTAGGGAGGTCAGTGAAGAGGTTGATGCAGTTCAGGAGGCAAGAAATAAATGCTTGTTCAAGCATCATAGCAGTTTGGTTAGGGAGGAAGGAATGGATTTTAGCAATGTTGTGAATGTAAGACTGACTGGATATGGTGACTAACTGAATACGTAGGTTGAATGAGAGATGAGTCACGGATAAAGCCAAGATTTTGGGATTATCACACAGGGAGAATGGTGGTAGTGTCGACAGTGATGGGAAAGTCAGCAGGGAGGAGAGAGAGTTTGGGAGGGAAGAAGAGGAAGTTCTGTTTTTGAAGTGATAAGTTTGAGGTGTCAGAAAGACATCCTAAAGCTGTCCTGGAGGTAAGAGGAAATGCAAGTTTGTAGAGAAGGAGAAAGTTTGGAGCTGGAGAGATAGATTTGGGAGTTATCTGCATGGAAGTGATAGTTGAAGATGTGGGAGCATTTGAGTTCATTCATTCAATTCGTTCAATTGTATTTACTGAGCGCTTACTGTGTGCAGAACACTGAACTAAGCTCTCCAAGAAAGTGTGTGTAGGTGGAGAATAAAAGGGGATTCAGAACTCAACCTTGAGAGACCGCCAAAATTAGCAGGTGGAAAGCAGAGAAAGAGCCAGCAAGAGAAAGTGAGGGGAGCAGCCAGAGATATAGGGAGAGAACCAGGAGAGGAGAGTGTCAGGGAAGCCAAAGTAAGACCCTTTCCTGGAGCAGGTATTCTACTGGAGAGGAAGTGGAGTTGGCATTTGTGAGCAGCTCATTTGAGGAGGTGTAATAGGATTAGTATAAAGAAGGTGAAGAGATTAATAGAGGGGACAGAAGGGTCAAAGGAGGGTTGTTGTTTTTTAAGAACCGTGGACATATTGGTATATTTGGAAGAATGAGGAAGGAGCCATTGAAAAGTGAGTAGTTGACGATAGTGATCAGGGAGGGGAGAAAGGAGGGGCCGAGAGTTTTAATAAGGTATGAAGGGATAATTTACTGCACGGAAGGAGGAAATGGTAAATCACTTCTGAACTTTTACCAAGAAAACTCTATGGATACACTACCTGAATGATTGCAGATAGAGAAGGAACATTCTGGGAGAGATGTGTCCGTGGAGTCGCTATGGGTTGAAGACGACTCGATAGCATAATACAAGACAAGAAGGGATAGGGTAGGAGGTGCCCGTAGTGGGAGTTGATTTCTGAAAGAGATGGAAGGAGGTGGGTGGGACTGGAGAAGTATACAAGAGATTGAGGGAATTCACACCGTGGTTTCAATTTTGTCAATAAAATGATGACAAGAGATAGTGGAGGCTGATGAGCAGAGAGTTTAAGAAGTTGAAAGTCAGAAACAGATGGAGCAAGCAATGGTCATGGGAGACATAGCGGTGGAGAAGTTTTGCTGGGTGGAGTGAAGGGCAAAGTTAGAGTAGGTGAAAATAGATTTGAGGTGAACAAAGTCAGTCGGGTATCTGGATTTCCATCAGTAACCCTCCACAGCTCAAGTACAAGAGCAGAGGAAGTGTTCTATGGAGATGGTCCCGGGCTGTGGGTTGGTAGTACGAGATCAGTGGAGGGACAGGGGTGCAAAGGAGTACAGTTCAGTAGAGAGGACAGAGTCAGAATGTGGACTTAATGCTTTAAGAGAAGGGAGGTTGGGTATATCAAATGGGGTATTCATTCATTCAATCGTATTTATTGAGCGCTTACAATGTGCAGAGCACTGTACTAAGCACTTGGAATGTACAATTAGGCACAGATAGAGACAGTTCCTGCCCAACAACGGGCTCACAGTCTAAACGGGGGAGACAGACAACAAAACAAAACAAGTAGTCAGGCATCAATACCATCAAGATAAATACAATCATAGATATATACACATCATTAACAGGATAAATAGAGTAATAAATAATATATACAAATATGCACAAGTGCTGTGGGGAGGGGAAGGGGGAAGAGCAGAGGGAGGGAGCAGAGGGAAAGGAAGGGCTCAGTCTGGGAAGGCCTCCTGGAGGAGGTGAGCTCTCAGTAGGGGATGTGAAGGAGGGAAGGAGGGAAGAGAGTTAGTTTGGTGGATGTGAGGAGGGAGGGCATTCCAGGTCAGTGGAATGGGGTATGCTGATGGGAAAACTGGAGGGCATCAAGGGATCAGAGGTCCCTGTGGGGAACAGGACAGATTTGTAGGATGGGAAGTGTAGGACAGAAGGCAGGTGAAAAGGCTGTGGTAGAGCATGGAATTTCAGAGTTGGTGAAATTTGAGATTTCACAGTGACTAGAGATGTTGAGATCAAACATGTGCCCAAGTTGGTGAATGAGTAAGGTGGGGTAGAGCAGGAAATCAGTGGAGTTGAGGTGTGAGAAGAAGCAGGCAGGTTGATGTCTGTGTGTGGTGGTGGGGGGGGGGGGAGCGTGGAGGTGGAAGGGCACCAAAAACATCCATGTAAATGTTTATTTTGACTACTCCTTAAAATACTATTATTGTCTTCCCCGGGAGTGTGTAACACCCTTATGGACAGGGATCATATCACTACTTTATTCTGTATTTTCTGGATGTCTAGTATAAGGAACTACAATATACTACTACTGCTAAGTCACCTCCTACTAGACACCAACAAGTTGCATGGAAAATGAAAAAGGAATTTATACCTCCTATGGAAATAGAAGGAAACAAAAATAGACCCAATTTTTTAAGGCATGTTAAGCAGAACTTTCATTTTAAAAGCCGTAGACACTGAAGATGATTCAGCCTGTCTTTTTGAACTGTGGAATTGTTCCCCTGCTCTTTGATTTCCAATGCTCCCACCCCACCTACATAAACTCTGCCTTCATCAGATACACTCTTCAGTCATCATGGCTGGAGCGCCTTCAGAAGCCATGAATTTCTTAATTTGCTTCCTCCTCAGTTGCCAAGAATCAAGAGATGAGGCGATTTGCCCCTCACAGCTACAAGTATTCCCATGCCACTGGGACGCCTGAGGACCTGTGATTAACATTTATCTGATTTCCAATTGTGTTCTTTCCTGTCAGACCTTGAGTTGTACAAGCATATTTTACAATAAAACAGATAATTATTATTGGAAATGACAGGACTTGCTCAAATATCTCCTTCTCATTCCCTCTCAGAGCGACTGCTACTTCCAAAGACGATAAATAGCAGAATTATGGCCCCTGGGTTAAGATTAGTCTGCTGTTTCCCTGTAGCAGGCAGGTTTCTAAAATGGCAGGGACTGATACAATATCGACAGAAGGGAGGAAACAATGAATATGAAACTGAAAAGCTGGGTTGTTTCCACTTTTTTAGACCCAAAGGCCAATTGTTGGGTCAGAAGGAGCTGTCTTAGGGATTTCAAGGAGTAAGTGACATCCTGAAGAAGCAATAATGTAAACACAACTGTGCAACTCTAGACCTGGGGAATAAAGCCTGGTATTCCTAGGAAGAGAATTCCAGGAGGAGTGCCAAGACAAATGAAATGGGAGCCTGTGGCTTTAAACACAACAATGTGATAGCAAAGCGTGCACTGGATTAATGTGGAGACAGAAGACCTTACTCCTGCCAGCACCTTCTGAACTGCTGACTCCTCTCACTGGATAAATGCTGAGTTCCTGAAAATGTGGTAGGGAACCCATGTTTATTTTCCTCTCCCTTCTATTCTCTTTAGTGTTAATAGCTAGGAGGAAGGATTTTTTTTTGCTGTACATGGAAATTTGTTTTTTCTTTTAGATTTGTTTGGGCCCAAATTAATTACAAAGTGAAACTATGAAAAGAAATGAGCCTGTCCCCCATCACAATATCTGAATCCCATCATCTGAGTTCCAATTGGTTTTCTAATCCTCACACTCAATATCTGCTGTTAATTTGCTTGCTATTTCAAGAACTTGAAGACTGTCAGCAAAATCCATGATGCATTACAAAACTTATAATTAGAAAAAAAAAATCTGACGTTCTTTTGACAGGGTAAACAAAGTATGAAAGCACTGATCAGAACAAGGAAACACTAACAACCTTACAGCTATTTGTACTAAAACATAATTATAAATGCAGCGAAGGCAATATCCTATTATGAAAAAATGCATACAAGCGAATGCTAAGTGAGTGAACCCAACGAAATAAAATCCCATAAAATAAAAGACAAGGCAGGGGACAGGGAAGGAGAAAAGTCTCTGTTTCATTTTGAAATGAAACCTCTGGATTTTATATTGGTCTTTCCCACTTCTTTTAGCCATTTCATGGTTAATAAAACCAACTCGATATGTACAGCTGTAGAAGTTAAAACACGTCCTTCAGAGTGACTAAAATGGACAAAATTTAAACTAGGATTTTGCTGATGTGAAAAGGGGATCCATATAGATCCAATTTCTGGACACTGGAAAAATCCACTAATGTTTAACAACAGAACAGGGAATGTTCTTTTTGTATCTGTTCAAAGAACAAGACTCAAGGTATTGATGAACAATACCATTTTTCCTATCTAGAGGGTGTGGGTTTTCCTAAACTACCTACTGACACCCTCAACACCACCCTCTCCCCTGAACTCAACTCACTTGCTCCTCTGTCCCTCCATAAATCTCATACCACTAACCCACAAGTCTGGATCACATCCACAGTACACTTCCTCTGCTTCTGTTCTTGAGCTGTAGAGAACTGTTGGCAGAAACCCAGACATCCGTCTGACCTTGTCCACCTTATATCAATTCTTACCTGCTTCAATTCAGCCCTCTCCTCTGCCCAACAATAATACTTTTCCTTCCTAATTCACTCTCATACTCCCACCAGCTGCTCCAGACATTTAACTCCCTCCTTAAGCCTACTTTTCCCCAACCCCCACCTTCTCTTTCTCCTAATGACCCAGCCACATGCTTCATCAATAAAATTGAATCTCCCCAGTTCCTCTCCAATTCCCCCCTCCAACTTTTCCTATATACCCTGCAGTATCTTAAGAGAGCTCTCGCAGTCTCTCAAAATCTACTCCCTCCACCAGTGCTTCTGATCCCATCCCTTCATATCTTATTAAAAACACTTGCCCCTTCTCCTCTTCTTCACCACCATTTTCAATCTCCTAATTTCCATAAGTTTTTTCCCTACCAATTTCAAATATGGTCATGTATCCTCTACCCTAAAAAACCCTTCTCCTTTGACTCCATGGATCCCTTCGATTATCATCCCATCTCTGTCCTAGTCTTACGTCATCGAGTTATTTCCGACCCACAGCAACACCATGGACACATGTCTCCCAGAATGCCCAGCTCTCCATCTGCAATCATTCTAATAATGGATCCATTGAATTTTCTTGATAAAAATCCAGAAGTGGTTTACCACTGCCACCTTCCACACAGTAAACTCGAGTCTCCGCCCTAGACTCTCTCCCAAGCCACTGCTGCCCAGCATAGGTGAGTTTTGACTTGTAGCATTCCTCTCCAAACTTCTTGAGAGAGTTGTTTACACCTGGTGTCTCTACTTCCTCTCGTCCCATTTGCTCATGCTGCCCTCCGTTCTGGTTTCCATCCCCTTCACTTGGAAACAATGAAGGAAGTGATGGAATCAGCCCTCTCTAAAACCTCACTAATGACCTTCTTCTCGACAAATCTGACAGCCTCTATGATCTCCTAATCCTCATAGACCTCTCAGCTGCCTTAGACACTGTAAACTGCCCCCTTTGCCTTGAAACTTTATCCAAACTTGGCTTCACTGACACTGTCCTCTCTTGGTCTTCCTGTCTCTCTAACTGCTCTTTCTCAATCTGTTTTGCAGGTTCCTCCATTGTCTCCCACCCTCTGATAGTAGAGCAGGGTCCCTCAAGTATCAGTTCTGGGTCCCCCTTCTATTCTCGATCTACACCCACTCCCCTGGAGAACCTTTGCTCCCAAGGCCTAAAATACCATCCCTCTGCAAATGATTCCCCAATCTTCAACACCAGCCCTGATCTCTCTCCTTGTCTATAGTCTCACATTTCCTTCTGCCTTCAGGATATCTCTATCTGGATGTCCTGCCGACATCCCAAACTTAACAGGCTCAAAACAGAGCTCCTTATCTTCCTACCCAAACCCTGTCCTTCCCATCACTGTGGACAGTACCCCATCCTCCCTATCTCAGCCCCACAGCACATAATAATCAAGATTATGATAGTAGTAATAATAATCACGGTATTTGTTAAGCGCTGACTATGTGACAGGCACTGTTCTAAGTGTTGGGGTGGATACAAGCAAATCAGGTGGGATACAGTCCATGTCCCACATGGGGTTCACAGTTTCAATCCTCATTTTACAAATACTTCTGACTCCCAGGCTCATGCTCTATCCACTAAGCCATGCTGCTTCCCACTACGCCATGCTGTGTATATCCATAATTTATTCATTTATATGGATGTCTGCCTCCCTCTCTGGGATATAAGCTTATTGTGGGCAGGAAATAGGTCTACCAACTCTCATATTGGACTCTTCCACATGCTTAGTACAGTGCTCTGCACACACATTTAGCATTCAGTAAATACCACTGATTGATTAACCGACAGCTAGACAACAATTCAACACATAATGTAAACTCCTTTCATCCCAAAAGCCACTATCAAGTCAGAGCATTTGACGGATTTCAGTTATCCTCTGTATTTCTCCTTTCCTATTTTTGCTGCTGATCCTAATGAAAAAAGGACACAAACACTTTGATATTCATCCCAGCCCCACAATAGTTATGTAAATATTTTTATGCTCTACCATTTCCCCTTTCACTAATTTACTTTAATGTCTGTCTACCCCTGTAGCCTTGTGGGCAGGGAATGCATCTACAAACTACGTTATTTTGAACCCTCCCAAGTACTTAGTACAGTGCTCTGCACACAGTAAAAGCTCAGTAAATATCATTGATTGATGGACCCTAAAACAGTCATCTGTAAAAAGCAGGAGATGCAAGTGGCTTGGATGCTCAACTATCAGAATCCTTCCTCATTTTTCCCAAAGAAGTTAAAGAAGCCTGCTTCAGGAAAAAGAGAAAAGTGATCTGTTTTTGGACTATAAACTCCAAAGCAAATTTTATGGTGCTTTCTTCTGGTGACACAGAGGAACACAAAGAAGTAAACATGGCAATCACTACTCCAATGTGCCAACCTCTCAGAGAGAAATGTTCAGCAGGAAACATTCAACATGGCTAGTTTGTTTGGAGGACAATATTTTCACTTTTCCAGGGGTTGACATTCCACTTACAACTTCGCCACGGTTCAGACCATTTAATGCTCCCAGACCCATCACACAAAATTCAAATCTTTTGTACCTCAGAGACCATTGATATGCACCACTGCACACTCCAATTGCAAATACACATGAACGCTCTTGTGTGTTGTAAGTTATTTTCCATATAGAAATTCTACTAAATTTGAAGTGAGTAAACCCTCCTTGAATTCTCCCAGGTCTTTAGAAAGCTTTCAGATGTACTATGAGTAATAAACGTGTAATGAATATGGACTGATATTTCTTTCCTGTAGCTACACTGAGTTGCAATTTACATTTTCTAAATAGATGAGTTATAGCTATTTTCCCAGTCTGATAGCAATTATTTCCTAGAAACCTCTGACAGGCTTGAAACCTCAGTATCACAGCTGTTATTTTTAGTTTGATCTCTCTTTTTAAATTAAAACCACTAGCTGTATCAGCAAATGGAGACTTTCCCTCTGGAAATGGTCTCAGAAATGAACATAAATCAAACTCACCAGCTTAACTCATTTGAGGCTTGGATTCCTCCACTTTCACTTACCTGGGACAGAATTTCAGGGGAGATGGCTGAGAATAAGAATAATCTACCAAGGTAGCCTTGAGATCTCTAAGAGAAGGAATAATCACAAGTCACCTGGCTCGACTGGCTTAGAAATTTGTCTGGAGGAAGGGGGCCCTCAAGTTCATATCACCCCAACTTTTCTCCATCTGTTTCAGCCGGATAGGAGCAGACAGAATGGTGACGGAGAGAGAAAGGCTCTAGGGATGCCTGCATAACACCAAAGAGTAATTATCAAATCCCCAAAGCCCTCGTCTCCCTCCAGTGAAGTTCTCTTCTCAATCCCTTTTTTTTTTTTGATCATCTGAAGATTTTCATGTAATACTGCCAACTTCTTAGACTTCAATGTTCGCATTTTTCTAGGCAGATTCAATGAAAACAAGAGCAGCCATGAGGGAATTTGTTCTAATGATTACAGCGCAATCTCCAATTGCAGGGAGGAGGGCTGTTAATAATGCACTTTGCTACTTGCAATGCAAACTCAAATTCCATGAGACTCTATTTAAAAGTATTAATACTGTCATGGTCTCCCGTATACCAGAATCAGTTTTTCTGGCTAAGAAATAGTCCTGAGAATACAGATGTTTCCCAATACCACCCCATTGGGACCTATATTAGTCAAGTTGAGTTGGGGCTCAAATTTCCTCCCTCCCAAATCGTGGGTTCTTCGTTGTGTGAAAATACCAAGAAATCCCTATCACTGGCACCAAAGGGTTAAAGAGCCAAGGTATTTGGTAGTAAGATTTCAGTAGTTCATGGTTCGTGAGAAAGGTTTACTTGGGGACATCTGTTCTTTCTGACTCCCATCTCAATTCCTCTCTCTCTAATATCCTATTCCACCCTATGCATCTTCTCATGCCTTACTATGCAATGTAAAGTGTAAATGATGTGCAGAAAGGGGACTCAAGTGATTTCATGGGTTCCAAGCAGAATCCTAATAATAAAAAAAACCAGAACAATAACAACTCGAGTATTGCAAACATGACATGATGTCTGGGTCCTTAGGAACAATAATTATAATAATCCTGCAAACTTTCCTTGGTCATTTTTCCAGTGGTAATGACCTTAATCTGGTTTAGCTGTCGGTCCTAAATTAATTGGAGAGGGTGCCTGCAAATGGAAAGCGTCAGACTCCACTCCCAGGCTCGCAGACAACGGAAGAAACCGTTAGCCTTTGTAATCCCTACAGCTGGCATTCCTGGGCTCTCAGAGCCCCTCCTGTCTTAGTCTACATTACTCTAGCCTTCTCAGGCCACATCCTTTACAATAAATTATGTGTGGCAACTTAAAACAATCCACCAAACACTCTCTGTGACATTTCTTCAGGAGGTTTTCTTGAACTGAATTAAAACCATTACTGCTTTTGGTCTGTTAAATCAAATATTAATATGATTTTCAATGGAAGCTAAGAAGAGAAAGTGGAAGCACAAGGATGATACTACCAAGAGATAGGAAGAGGTGATATCTTTCTTCACCAGAGGGAAAGGGTAACTCTGCCATCAGTCCCCATCCACAGGCACCGGGAGACCAGAGAAAGCCGGGGACTTCTGTTGCACGAAATGCACCCAGGATTTCTGAAGACGTCCTCAAATAGAACGGAAACCAAAGGACGAGCACTGCAGTGGCTCACGATCTTTAATGGCCACTAATGTCCTTGAGCTCCAGCTAGCTCCTGCCCAGGGTAAAGACAACTGGGAACACAAAATCAAAAGCGTAATGGGGGTGAGGTGTCTGGGGTAACTACTGCAAACACAGTCCAGAAAGGGCCTCAGTGCTCCAGTTACATGACTCACTAAGTGCTTCCATCCCATTCCTTCCAGAGTTATTTTTGGCTCACGTTACAGCCAGGTGAGGTTGTGGAGGGCTCGACACCGTTTGAGCTAGTGCCCTCCCTCCTATCCACTACCAGGCCAACCTCCCCCACTGAGGATGTTGCCATGAAACCAGAATTAATGGAACTTGCCATGCTCTAGGGCTAAGTAATGTCAACAGCACTGAACACTGACGAATGACTGATGGAACAAATGACCCATCTTCTCCAACCTCCTTCCATTTCCCCTCCAAGTCAGTGGAGTTTCAGACAATTCCAGATGGTGACCTTGGACTGGCTAGTTCCAGGAAGATA
This sequence comes from Ornithorhynchus anatinus, assembly GCF_004115215.2. Classification (NCBI taxonomy): domain Eukaryota; kingdom Metazoa; phylum Chordata; class Mammalia; order Monotremata; family Ornithorhynchidae; genus Ornithorhynchus; species Ornithorhynchus anatinus. The sequence goes on along the minus strand of NC_041730.1, from coordinate 44,507,993 downwards.
GTGAAGATTCCCAAGCCCAATATCAGGCCCAAAATAACCCAGGCCAACTCCTGAGCCTAGGAATCTGTGTACGCACAGAACCTTTCTCTATCTCTTTCAGAGCCTCCTTCACCCACCCTGCAACCACAGCTGTACCTAACAGGATGGGGGAAATGCTTCAACCAGGGATTCACTTCAGCATCAGTCCTCAGATGACATAATATATGACTCGGAGAAAGCACGGCATATTATACTTTCAAAAATCCCTTAAAGATGTTCTAGCAAAAGCTATCTATAGCTAAAATTAATCACACAGGACTGTGGCAGGATCCACATGAAAGGGTAATGGCCATTCACCAGACCAAACAACAGACTTAATGGATACGGATCACATCAATTTATCAGGGCCCCTTCTCTGTGCATATTTCACCCCCCACCCATCCTTTCACTCACCTGGGCGTGCACGCCTTCTCTCACATGCATGCTTTCTTTCTCTGTCTCTCCCTCCCTCTCTACACACACACACACACACACACACACACACACACACACACACACCCCCCACACACAAAGTAGTACAACCCAATCATGTTGATCTTTACACAAAAAATCTCTACTACTTTACTAGTAACAATTAAAACAATGGAGTCTGTGTTTCACTGGAGTGCCACAACGCATGTTTTATTGAAAGATACAGTAAGGTTCAACACAGTCCTGTTCTGGAGACCAATAAACCAGGCCCCATCTCACCTAAATCCCCAAAGTCCCTGGTAGCAGCTTGCCTCCACTAAGCCAATAAACAAAGGAATAGCAAATTTAAATTAAGACTTACCATGGAGCCCCATATATTCGGAATCCTTTAACCGTAACCTCCGAATCTTGTAAGTAAATACTGTTTGTCAGGAGTGACTGAACATTGTCAAAGTCCTCTGGTTTCAATTTGGACACAGAGGGGAAACGGTAGTAGTCCTGTTTAACAAGATCTGCCATGAATTCCTTATCGAATGTCAGTTCATGATTTCCAGCAATCACGATTTTATATTCGTAGGGTAGGCTTCCTGAAACAAGAAAGAGAGCACTTAATTGGTGCATTTGCTTGCCCATGGTGAAATACAGCAGCACCAGGACAATGAGCAGACAGCCAACACAGAGTCAACACACAAGCTCTTTCACATTCCCATGTGAACAAAAATGATTGCTGCTTCCTCGTGCCGACAGAATGAACAAAAAAATAACAAAGAGCAAATGAACAGGTCCCAACAAATGCATTAAGGTTGTGTGTGTGTGTTAATTCCCAGAACCTTGTTTTGTTCTGCATGACCCAAATATATTCTGATGAAGTCACATTTTATCATTAGCTGGTAAAAAAAATGAAAACAAAGCAAAACATTTTAATCAGGATCCTTTCATGGTGAAATTTGTAGGTGGGATTTTGGGTTTTGCTTTTTAAAAAACCAACTGAATATCCTCTCTTTATAAATTGCAGATAGCCAGTGCAGTGTAACAGTTTGGGCATATTCCTTACACAAAACACTGAGAGCATCTACGTATTCTACAATTACAGTTGAATCCCTCCGGCATTACTACAGCATACTAAAAGGGCAATTTTCAATTTACCTTTAGGCTCGCAAATAAAAGGAGCAGAACTCAACACTCCTGATTAAAAAGCGAACTCTCTTTCCTATAGGTCCTCAAGTCCAGAGCCTCTTTTTAATATTTATGGGATGGAAATGGGGACTGAGTGTGATTTTTATGCAAAAGTTTCCTGATCAGAATGAGATGATTCCAGGCAGAAGAATGAAAGCTATAAAGGGAAACCCAAACATAAGACTTCTGTGTAGATTTATAATGTTTAGAACAAAATACAGATCATACATATTAATAGTGTGCCATGGTGCTATACTAAGAAAAAGTGAGGGAGAGTTGAGTGGGCATTTGCCAATTCTGAAGCTTAAGCTCTTCTCTCCCCTTTACGTCCCCATACACACACATACATACACACATCCCATTCCCCTATGCAGTTTTGCATTTCATTTTTATTTAAAAAACAGCAGTTCCTCCATCCAAATTCCAGCTCCCTGTGACTTCTGGTCACAATGTAAAATTGATGATCTCTTCTATTTCAGGAAGTATTAAACTTATTGCTGGCAGGAAATTAGATACACTTTCTTAACTGTCAGTCTCTATGAGGAAATCAGAATCACAGTGTTTTTGGATAATTAAGCTTAAACATGGAGGTGACATACAAATTTTAGTAAGGTTCCCCTCCACCCACCCCCCCAACCAACCCCTTCTGTCGCCCCAAGCAGCGCAGATACCAGTGGGGAAAATCTAGAAGTGTTTCTTTATGTGTCCAAGAGTCATTCAGCCTCACTAACTCAGCCACACATAGTCAATTCACTTCAAACACTGGGGCAGCAGTTACCAGGAGTATGCAACCCAATTCCTATACATGAATAAAGTGAAATTACATACTTGGAGAGAGAGAGGGAGGGAAGACTGGCATACATTTACTAGAGAGCCACCTTAGTGGTAGAAAATTTAAAAATTCTAGCCCACCTTCTTGCCTGTCCTACAAATGGAATAAATTAAACAGAACTCTCCATCTTTACTATCAGCCCTATCTGCAAGGCTGCAGTAAATAGCTCACGGAAAATGGAACATTCCTTCAAAACAGTGTTTATGTTCGTTCATGACCAGCAAAGCCATTTAGAATAAATCTGCACTAGTGTGAGGCCATGCGGGGTGTGAAATGTGTTTTCAGCTACCAGAGGAGAAGGATGGTGATATTTCAAGCCTCTCACTGCTCTCACAGGGTGGATGAAGGATGCGTTTACAAAGTACGAATGGGACCACAGAATTCTCGCAATACACTGTGAATAAGTATGATGCAAGAAAGCTGTAACAGCATGGCCATGTGACCTCTGGCCTTAGAATGCCATTCACCTTGATTTTCCCTTTTCCCTTCCTCCTTGCAGGTATGCTGCATGGGGATCACACAGAGTGGGGGTGAGCTGTTACGAGGAGGGACCTATTGGCTTGCAATCCTTGAGTGGCTCCACTTTTATAAATCATAATCTGTGGGCTTCCTTCCCTCTTTAATCATTTATGGGAATGTACTTTCTGTAATGCCTTCATTACCCACCATGGGCTGGGCAGAAAGATATGACCTTACTGAATCTTTCAAATCTTTTTTGTTCTTCCTAATAAAGAAGGTTCAGAGAAGGGCTAGAGTGAAGAGAAGGGGAGTGAAATTAGGGGGAAAAGTCATCAAAATTGATGATAAAAACCACATTAAGTATCTGCATTGAGAAAACATAAATTCCACCCACCATTAATAAAAGGGGGAGAAATCAATTTGCCTGCTCTTTCACTTCCTTTCCTATTTTTTCTGTCAATGCAGGATGAACAAATAAACTTAAAAATTTCCTCGACGAAATGAAGGTACCTCACCAACAGGCTCAATTTGCTTTCAGTGGGGCCCAGTGTAGCCCCCTGAAGTTCACTCTGCCATCTGAATTATGAAACCCTCTGACATGTTTTCTTTTTTCCTATGATGACCTTCTGTCTAGAATCTGCTGACCTTTATATTTTCTATAAAAAAAGTAAGCAAGGCGGCACACAAATCTCTTGTTACTTGCTGGTATTTCACTTTTCTTCTGGACCAGATGAAATTTAGGCCCTCTGCATTCAAATTAAGAACTTGTCAGTCTTGAAATGGCATCGTTTTTTAACTGCCTGGAAGAGATGGTTGTGCCTTTTGCCACTGCACTCAAATCACATTCTCCTTGGCGATTTGCCGTAATAAAAACAAAGCCTGAGGAAATTATTATAAACACGGCTCTGCCTAAATTCAGCAGTTAAAATCAAGAATTCCAACCTCTGAATTGGGAGAAGTCTTGGGAGGAGTCGTGCTGCCTAGTGTGAAAAGCGCAGGCCCGGGAGTCAGAGGACCTGGGTTCAAATCCCGGATCTGCCTCTTGTCTACCAAGTGATCTTGGCAAGTCACTTAACTTCTCTGAGAAATTTCCTCATCTGCAAAATGGGGATTCTATACCTATTTGGTTTTTTTTTTAATAAATGGCATTTGTTAAGAGCTTACTATGTGCCAGGGACTGTACTATGCACTAAGCTAGATATAAGATTCATTCATTCAGTCAGTCATATTTATTGCGCTTACTGTGTGCAGAACACTGTACTAAGCTCTTGGAATGTACAATTTGACAACAGAGACAATCTCTGCCCAACAGCGGGCTCACAGTCTAAAAGGGGGAGACAGACAGTAAAACAAGATAATCACTTTGGATACAGTGCATGTCCCACATGGGCCTCACAGTCTTAATCCTCATTTTACAAATGAGTTAACAGGTACAGAGAAGTTATGTGACTTCCCCAAGGTCACACAGGAGACAAGTGGAGGAGCTAGGAATAGAACTCAGGTCCTCTGACTCCCAGGCCCAGGCTCTTTCTCCTAGGCCATGTTGCTGGTCATCTTCTTACTTAGACTGTGAGGTCCATGAGGGACTGGATGGTGTCAGACCTGATTATTCTGTATCTACCCCAGTGTTTAGTGTATAGGTAAACACTTAATAAATACTACAATCTTTATTATTTTAAGGAGTCTACTAGATGCATCAGTCAAGAGCTTGCTTTTTTTTTTAAAAGGTTTTTGTTAAGCACTTACTCTATGACGATTACCCTGTATCTACCCCAGTGCTTAGAACAGTGCTCTGCACATAGTAAGTGCTTAACAAATACCAACATTATTATTATTATTATGACAGGCACTGTACTAAGCACTGGGGTAGTCAAGCTAATCAGGTTGGACACAGTCCATGTCCCTCATGGGGCTCACAGTCAACCCCCATTTTGTAGATGAGGTAACTGAGGCACAGATAAGTGAACTGACTTGCCCAAGGTCACACAGCAGACAAGTGGGGAAGCCAAGATTAAAACCCAGGTCCTCTGACTCCCATACTCAAGCTCTACCCACTAGGCCATGCGGCTTGGGACAGAATTTCTCATCCCTCGATTCCAAGGCTTTGTGTGAGAGGGGGGTTAATCCACTTTAGATTAGCAAAGGAAAGGACACATATCTTAACCTTTTCTTAGTGTCTGTTCAAACACTCCAGGTGAGATAACTTTCCAACCCTCTGGAGTAGTTGGAGGTACAGAAAAACACAAAAAACCTCTCTCTAGTACCAGACAAATTTCCAGAAGCCACATAAATACCTCTGAAAGATAGCCGAATAACAGTTTAGTGCCAAATTATGTCTTCAAGTCCATTGAAATAATTTCAAGATAGAATTTGGCCTTCAGCTAAACAAAAATACTGCCGAAACCAATTAAACTTCCTGATTTGTTGGATAAAAATTAATGGTGTTTCTTGGCCAATTAGTCACTTCTGCAGATACATGGTGTGAGTCAGATTCTGCATTCCTGTTACATTAGTGCAAGCATTATTTCCTGCAAAGGAGTAACTAAAAGACATGAGTGGAATTCATATGTTCTTTTTTCTGTCTTTCTTTCTTTCTTGAAAGGGCAAATAGAAGCAACAACATTAGATTATTTTAAAACCAGCACCTCCCAATACTATTCTCACATGAAAAGTAAATAATTTTCATTTTGATATTCTGAAGGGTAAGGCTGTAATTTCACATAGAGTTTAATGAAGAAGAGCATTATTTCTCATGTAGGATGGCCACATCACTTTGTAGTTTCAGGAGGTAATGACGTTTTTATGTGAACATGCATAAAGCTACTGAAAATTTTGAAAAGGTCTCGGACACTTTGTGGAAGACTCAGTCTCCACTCGATGTGTATAACAGCATCACAGGTACTTTTGTAAGTTAAGCAGTCAGTTTTTGAGGCACAGGTTTTCGACAAGGAAGGTACCCAATTTAGGAAATTGGGGTCCTAGATTCTGATCTTCTCTCTGGATCAGATTGGAAAGTTACACCGTGATTTCGGTTAATCAGCTCTCAGTTTTTTCCAGCTGCAAATTAGAGTTATCAGGGTAGTGAGAGAAGAATTCCCCTTATACCACATTAGCCATTCTGAAAATTCAAATCTCAAGGTTTTTCGAAGCTTTAGACAGATGGTACGCAGCTTGTGAGACCATATCTCAATAGGTTAAGCAGGATCTAACATAGAATCCCAAGACTACTTTCAAGGGGCAATTGTTTTCAAATCCTGCCATTTCTGGATGCTTCTTGATTTTGAAAATACATCAGGGAGCAGGAGGAAGTCAGAATAATGGCCCACCTGGTTGAAGATGACTAATGCATATAACAACTGGTGTGGCAACAGAAACTTCGCCACCAAGTCCTGTAATTAGGAATCTTCTGAGGAGAGTTCCCACACTTTGCTAAATGATTGCCACCTCCTATTTACTTCTGCAAGAACAAAGATGAAAACTCCAGACTTCTGCAGGAATGAGACATTTTCATGCTCTCCCTTTGGATTTCAGAGATGGGAGAAAACCTTCCAGCTGTTTTAAGGTGACAAATATCAGTTCTTTTTCCAGGAAGTATATTTTGCAAAGGAATCTCTTAATTCAATGGCATGAAATCCCTATTCAGACATTCACCAACCAGCATCAAGTACTAGAAATTCCACCCCAACTTCACTGGAATTCAGAATTTTGGGCGGGACCATAACAGCGTGAGAAGCAGCATTGTTGATGTTTAAAGCACGGGCCTTGGAGTCAGAAGGACCTGGGTTCTAATCCCAGCTCTTCTACTTGTCTGATGTGTGACCTTGAGAGAGTCCCTTAATTTCTCTATGCCTCAGTTACTTCATCTGTAAAATGGGAATTAAGACTGTGAGCCTCATGTAGAACATGGACTGTGTCCAATCTGATTACCTCGTATCTGCCCCAGCACTTAAAACAATACCTGACACATAGTAAGTGCTTAACAAATACCATTAAAAAAAAGCCTAGATTCCGAGCTGACTTCATTATCTAGCCTAACTGAAAAATATCCCACCTATTTCTTGGGCATCCACTTAAAGGAATGACTGTTTCTTAAATCAAATGGTGCAGAAGGGTTTTCCACTCCAAAAGACCAACATGCTCAATAACAAACTGTGGTTCAAAAATACAAATCGGATATACATCAATCGAAAACACAAGTAGGAACTATAGATGAGAGAGGAATGATTTTCCAATTAGGATCATGAAAAAGAAGGTTTAGGGGATGACCATGTTGCAACCCTTGTCGTCTCTTTGTTCTCTAGTTCGTGAAAGACTGACTCAAGGCCAGCCAGGTTTACTTGTATGAAGGGTAAATTGAGTTGAATGCCAGAAAAAACCAAAGGTGTGTTAGCCCGAGAGTGGGTTAAGCAGAGTTATTGCACTTCATGCCTATGACAACTTTGAACACTAGATAGATATCCATCTGCACGGAACAGATCAAGTGCCTGGAGGCAGGGCGTTGGAGCAGCTGACCTCCAAAAGGGTTCTTCAGTGAAAAGTCTTGAGCTTATACTTCACTAGCCCCTTTAGCTGAAAGTCTCACAGAAATATTCCGAGAGTGTGAGCCCTGCTCCTGACCTTTTACTCGGTCCTGCTAGGCTCCATTAATTTTTTTTACAAGGCCTGTCAGCTCTAGCGTTAATACTCACACTTGCTGATGGAGCCACCCAGCAGCTTCAGACTGCTACCTTCTCCTCTGAAACTCATGCATTAGGGTTTCTTCCATGCTTGCAATGGGAAACCAAGTCTAAGAAATATTAAACACAGAAAACTATATTACAATAATGCCAGGGCTGAGCCAGAATCCCAGGAGAGCAAGGAAAAGCTGAACTGGAGCCTGCTGGGGAATCTAGGTTCTGTGGTTTGTTTAAGGAAAACAGCAGTGAAATTCTTCTTCTCTTCCAAGGGAGAGGTCCTTCAGCCTCCAGAGATTTTACATGCCTCATTTCATCCGTGGAAGGCTGCACAACCCGAGTCACTGGCCACCCACTGCAGTAACCTCCTTCACATCCTTAGCCCACTTCATTGAAGTGTGTGGAGGATGGATAACAGCGTTGAAGGCGCAGGACCCTAGGACAGGGGTCTTTGGGTAGCACAGCACGTAGGAGCCACAAGGATGTTTTATAATTACACAAGTCCCTCAGCAGCAGCATAACATTATTCTAATGGAAATACTTATGACTTTAAAAAACAAATCCTGATTCTGCCACTTTGCTGCTGTGTGACCCTGGGCACGTCACTTAACTTCTCTGGGCCTCAGTTACCTCATCTGTAAAATGGGGTTTAAGACTGTGAGCAAAGGTATTACACTTCATGGCTATGATAACTTTGACCAATAGATAGGTATCCATCTAAACGGAACCGATCAAGTGCCTGGAGGCAGGGCGTTGTGTCCAAATTGATTAACTTAACCTACCCCAATGCTTAAAATGATACCTGGCACATAGTAAGTGCTTAAATAACAAAAAATATTTTTTTTTAATGATCACTGTAAATTGAAACCTCAGTCTTTTAGAATGCTTTCTTTTTGAATCCCCAAAATATTAATGTGATTAAAAGGGGATTGTTTTCTGAAAACAATTTCTGAAAAATGTTCAGAAACGAAGGACTGATGATAGAGAATATCCTTGTTTTCCCCTGCCTGGGTGTTGGATGACCCTAATGCTTCAGTGTTTGCCTCAGAAGCTGCTGTGATACCAATCCTATTGAAATTCCACTCCAACATCACTCAAATACAGAGTTTGGGGCTGGCCCACAGTGGACAAATATCCAAAAGTAGCCTTTTAATTTGCATAGGCAAAACCTAACACCTTGCTTTAGAAAGCATAAGGTGCCTTCCTGCAAATGAGGGGCTTAGCAATTGAGATTTCCAAACACTTGGAATTTTGGCCCGAACAACTGACACATTTATTTCTCTTCTATCCTGAAAGGGTGCAGTTGGCCGGAAGACACTTTCCTAAAATGAATTTGTGAAGATCTTATCAAGATTTATAGGTTGAGGTTCACACTCGGTAGAAGTGGAAAGTGTGCTTCTGTGCAATATAACTTTACACTTCAAAAGGCATTCCTTCAAGCAATAATGATAAAAGAATTGGCAATTATTCTGCTGCACAATTAGGAAATTTAATGAAAGCACTTGGTGTTTGCATTTTAAACTATTAAGAATAGTGAAGAGTAAATTAAATAAAAGTCTAGTTAGTTGTGGGAATTGTATTCTTTAAATGAAGTAGCACATTATAAGGGCATGATACATATATATAAATGTATATTTCAAGTATGGCTTTGCAATCCCTTTTAATCAACGTTAATATTTGGGGGATTCAAAAAGAAAGCATTCTACCAGACTATCTGAGGTTTCAGTTTACAGTGACTCCAGAAAGCTAGGATATCAAACCCCGAATCCAGGGAAACACAATCTCACTTTTAACAGTGCCACTGGGGCTAAATGGAAATGTTCTTCTAGAACTTGATTAAAACCAAATTGAAAAAGAACATATTTGGTTAATATTGCATTAGGCTAAAATATAGCAATGAACCCTAATACTGTTCAAATCTAATAAGAAAAAGTCATCTCAATTTCCAAACTTTCAAAGCATCTTCTGTAAATGCATCACAGATCAATTTACATGGTGCTTTTGCCAATAAGCAAAACCAAATCACAGGTTCCAACTGGCTTATATTGGAAAGTGTGAGAGCAAATGCTAGAAAATGCAATTACTCCAAACAAACTCCATTTTCTCCACTCTGAAGGGAATTTGAGGGAATATTTTATTGCCATCAAATAATATTTCTCAAGGCATCAATACACAATTCTATTTTATTTTCAGAGTCCCTACTCACTGTATAATCTAATCCACCCTACAGAAAACCTCCAGATTTTGAGCAGATTCTACGAAAGTGGTATTACCTAGCACACACGTCTAATGTCAATTTTAATGATTTGCACTATGGGAGGCAAAATACATAAAGCAATATTCAGGGCCCAATAAATAACAGTTTCTTCTAGCCTACAATTCAGATCTCTAATTAAGCCTGTTAAGAATACAAAAAAAAAATGAAATGTCTTAGAAAAAGTTATTTTCATCAAAGGTGACATTGAAAGTGATATTATTCATTCTTCAATTTATATATGTATGCATAGTCTACCTTTCAATAGGCCAACAATAAAATCTGACCCCAAGACAGAAGCAAGCAGTGGCTCAATCTCCTCTCCTCAGAGGAGATTTATTCTCAACTAGATCTGATGCGCCTTCCCTTTATGGAACAGTGTGGTGTTACTGCCGCCATCCTCAAAGACCCTTCCTTTCCTGTTTTAGCCTGTTTCGACTTTTCTTCCAACTAATGGTTCAAGACTAGACAAAGCGTTGCTTGGGAAAACAGTTGTCTATTTCAGGAGGAAAACAGTTCTCCACTCTGGCCTGGGTTTGGTGAAGGATACTTGTTATGGGTCCATTTTAGAGCTCTAGAGGAAGCCTGGCATCTGTCGTTACTACATATTCACCTCATGGGCTTTTTGTATTTGCTGTTGTGAGTGTGCAGCATGGTCTAATGGAAAGAGCATCGGCCTGGGAGTCAGAGGACCTGGGTTCAAATCCCTGCTCCACCAGCAGTCTCCTGAGTGACCTTGCACAGGTCATTTAGCTCCTCTGTACTGCCGTTTCCTTATTTGTAAAATGGGGTTTAAATCATATTCCCTCCTACTTAGACGGTGAGCTCCATGTGGGACAGTGACTGTGTTCAACTTGATTATTTTGTATCTACCCTAGTGCTTAGTACTAACCTAACCTTGTTTTTTTTTATTTTTATTCTTTTTCCTAGGGCTTCTCTGTGGCCCTGCTTGGTCCAGCCCTGTCTGCAGCCATCTCAAATGTCAATGAAAACAGCTACTTGTTAAATTCAGAACCTATAATCAATCACTCTATCAAGAGTATTAACTCAGGGCCTCTGTACAGGATATTGCCCTAAGCAGGTGAGAGAGTAAAATAGAATTAATGGACCCGATGCCCTGAAGTAGCTTACAATCTAGTGATGGAGCTAGACATTAAAATAAATTAGAGAGGAGGACGAAGGAAAAGGGGCTATATATGTGAGTTAGTGCTTATATAATAGGGTAGGATATGTACAAAACTGCTATCAGAGGTTGCGATTAGTTAAGTGGTTAGGAGGTACAGAAGTGCTGAACAGGCATGAAGGGGAATATAAACAGAGTGGAGTAGAAATTAGTAAGGGCAGGTCTCATGCAGGAGATGTGATTAAAAGAAAAGCTCTGAAAGTGGGGAGAAATGTGGTCTGTTAAATTTGAAAAGGGAGGGAGTTTCAGGCATGGGGAAGGGTATGAGCAAGTAGTCGGCAGCTGGTAAGAAAAACAAGGCAGAGCAGGTAAATTAGCTTGAGGAGAACAACCATGTGAGCTGGGGAAGAGTGCAAGAAGATAGTGGATACATAGGAAGAAGAGGTAATTGAGTGTTTTAAAACCCTCAGCAAAAAACAAGGCAGAGCAGGTAAATTAGCTTGAGGAGAACAACCATGTGAGCTGGGGAAGAGTGCAAGAAGATAGTGGATACATAGGAAGAAGAGGTAATTGAGTGTTTTAAAACCCTTGGCAGGAGTATCAGCTTGACCCAAAAAGGCATGTTTATTAATCATTAGAGTTTTTGAGGCGTTGTGGTGATATGTGGTTAATGGCCTTTTAGAAAAAATAATCTGGGCAGCAGTCTCATGTTATGGATAGAAGAGGAGTGAGACTGGAGGAAGGGAAACCAGTGAGGAGGCTGATGCTATAGTTAGGCTGGGATATGACAAGAGCCTGGACCAGCTTAGTAGTGCTAGTGAGTTTAAAAGGAGAAGGAGTGACTCCTGGAAATGTGGAGGCAAAACCAACCGGATTTGGAAACTGGCTAAATGTTGTGTTTCAACCATATATTCAAGGGTTCATTCATTCATTCAATAGTATTTATTGAGCGCTTACTATGTGCAGAGCACTGTACTAAGTGCTTGGAATGTACAAATCGGCAACAGATAGAGACAGTCCCTGCCCATTGACGGGCTTAAGAGGGAAGAGTCAATAGATAAAGAGCCTAATAGATAAAGCGTTAGCCTAGGAATTAAAAGGATTCATTCATTCATCCAATCGTGTTTACTGAGCAATTATGGAGTGCAGAGCACTGTACTAAGCACTTGGGAGAGTACAATACAGCAATAAGCAGTCACATTCCCTGCCTACAATGGGCTTGCAGTCTAGAATGGGGGAGACAGACATCAATACAAGTAAATAAAATTACAGATATGTACATAAGTGCTATGGGGCTGGGAGGGGGGAAGAACAAAAGGATTAAGTCAGGGCGATGCAGAAGTGAGAGGGAGATGAGGAAAAATGGGGCGTGGCCTGGGAAGGCCTCTAGGATGATATGTGACTTCAACAAGGCTTTGAAGTTGGGGAGAGTAATTGTCGAATTTGCCTCTGGGCTGGAATGCCCTCCCTCCTCAGTGACGTGGGCTAGAGGTCGGCGGCAAGACAGGTGAGATTGAGGCACAGTGAGAAGGGTTCTAATCCTGGCTCTGCCACTTGTCTGCTTTGTGACCTTGGACAAATCACTTAAGTCCTCTGTGCCTTAGTTACCTCATCTGTAAAATGGAGATTAAGATTGTGATCCCCATGTGGGACATGGATTGTGTCTAACTTAATTCGCTTATATCTACCCCAGCACTTAGTACAGTGCCTGACACATAAGCACTTGAATACTATAAAAAATGAATAAAGCTAAGGTTACAGGCTTCAGAGAAAGGGAGGATTGTGGTATGGAAGAGTTAGGCTGAGTAGAGGATTTGGGAGGGAAGATGAGAAGCTCAGTTTTGGACGTACCAAATGTTGCCTTAAAAAGAGGCAATAATTCCTATGGTGCTTTTCTAATAATGTTAGTATTTGTTAAGCGCTTACTATGTGCAGAGCACTGTTCTAAGCACTGGGGTAGATATAGGGTGATCAGGTTGTCCCATGTGGGGCTCACAGTTTTAATCCCCATTTTACAGATGAGGTAAGTGAGGCACAGAGAAGTTAAGTGACTTGCCCACAATCACACAGCTAACAAGTGGCAGAGGCAGGATTCAAACCCATGACCTCAGACTCCCAAGCCCAGGCTCTTTCCACTGAGCCATGCTGCTTCTCTAAAAAAATTTGTTAAGCGCTTACTACGTGTAAAGCACTGTTCTAAGCACTGGGGGATACAAGGTGATCAGGTTGTCCCACGTGGGGCTCACAGTCTTAATCTCCATTTTACAGATGAGGGAACTGAGGCACAGAGAAGTTAAGTGATTTGCCCAAAGTCACACAGCTGGCAAGCGGCAGAGTCACAATTAGAACCCATGACCTCTGACTCCCAAGCCCAGGCTCTTTCCACTGAGCCATGCTGCTTCTCTAGGTGGCAATCTCTGAAGCAGTGACATTCCTGCGCCTCCAACTAATTTCACTCAGATTTTTGCAGAAATTCAACTTCTTTTCATTGTTGATTAGAATATATTTTTATTGCTATTTGTGTCTCTCCTCCCCTTTTAGACTGATATCCTGGTGAGCCAGGAACTGTGCCTGAATGGATTTGGGGGTAATTTTCCCAGCACTCAGTACCGTTCTTTTCTCATTTCAAGAACTTAATAAAGTTAGTAATACTACAATAGTAAGAGTAAAGAGGCCAAACCCATTAGTTTGGCAAATTAAGCCAATCTTTCATAAATTAAAGAGAAGTAATCTCAGTCCTAATGAATAAGTATGAAGGTTTCATCATCAAGCAAGAATTAAATTTTTAAAACCAGGGTTTAAAAAGTCAAGGGCAGCTCTGATTCGAGAGAAACAGCAGCCAATTTCCACCCCTGATATGCCAGTGTCTGTAAGGCTAAGGCCAGGTGAGTCCACCCTAAGGCTCTTAGGTGAGCACACTGAGAAATTATCACTCAGTCAGCCACTGAGGGCACCCCGTTCTGAGCCCATCATTTTGACCAATCCTGTGTCTCTATGGAATGGAGTGGTCCATTCTTGTAGGGAAGAGGAGGGAAGGTTTTGGGAGAGGGAGAAGGTAAGTTAACTCCTCAGTTGTCTCATTCTGGAATGACCAATGGGGGCAAGGGCTTGAAATATGGTATGTATTTATGTGGTGCTGTTGGCACTATGTTGCTCATCACCTTACTATTTTGCAGTGGATGTTGAGGGAAAAACTTATTTTTGACCCCTTTTCATATCTAGGTCCACTGTCTTCTTTCTCCTCTCCTACTCTCTCTTCCTCCTCTCCCTCTTCCAGGTGCTTTAATATATGTCACCAAAGCAGCAGTTTTGGCTGGGAGTCACTCCTGATAAACAGTGGCTGACAAGCTGGATCTTTGGAGCTACAACTGGAAGACCAAATCAACCTCCTGAGGTAATGTGTTTCTGGGAATAAGTCCTTCCTGGTAATCTTGAATCTACTACAGCTCTTGCCATTTAGAAGGTGACTTACAAATAGCACCATCACTACTTTTATCATTATGTTATGGATTCATTTTAAGTGAGTCTTTTTGCAAGCTTCCGATGTCAGTATTGAGTGAAAATGTCTACTTAACCCACTGTCCTAATGAGAAGTCGAGAACACTCCGTTACCAAGACCTGCCGGTTTCACCTCTACAATATCGCCAAGATCCACCCTTTCCTCTCCACCCAAACGGCTACCTTACTATTACGGGCTCTCGTTATATCCCGGCTAGACTACTGTGTCAGCCTTCTCTCTGACCTCCCTTCCTCCTCTCTCGCCCCGCTCCGGTCTATTCTTCACTCCGCTGCCCGGCTCATCTTCCTGCAGAAACGATCTGGGCATGTCACTCCCCTTCTTAAACAACTCCAGTGGTTGCCTATCGACCTCCGCTCCAAACAAAAACTCCTCACTCTAGGCTTCAAGGCTCTCCATCACCTTGCCCCTTCCTACCTCTCCTCCCTTCTCTCTTTCTACCGCCCACCCCGCACGCTCCGCTCCTCTGCCGCCCACCTCCTCGCCGTCCCTCGGTCTCGCCTATCCCGCCGTCGACCCCTGGGTCACGTCCTCCCGCGGTCCTGGAACGCCCTCCCTCCTCACCTCTGCCAAACTGATTCTCTTTCCCTCTTCAAAACCTTACTTAAAAATCACCTCCTCCAAGAGGCCTTCCCAGACTGAGCTCCTCTTCCCCCTCTACTCCCTCTGCCATCCCCCCTTTACCTCTCCGCAGCTAAAGCCTCATTTTCCCCTTTTCCCTCTGCTCCTCCACCTCTCCCTTCCCATCCCCACAGCACTGTACCCGTCCGCTCAACTGTATATATTTTTGTTACCCTATTTATTTTGTTAATGAATTGTACATCGTCTTGATTCTATTTAGTTGCCATTGTTTTTATGAGATGTTCTTCCCCTTGACGCTGTTTAGTGCCATTGTTCTTGTCTGTCCGTCTCCCCCGATTAGACTGTAAGCCCGTCAAACGGCAGGGACTGTCTCTATCTGTTGCCGACTTGTTCATCCCAAGCGCTTAGTACAGTGCTCTGCACATAGTAAGCGCTCAATAAATACTATTGAATGAACACTGAGGAGAAATGTTTCTGAGGATCTTACATTCTGTAGGGGGAGACAGAATAAAATAAAGAATATGGTATATAAGGGTTGTAGGGCTTAGGGTGTGGTGAATAACAAGTACTTAAAAGGTACATATCCAAGTGCGTAGGCAATGCAAAAGGGATAGGGATTAGGGGAAAAGAGGGCTTAATGAGGAGTAGTAATTAACAAGAATTTATTTCCCACTTCATGCTTTAAGTAGCAGGCTTTTTCTCTTATTTATCTCCCTTCCTAAAGTTTTCACCCCATCATGTCGGGCAATTCCTCCTGCTTTGGGAGATGGTTAGTCAATTGTATTTACATAGCATTTACTACGTGCATAGCACAATACTAAGTGCTTGGGAGAGTGCAATATAAGAAATACCTTGCCTGCCCACAGTGAATTTACACTCTAAAGCGTGAGACAACGTTAATGTAAATGAATAAATTATGGATATGTACGCAAAAGTGCTGTGGGACTGGGAGGGGAAATGAACAGAGGGACAAAGTCAGGGTGATGCAAAAAGGAGTGGGAGAAGAGGAAAGGAGGGCTTAGTCAGGAAAGGCCTCTTGGAGGACATGTGTTTTCAATAGGCTTTTAATTTGCAGAGGGTAATTGTCTGTCCAATACGAAGAGGGAGGGTGCTCCAGGCCAGAGGCAGGATGTGGAAGAGAGTTCAGTGGCTAATACATGAGATCAAGGTACAATAATAATGATGGTATTTGTTAAACGCTTACTATGTGCCACGCACTGTTCTACAATGAGAAGGTTAGCACTGAAGGAGCAAAGTGTGAGGGCTGGGTTGTAGTAGGAGAGTAGTGAGGTCAGGTAGGAGGGAGCAAGATGATTTAGTGCTTTAAAGCTGATGATGGTAAGGAGTTTCTGTTTGAAGAGGTGGATGGGCACCTCTCCTGGAGGTGCTTGAGGAGTGGGGAAGCATGGCCTGAATGTTTCTGGAGAAAAATGATCTGGGCAGTGGAGTCAAGTATAGACTGGTGTGGGGAGAGACAGGAGGCAGCGAAGTCAACAAGGAGGCTGATACAGTAATCAAGCTGGGATACGATGTGATTGGATTAACATGGTAGCAGTTTGGATGGAGAGGAAAAGGGGGTTTTTAGCAATTGCAATGCGCAAGCGCTTTTTTTTTTTTATGAATTACTGCTTCTCTTTAAACCATGCATTCCTCCTCATAAGGCTGTCTGTAGTTACTGGGTCAAATGCAAGAATTTACTTTGATTTATTTAAGCAAATTTGCTGGCAATCAGAATTACAGCTTTGTCCCCAATTCCCACCTGAAAGGCAGGTAGGAGAAAATTGGTTCTTCTATCAGTTCTACAACCCTTTATTTATTCTTCCACTAGTGGGTTAAGGTAGCATAGTTCTGACCAGGAGTCAATGTGATGCTTTTGCAGATGCCCATAACAAAGTTACCATAAAAATCTGAGCAGGAGGTCTTCATTCTTGGAATCAAATAGAATCTTGTCACCACATCAACCACCATAGTGTTCACTATATGATTTACTACTATTGCTTTTTATCATACCTTTTTTTTTAGATTTGGCAATTTATGCCTGCTTGACTCCCTCAGCTGTAAAGTTTCTTGGGGGGGGAAAAGCAAGGCTTCTGCATTTGTTGTATAATCCCAAGCACCTAGTGCAGTGATCTGGAAATAGATGCTTTATAATGCCATTAATGACAAGCAAGCAACACTGTCAAGGGGACATTTCATTTCATCCATTTTTGATGCATTTTTCTTCAAGGCTTTGTTCTCAGTTCTTCATCCAAACTTCTCTTCCCTTTTTTCTTATGCAGCCCAAAATATCAGCTAATTCAAAAGGGTAGGGGATAACTTCACAGGTGAGCAGTTCATAACGAGTTGATGAATTAGAGAGATGGTTAATGTTATAGAACATCCCAAATATGTAGTATGACTCGTTAGGAGAGCAACAATCACCCTGTTTCTGTTGTCACTGTTGGCAGTGTTGGATGGGATTTTTAGTCAGATCTAGTAATGGGTTTTGGTGTTCCTGTTCTTTTTTGCTTTTTACTTGCTCATTCTCCTTCTCTTTCCAAGGTCACCAATGACCTCATTTCTTGCTAAATCTAACGTACTCTACTTTGTCCTCATCCTCCTCAACCGTTAAAGCTTTCTTCAATTCTGTGGACCACTCCCTTCTCCTGGAAAAACTGACTGTGGCCTTTCTGACATACTTTATTGGTTCTCCTTTGACCTCCCTGCCAATCCTTTTTAGTTTCTTTTGCCAGTGCTTCTTTTGCCTCCCACTCCGTAACTGGGGTTGGGCCTCAAGGCTCATTTCCGAAACCTCTTCCCAGTGTGCATTTAACTCCACTGGGGAGCTCCTACATTCCAGTAGCTTTCAGCTATCATCTCTATGGGGATGACTCTACCTCTCTAGCCCCCACCTTTCATCTTCTCTGCCAAGCCCCATTTCCTCCTGACTCCTAAAGCTCTGTAAATGGATGTCCTGCCAGCACCTCAAGCTCAGTATGTCCAAAACTGAATTACCCATCTCACCCAAATTCTCTCCTTCACCTAAATTTGCTGCGAGTTGGCAAATGATCATTCTTCCCATGTCTCACACCCATAATCACAGCACATCCCTCTCTAAACCCCGATAGCCAGTCTGTCACTAATGTTCTTCCACAACATTTCCAGAATCCATCCCTTCCTCCTCCATAACTTATTTAAATGTCCATCACACTTGCCATATCCCAGCTTGGCTGTTGCATCAGCCTCCTCACTCATATCTTGGCCTTCAGTCTCTTCCCTCTCTAATCCACATTTAGCTCTATTACCTAGATTATTTTTGCTCACATCTCCCCAACCTCCAGCGGTCACCTTTTCCACTCACATTAAGCAAAAATTCCAGACCACTGGCATCCAGGCCCTAACTTAGCTCTCTCCTTGCAACTTATATACTTCTCCTACTACACCTCAGTTCACACTCAGGATCTCATTCATGTCATGCTCACACCACCTCTTTTGGATGGAACTTCCACCCATTTCATATTCTTCCCACCTTCAAAGCTCTTCTGACATCCCATTTCCTCTAGGAGGCCTTTCCCCATTAATTCTTAGTTTCTCCACCTAATATCTTGCAACTGTCATTTCAGCACTTCTATACCACCTAAGTAATTAAGCACTCAATCTGTAAAACTTCTAGACATAGCTGTATACTTACTCATCCTCATACTTGTAATGTATTTTCTTGTTTGTCTCCCCCAGCTAGATTGTAAGCTATTTCAGGTTGGAGATCATTTATACTAGTCTTATTGTACTCTCTCATTGCTTTATACAAGTGTTCTGCTCACAGAGGGTCCTCAAAAATGGTACTGACTGATTAATCTTCACCAGGCATATGGCAAAAAAAAACTCAGCAAGAACATGCCAAAAGAGAAGGGCAGAAAGATCTCGAGCAGACGTTTCCTTCCTACATAACTTTACATTTTTGTGCCTGGAGAAATAGGACACGTAAGGCAGGAATTAAGACCCCCAAAAAGGAATCCTGCACTATGTCCCAGCAGCCCACAAAATTAACTGCACACCCCCACTCCACTGCAGGAATGACCCAATCTATGCAATTGGATCAGGCAGCTTCAGGCCCCAGGTTTTTGGTTTGGTTAGCAGTAAAACTTGGACAAAAAAACTTGGGGATTAAATGTCTGAGAACTAACGTTACAAACAGAATTGAATGTTACTTAATCCCCAATTTTGTATCTTCCAAAATGGCTATTTTTGACCTTGTAGCAGGATAGAGTGAGTAAATCTATCCCCCAGAGAGCAGAAAGGTACCATTTAATGCAACTATAAGAATGATTTTTAAAAGTCACCGACTCCACAAAAATGTCTGCCTGCTAAATTTGCACTGGCCTTGCCCACAGTTAGTCACTTCATCCCCTTTCCTTCCTGTTTGCCCCTTCCCTCTCCTAGGCCCCCTTCCCTCTCCCTGGCTAGAGAAGGAAGGCATCTTAGAGCAACCTATTCTAGAGTTCTCCTGCAACTTCAGCTTCCCAGGAAAACCACAATAAAGCAACAGACACGAGGGACAGAGTCTCTCCAGTTTCTTTTGGGACCACTGCCTGATCCTCATTAGGTTCACAATGATTTCAATGTCAGCCGTAGGCATGTAACCCAGGGCTTCTGTTCATGGCTGGCTTGTGTTCATTTAAACAACGGCAGCCTAATACCTATATTTAATTCATTCACTTCTTCTAGGTGGGCTGTTGACTCCCAGAAAGTAGTTGACTGACTCTAGCTTCCTAGAAGATCTGGCCCACAGGCTAAAAAGGCAGTTTTGGACTTTAACATCTCAAAATAAAGCAAAGCTTATATTTTTTCCAAAGTTCAATGTGGCAGTTTCTTGATATGCCAAAGGCATCAAAACCCACTGTAACCACGGATGAATGATACTAAACTGCAGGTTATAAACTATTTCCCCTAGGATATTACTGGAAATTAGGTTTTACATCTCATGCTCCTCCTAGTTAAAAAAAAAAAAATCCAAATAAATACTGTGCATCAATCTTCTAAGCAGTCTTGTGAGAAAACCAAAGCCTTATTTACATAGATTTTCTTTGCTAACCCTTTAGTGGCAGGATCCAGAATTTCCCAACATCAATATTAAACTTGGTCACAGCCCCAGGCCACTAGGACTCAAAGAGTTAATTAACAAGTCACCCAGGCTGGTAGCAAGAAGCAGGAGGCAGAGCTCAGAAAGCTGCCCATTTTTCTTGTAATAAAGAAAATAAAGACAGTAATTCTAAGAACATTTATTAACCCCCCAGTATGGGTAATTACCATCAGATGTGGCTCTGGCAGTCTTGCATTAACATAAGCTGCTGCATGTTGGTTTTCAATGGCACAGTAAAGCCCACAATACTGTGGATAAGTGCTAACGTTGGAGTTTCCAAAACCAAACCCTGTATCCAACAAACACTTTGAAAAGAATTTCACTCTCAATGGTTGCTTGCCCAGAAGAAATTTATTTTATGTTAAAAAAAAAAAATCAAGGAGGCATTCAATTGAGCAAGCATTTTCTTAACTCATTTTAAGATAATCTCTTGCTTTCGCCAACAATTTCTTCTGCAGGCAAAACTGCAGAAAGGGACCTCGTGCCGTTTGCCGGTAGGGCGGCAGGGCTCCATCCTAGAGTGATGTGGGACATAAAATAACAGCGTGGTGATAAAAACAGAAAAGGTTCTGTAATAGACAGGATGCTGCCGACCAATTTTAAATTGAATTACACAGCCTGCTAATCTTTATGATGAGATAAAATTTATTTGAACACTACACATTATACTAAAATTTGCAGTGCTTTTCCTCCAGCTTCTCTTCCGTCCCCCCTCACGCGGTTCAAAGTGACTCCTCCACTCCGAAACCATTGTCTTGAATGAGCAGGACTGTCAGACGTCTCCCTTTCTGAAAGCCCTTTGAATTGTTCCTGTTTAGGCCTATGTGTTGACATGTGTATATATACTGTATTTTGCATCGTTTCTTTAATAAACATGCACATATAAACCACATCTCTCTCTGTCACACACACACACACACACACACACACACACGACTTGAGAGGGGCTAAATAAAAAAGATCTTTCCTGGCTGTATCTCTTCTAGGAATGTAATTCCACTGCGCCTCTGCTGGGGTGCTGCAACTTTTTGAAAACCTCACAGCAATCCAAAAACCAGTCACCTGTCTGAGACACCCAAAGGGCCCATTCATGTGGCTATTTCCTGAACTGTTGTTACTCTCTCCTTCTGAAAGTGATTTTTTTTTTTTTGGAGCAGCATGACACTTGCCTGGGCATTTGTTGGCTGTAGTCGGTCTGTTTGCAATCCCAGACTTAAATATGACCAGCCCCTGTGAACAGAGCCAAGAAACGACAGAAAACATTGCCTTGACATGTTTTCCAAACCCTTATTCCTTCTGTCACTTGAATGGGAATTTCCAAATTAACATTTTGGAGCCATGTCCTAGATATTTCCGGGAATATTTTATTATAGCCTATCCTCTGATCTAAGACTGCCTTTAGCTAAGCCTTTAAATTAGACACAGGTCTAAAATCTACATGGGTTTGCCACATTCCTCATTTAAAATGAATTCTACTACTTCCTAGTAGAAAATCCTGGTCTTTGCCTAAGTTGAGTAATTGCTGAAGTATTCCTACCCTCTCACCCTGTATCTTTTTCCCCTCTTTCCCACAAATTTCCCCATTACTCATCAGTCTATTTCTTTTTCTCTCCATTTACCTGTCTCTGCTCTCATGTCTCTTCTAGCTCTACACTTTAGTGACTTCCTCATTCCCTCTTCTCCTTTTCCCCTCCACCACCTAATGTTTCTTTCTCTCAACCCTCCTCTCCCTGCCTCTTCCTCTCTCCCTTCTTTTCCCCCTCCCTCTCTACCAGAGTAATCCTTTGTTCCCACTCCTATTTTTCCATTGTCTTGCAATCTCGTCTCACTTTTGGTCTCCCTCGAACTTTTCCCCTGAGCTTGCTTTGCTTGTTTTTCCTTCCAATATGTTTGCTTTTTTGCCTATTTTCCTTTTTCAGCTGTTCCTCTCTCCTCTCCATCCTTTCTCCCTCCTTTTATTTCACCTCTCTGCCTCTCATGTCTCTTTTCCCTCTCCTCTCTCTCTCCTCCCATGCCTCAGTAAATTCAATCTCCTCCCTTTCAGTGATGCAAAGGTAGGCACAAGCATGCAGAACGGGATGCACATACACTTCCTCAAGGCATAGCTCTGTCCTTCTCTCAGCCCATTCTGAGGGCACATGACAAAATGAGGGCCTGGTGACTTCACGCTCATATTTTCCAGGGGGCGGGGGGCATCTCTCCCACTGCAGCGGGGGTCTCATCCCTGCTCCAGTAAGAACTGAGATGACACGGGAAAGTCTTTTGGGAAAGAGGACATACGTAGGCAGCTTATATCTATAGTTGCCCTGCCTACCACTGTGCAGAGAGAAAGACAGCAAAGGACTTTCTCTTCAGTGGTTACCAATGGTTGCCCACCCACCTCCACATCAAACAGAAACTCCTTACCATCAACTTTAAAGCACTCAATCACCTTGACCCTTCCTAATTTACTTCCCTACTTTCCTACTACAACCCAGATTGCACACTTTGCTCCTCTAATGGCAACGTTGTCACTGTACCTCAATCTCATCTATTTCATGGCCAACCTTTATGCACATCTGGTCTCTGGCCTGGGATGCCCTCCCGCTTCATAGGACAGATGATCCCCACCTTCAAAGCCTTATTGAAGTCACATCTTCTCCAAGAGGCCTTCCCTAACTAGGCCCTCATTTCCTCTTTTCTCACTCCCTTCTCCATTGGAAGGATTTGCACCCTTTATTCACCCTTCCCTCAGCCCCATAGGTCTTACATATATATCCATAATTTATTTATAATAATGTCTGTCTCCTCTTCTAGACTATAAGCTTGTTGTGGCTAGAGAACCTGTCCTCCAACTCTGTTATCCTGTACTCTCCCAAGCACTTAGAACAGTGCTCTGCATAAAATAAGTGCCCAAAAAATGATTGACTCACTGCTGTAATGTGAAGAAACAGAGCACTGCGTTCCCTGGGCTACTCAATATATGCCTGATTTCCCAAAGTTGGGGTCCTCCTGGATGTACCATGTCTTGGTCAGGACCCATGCTTAAGTATGCCAGCACAGGCATGAACAGAAAATGACTCTTCAAACTTATTTTGCCCTCTCTTCTCTCGGCAGGAGCTCTGGGTGCTGAATTATGAGCTAGTTCTTAGAGTAAATCAAAGACAGTGCAGTAAACATTCCCACCTGGGAATCACATGCATACCTTTTCATTCAAAGCACACCTCTTGGGCCCAATGGGTTGGAGCCCCAGAAAAAATAAACCCAGTCAGAAGACCACAAAAATGTTGAAATATTTAGTGTTGAATGCAGGAATTTGTAATGAAACAAGCATATGCTATTTGTCCAATCCCACACAATAGACACTTAAATGGTGTGTCTTGTCCTAAGTATTTTAGTGTCAGAATGACAGGAAATTCAATAATATGATTGTGTTCCTCCTATAAATTCTCGGGGGAGAGGAATTTAGAGAGAGTTCACTATTAAAACCTGTTCACTCTGTACCTTGACTTTGTGTGTCTCTCTACTAACCCCTTGCCCTGTCCTCCCTCTGGCCTGGAAATCCCTCAGTCTTCATATGACAGACCACCTGTCTTCCCATTTTTATTAGCCTTATTTTAAACCACATCTCCAAGAGGCCTTCCCTCATTAAGCCCTAACTTCCCCCTTTGTCCTCCCTTCTATGCCTCAGTGCACCTGGATCTGAATCCCTTAAACACTTTGAAACTCCCCTCATTCCTGGCACTTATGTGCATATCCTTGGATCCTATTTCCCCTATGATTTATTTTAATGTCTGTCTCCATATCTAGAGTATAAGCTTTTGGAGGCAGGGAACATGCCTTCCAAATCTGTTATATTGTACTCTTCCAAGAACTAGTAGACTATTCTGCACCCAATAAGCACTCAACAAATACCTCTGATTTATCATATTATTATTATTAATAATGGCATTTAAGCACTTACTATGTGTCGAGCACTGTTCTAATCACTGGAGTAGAAACAAGGTAATCAGGTTATCCCACGTGGGGCTCACAGTCAATCCCCATTTTACAGATGAGGTAACTGAGGCACAGAAGTCAGGTGACTTGCCCAAAGTCATACAGCTGATCAGTGGCCAAACTGGGATTAGAACCCACAATGTCTGACTCCCAAGCCTGTGCTCTTTCCACTATGCCACACTGCTTACTTAGAGGGTTTTTTTTTTTACTCAGTCTCCATTTGCTTGTGCCATAGCCAGCAGGATTTGAATGCCACTACTGAGTGAATCATGGTTAAGGACAAATGTGTTTTCACAGCCAGATTCCTGACCATAGGCTAGTTCATTCTCCATCATCCTATGCCTCCTCACCACAAAAGAGTTGGGGGGCAGTTCCCACACTATGCACATCCTAACCTAGAAAAGGGAAATTCACATGAGAATTAGGGGGAAAGGAAGGAGGAAGAAAAAAGGGAAAAAATAAATCAGTGGTATTTACTGAGCACTTACTATATGCAGAGCACTGAAGTAAGCACTTGGGAAAGAACAATAATAGGGTTGTTATACAAACTTCCCTGCCCACAGGGTGCCTAAAGTCTAGAGGGGGAGACTGACATTAAAATTAGTTACAAATATACACATAAGTGCTGTGGGGCTAAGGTGAAAACCAACTGCTTAAAAGGTACAGATCCAAGTTCATAGATGATACAGAAGGGAGTGGAAGTAGGGGGGGAAAAAGGCTTAATTGAGGAAGGTCTCTTGGTGCTTTAATTAAACTTTGAAGGTGAGAAGAGTTGTGGTCTTTCATTTATAAAGCGGGAGGGGATTCAAGGCCTAAGTGTTCTGCACATACTAAGTGCTCAATAAATACCACTGATGGATTGAGAGGACATCTGCAAGGGTTCATTGGTGAGAAAGATGACAGTGAGGCATAGTGAATAGGATGGCATTAGAGGAATGAAGTGTGTGGGCTGGACTGCAGTAGCGAGGGAAGGTAGGAAGGAGTGAGCTGACTAGGCGCTTTAAAACCGATGGTTAGGAATTGGTTTGATGCAGAGGTGGGTAGGAAACCACTTGATGTTTTTGATGAGTTGGGAGTTGTGGACTTAGTATTTATGGAAAAATTATCTGGGCAGTGGATTGAAGTAAGGACTGGATTGGGGAGAGGGAGTTGGGAAGTAAGGAAGTTGATGCAGTTGTTAAGGAGGGAGAGGCTAAATGCTTGGATCAGCATAGTGCAGTTTGGATAAGAGAGGAAAGGAAAAGATTTTAGTAACGTTGTGAAGATAGAACTGACAGGATTGGTGACAGATTAAATATGTGGGTTAAATGAGAGAGTTGAGTCGAGGATAATGCCAAGATTACGGGTTTGGGAGACCGGAAGTACAGTGGTATTATCTAGAGTGATGGAAAAGACATGAGGAGGATTGGGATTGGGTGTGAAGATGAAATATTCTGTTTTGGAAATGGTTGTTTGAAATGTCAGTGGGACATTTGATTAGAGATGCCTTGAAGGCAAGAAGAAATGTGAAACTCAGATAAGAAAAGTCAGGGCTGGGCAGGTAGATTTGGGAATTTTTTTTGTTGTATTTAAGTACTTACTGTGTGTCAGGCACTATTCTAAGTATTGGGACAGATAAAAGTTAATCAGATCAGACACAGTCCCTGTCCCACCTGAGGCTCACAGTCTAAGTAGAAGGAAATCATCCACATTGAGATGGTAGTTGAAGGTGTGGGAGCGAATGAGTTCTCCAAGGAAGTGGGTCAGTCAATCATTTATTGGGGGATTACTATATGCAGAGCAGTGTACTAAGCAAGTGGGAAAATACAATATAACAAACATATTCCTTGTCCATAACAAGCATACGGTCTAGAGGGTACGAGGGCCCTGAACTGAACCTTGAGGAACTCTCTCAGAGAGGATGAAAGGCAGTGGAGAAGCCTGTGAAAGAGCCTGAGAAGGAGTAGCCACAGAACTACAAGGAGAACCAGGAGAGGACAGTGTCAGTGAAGCCAAAGTTAGATAATGGAAAAGAAATGATAAAAAGGAGAAAGTTTCCTAAAGTTAGATGGATAGAGTATGCCAGTGGATCCTTCCGCATTTCCCAAGCAGGAACAAAAAATTAAAATATATACAAATGAGATTTTAATCAGAGAAAAAGTCTGTGTAAACTTCAACAGTTGAGTGTCTACAAAATTTTTCAGTGACTTGAAAATTTGGTGTCACAATGTGGTATTTTATATTTGATTATTCATTCTGGATGTAAGAAATGGAGTAATAAGGTAGTGGAACAAATTCCAGATTGCCAAAGAAAGAACTAACTCACCTGTAAATGGGGAATAAGACTGTGTGAGACAGGGAATATGTCCAACCTGATTACCTTTTGTCTACCCCAGGGCTTAGTACGGTGCCTGGCATATAGTAAGCGCTTAATAAATACCAATAAAATAATTGATTAAACTAAGAATTAAGGTGAGGTGATAGGTAAAAACAGATTGTTTTCTATTGTCATAACTTTGATAAATGAGGTTAGATGTGTACATTTTTATTTAGAAGGCTTAATAGTTTCATCTATAAGTGAATATTTTTAGACCACTTTGTGTTGAAAAATCAAATATCTTTGGTACTTCTGAGTTCACCATCTACTTAGTGAAATGAATCACAGTTCTAAATTCTTCTATTCAATGGATTTGGTCCTCCCCACCAGGAGAACAATGTTTACTAAAGGAAACCTAGACAGGTCAATAAAAGAGCACAAAAAAAATACTTCAGGAAAAAAGGATCAAATGGCAATACACAGTCACAATTGTGCCTACCCTTCCCCTCAAAGTCAGAAAAAAATCAAAAAATATTTAGGAAGTAAGAATTTTAGGGCAGCAGTGCGAAAACGTCCCTAGTCTCATCATATTCTAATTTATCATTGCTAGAGAAAATTATGAGCAGTGCGTGATGGAGGCATCTATCCCTCAGTCTTGGGATATGCTTTCCAATTTCCACAAGGACCAATTCAGATAGTTACAGAAGCAGATTAAAACATTGGCCGGTTCACGCCTCCTATATCATAACCATGTCATTCTGGCTTCTCTGGCATGATTATTAACGGTATATTGAGGTCAGAAGCCTAACCCAGGAACTGATATTTCTGCCAACCAAATTAAATAAACTCAGGTAGCTACTCTTCTGACAATTATTAATTTCATTTTTTTTTATAGTCAGAAAAACTCTGAGTTTCTTGAAGAGTAATAGAAGGTAATGCCAACTGTAATAGTAAAATATGAGCACAGAGTAATCTCATGAATCTGAGATTTGGGAACTAGCACCCGTTGGACATTTTAAAATTGTGATTTTTTTTGGATACATAAGAAAAGAGCAAAGCTTATTTCACACTTAATAACGGGTCAATTTTATTTGCTATCTTCCTAGATACATTATATTTTGAACCTTAAAGTCTGTCAACACTTGCAATAAGCCTATATTTTAAGGGGTGATAAATATATTTACTTTCAATCTAAAGATATATTTTTATCTGACAAATGATTTTCTATTCAGACCCCATCTCTCAGTGTTATTACCCAAAGTACACAAAACCGACTTAAAAGGTAAACACAGGACTGTGCTGACAAACAAAAATAATGACAGTTGGAGAAGAGCCATCTCTCTGATAAATTTTAATTTTTAACACAGTGCTGCCTTTTCTTTCAAGTTCCTGTTTTTAGAGAATGCTGAGATTTTGAAAGCTGGATAAATGAGGTTATGCTGGATGTCATCATTTACCACTTGGACTCTGAGAAAAGCTAGAAATAGAATACAGAGGAGGACATGCATTCAACATGTCCTCAAATCCTTTAGATTCTGGAGTGCCATTATCTTACCAGCTACCCAATGCCTCCTTTTATTTAAATTAAAGACCCAATCTTCAGTCAGCATGCCTGAAGGATGGCAATGAATCGTGGGAGCAAACACATTTTCTGGAAACTACATGCAAATCGAGTGAATAGCTGCTTTAAGGTTTTAGCAGCTGGAGCAGATAGGCTGACCACTACTTGTCTAGTATAGGAATCACCTCTGCACACATCCTGGGTCCCAATGGGCTTTATTTTCACACACGCAAGTCACCAAGTCTTTCTCTGGCACACAGGAATGTACATACTGTATTACGTCAATCGCGCTATAATTACGTATTATTCTCGTTCATCTTTCCTGGACAGCTGGCAAGTAAAAATGTGGGTGGCGATATAATGATACACTGAGCACATCTGATGAGCAGTAAATTATTCATATAATAATATTTTAAATTCTTCCTCAGCACAGTTCCATGTTGACTGCAAGGTCAGTTGAATTACTATAAGGGATTTTTAATGAAAACAATTATAAATTTAAAATAACTGTGTTTAAAGCATTTCACAGGCATGAGGGTCAAGTGATTACAACCGCTACAAGGCCCGAGGGACATGTTCACACCAAAACAAAGTGAATAAATTACCTCGGCCTAGAGCGTGTAATCACTAAGTGACCACAAGGGTCATTCAGGAGTGGAACCCTGCCGACTTTCACGCAAAACCAGTAATGAAAATTTATCAGTCAAAGGAAGAAGCTAGAGAATGAGAAAGTCAGGTGAAGGTTAGGGACCTTAAGAGGGCAGAAGGCTCTGACATTCAGAGGTCATAGAGGAGCTCCAGAAGTAACTGGATCCTAGAGACCAAAAGCAGAGGAAGGATAATTGAAATCCTCTTGAAAGAAAGAAAAATGCCCTAGAACTAGTGATGTCAGAGGATGGCAGAGTCCTGTGGGATAATTCTCCTCAATAACGTTGACTCCAAAGGCCACAAATGTTTGGCAGAGGCACTTGGAAAATTTAAAAAATATTTTTTTAAAAAAGAACCAACTGTTCCGCCCAACTTATTTTCCCTATCTTAGAGGTTAGCTCTTGTGAGCCTTGTGATCTAGGTTGGCTTTTGATATTTGCTAAGCCTGGAGTTATTTGTACTTGGTATTTGGTATTTAAGTGCTTACTATGTGCAGAGCACTGTTCTAAGCGCTGGGGTAGACACAGGGGAATCAGGTTATCCCACGTGGGGCTCACGGTCTTAATCCCCATTTTACAGATGAGGTAACTGAGGCACAGAGAAGTTAAGTGACTTGCCCACAGTCACACAGCTGACAAGTGGCAGAGCTGGGATTTCCACTAGAATGAGAGGTAGGTCCTAGAAAAAAGCCCTGCAGCTGAACAGCCCACATCAAGTACTTAGGAAGCATCTCCTGAGTGCACAGCAATGCAACAGGTATGAAAAAGAACCAAAACCTAGTGGGAAGCCCAGAATTAAATGGCTGCCTTACAACAGGGTCCAAGGAAGCAGGGGCGAGAGCCAAAAATCCATGATTAGGCATGGATGACATGAGGAAAAAAGGATATGCGAGGAGCATCACTCCAAGGCAAATTTATGGAAAGAGTCAAGGAAAAGAAGTGGTAGCAGTTACGGAGCACTCCATTGGGTGCAATTCCCCATACTATGTGCTTAGGGAAAAGCACTAATTCCAACTAATTACTTCCACGTTATCTCTCTCCTCCCTCAATTGAATAGATATTCCCTATCAAGTTTCCAATCATATCTGGGAATGGTAAAAGGACAGAGCAGTGGTAGTACTACTACCCCCTTTCCCTCTGCTCCTCCCCCTCGCCCTTCCCCTTAGCACTGTGCTGCTCTGCTCATTTGTACATATTTTTTATTACCCTATTTATTTTATTAATGAGATGTACATCACCTTGATTCTATTTATTGCTACTGTTTTAATGAGATGGATATCCCCTTGATTCTATTTTGTCTGTCTGTCTCCCCCGATTAGACTGTAAGCCCGTCAATGGGCAGGGACTGTCTCTATCTGTTGCCGATTTGTACATTCCAAGTGCTTAGTACAGTGCTCTGCACATAGTAAGCGCTCAATAAATACTATTGAATGAATGAATAGTACTACCATTCACTGAGTGTTTATTTTCTCCAGAATGCAAACGCCAAGAGGGCAGGAAATGTGTATTTTCCTTCGGCTTGACTCTTCTAGGCACTTAGAACAGTGTGCCACATTCATTTCATGCTCGATAAATTCCACTGATTAATCTTCTCACCCGGAGTGGCTCCGAACCCTTTGGGGAATGGCAAGAAGCCATAAGATAGGGCTCAGAAGTAGTTGAAGGAGCTCATTCTTTACCACTGTCAATCAATAATGGTATTTATTGAGCACCTGGATGCTAAGGAACACACTAAGCACTTGGGAGAGTACCACAATAGTGAGATAAATGTTTCCTATCCTTAAGCTTACAATCTAATGGGGCAGAAAAAAATTATTTACAGACAGTGAAACCTAAAAAAGAATAAGTATAAGAAGGAAACACCATAACATAGGATGAAATAGATGAAAAAAAATAGCCTTTGGAGAAATATATAAAAATATACAAATGTACCTGGGAGCTGAGAATATAATTACAATATTTAAGTGCCAAGTCTGGTCTGACGCACCTGAAACATTTATCAGTTAACTGGAAAAGGCTTCTTGGAGGTGATGAGATTTTTAGGAGCATCTTTAACATGGGGAGAGCTGTGGGAGGGTAGAGTTGGATTTTTAAAAGCATCTTAAAGATAAGGAGAGCTGTGGTAGGGTAGATTTGGATTTTTAAGAGCATCTTCAAATGGGGAGAGATGTGTAGGGTAGATTTTGGGGGAGAAAAAGGGTTCAAGGCTAGGAGGACAGCATGAGCTCTTCAGTCAGTCACCAGCTCCTGTCAGTCACGTCTTCTCAACATCTCCAGAATCCCTCTCCCAACCCACCCATCCAAACAGCCACCACACTGGTCCAAGCACTCATCATTGCCCACTTAGACTACTGCATTAGCAGTCTAGCAGAACCTCCTGACTCCAGCCCAAACTTTGCTTTTCTGTTTGACTCATTTTTAAAAATATCATGCTGAACACCTCACTCAACTCCTCAAAATTCTCCAACAGTTACCCAGCAATCTCTGCATCAAGCAGAAAATGACCATCAGCTTCAAGGCATTCAGCCAGCTCTCTCTCCCCACTACTTATCTTTGCTCCTCTCCCAGTATAACCCAGGTCACACACTGTGCACCTCTCAAACCAACTTGCTCACTATGCCTCTTTCTCATCTCTAATAATAATAATAATGTTGGTATTTGTTAAGCGCTTACTACGTGCAGAGCACTGTTCTAAGCGCTGGGGGAGACACGGGGGAATCAGGTTGTCCCACATGGGGCTCACAATCTTAAGCCCCATTTTACAGATGAGGTAACTGAGGCCCAGAGAAGTCAAGTGACTCGCCCACAGTCACACAGCTGACAAGTGGCAGAGCTGGGATTCGAACTCATGACCTCTGACTCCAAAGCCCATGCTCTTTCCACTGAGCCACGCTGCTTCTCTTCGCTGCTTCTCTCTCACCACTGATCCCTGCCCACCCTCTCCCTCCTGACTGTAAACTCACTGTGGGCAGGGAATGTGCTTATTGTTGTGTGGTACCTTCTCAAGTACTTGGTACAGTGCTCTGCATACAGTAAGCGCTCAATCAATACGATTGAATGAATGAATGCCTGGGACTACCTCCCCCTACACATTCAGCAGAGCACTACTCGCCCCCATCTTCAGGTCCTTCTAAAATCACACCTCCAAGAAGCCTTCCCTGATTAGCTCACCCTTCCCCATTTTATCCAGCCACGTCAGCCCTTCCACATCACCTGTGCACTACTAATCCCCTTAGCACTTGTACTGTCCCTGTAACACTTCTGCACATATCTCTAAACTCTGTTGCTTCCCCTACCTGTAATTATTTTTTAGTACTTGTCTCCCTTATAAACTCATCGAGGGCAGGGATCGTGTCTACTAACTCTACTGAATTTCTCCAAGAGGC
This sequence comes from Ornithorhynchus anatinus, assembly GCF_004115215.2. NCBI lineage: Eukaryota > Metazoa > Chordata > Mammalia > Monotremata > Ornithorhynchidae > Ornithorhynchus > Ornithorhynchus anatinus. Next base: position 44,475,940 of record NC_041730.1, on the reverse strand, counting down.
CTTTCCTGACTAAGCCCTCCTTTCTTCTTCTCCCCCTCCCTTCTGCATTGCCCTGACTTGCTCCCTTTATTCATCCCCCACAGAACTTTTGTACATATCTAACTTATTTACATTAATGTATGCTCATTGTGGACATGCAATGTGTCTGTTTATTGTCCCAAGCACTTAATACAGTGCTCTGCACAGGGAAAGTGCTCAGTAAATACAACTGATTAATTGACTGATGAGGCGGGAGATGATAGCCATCAAGAGGCTTTGAGGGGTGGAGAGATGTGTATTATGTGACCAGAACAAAGATGATTCTTGCAGCAGTATGGAGTATGGACTAAAAGGGGAAGAGGCTTGGGGCAGAGAGACCAGTGAAAAGACTGATGCAGTAGCCTAACTACGATATAATCAGAACTAGAAACAACATGATAGCTGTTTTACTCGAGGAGAAAAGGTGAACCTTGGGATGCTGTGAAGGAAAAATTGACAATATTTATGCAGTTGACTTGAAATAAATGGTAAATAAATAGATGGGCTCCCCTGATTAGACTGTAAGCCCGTCAAAGGGCAGGGACTGTCTCTCTCTGTTACCGATTTGTACATTCCAAGCGCTTAGTACAGTGCTCTGCACATAGTAAGCTCTCAATAAATACTACTGAATGAATTAATGAATAAAAGTCACTGATGAATCAAAGATGATGTCAAGCTTGGAGGCTTTTGAAACAGGGAAAATGTCTATTGAGAGACCTAGAAAAGTTAGGAAGAGGATGGGTTCTGGGGACATGAAGTTGGCTGGACATGAGAATGACATGTCCTGGAGGCAGGAGAAAATTGTAGAGATGGATGGAAGGATTTGGGAGTCATCTGTGGGAAGATGGTAGTCATGTAAGTGAAGAAGAATAAATTGTCTTGTATTTTACCCCAGCCTTTAGTACAGTGCTTAGACCACAGCAACTGTTTAACAAATACAATTATTTGTTTTATTATAAACTCTCTAAGACAGTGAGTGGAGGAGATTCAGACTAGATCCATACCAGGAGCAAAGGGAAGGGGAAAAGCCATAATGGCAATTATATAGATTGCTTCCAGACAAAGAGAATTTCTGAAGAAAAAGAAACCCTGGAAAAACTGGGGTTACCTGTGCAAAGAACTGTGGGAAGTTGGAGATGTGGAAAGGCACTATAAAACAATCAGCGCCAGATACAGAAAGAATGTAAATAGAAATCACAAAGAATGAGAATTGGCTCACTTGCTACTTGCAATAAATCTCTCTGGGGTGTGTTGCTGCCATAAAAGTTTAGCATTTATAGGGAACCTTAAACTTCCCGATAGTCATTTATATGTTAGTGGTCATTAATTCCAAATTAATCTTATCTATTTTTGTGATGAAAAAACCCACGACTAATTTTTTACTAATACTAAACTCTCCCGATATTCATCCAAATAACCCTTGGTTCAGGCAACACTATTTCAGGGGTGCTAATCCCCACACATCAAAAAAAATCACATGAAGACCACTAGGCCAAACATTTAATAATAGTAATGTTGGTATTTGTTAAGCACTTACTATGTGCAGAGCACTGCTCTAAGCGCTGGGGTAGATACAGGGTAATCAGGTTGTCCCACGTGAGGCTCACAGTTAATCTCCATTTTACAGATGAGGTAACTGAGGCACAGAGAAGTTAAGTGACTTGCCCATAGTCACCCAGCTGACAAGTGGCAGAGCTGGGATTAGAACCCATGACCTCTGACTCCCAAGCTCGGGGTCTTTCCACTGAGTCATGCTGCTTTATGAATATGTGCTTCCCTAGAATCTGCTTTGTCACCAGGACAGGTCCCAGGGAGAAAGTCCAGAGTCTTTCCTTGAAGTACTACTGACTGCAACAGGGAAGCGATTGCCAAGGAAATTGCCAAGGGATTGCGGAGGGAAGTAGGAGGCCATAAATTTGTGCCAGGGTTAGTGGAGGATTCTTTTTTCTTAAATCTATGAAGCACGTACTATCTGTCAAACTATGTTCTGTGCTCGGGGTAGATACAAGTTTTTCAGGATAAACACATTCCCTGATCCACAAGGGACTCACAGTTCCCAGAGGGTCCTGGGATTTTCTGCTCCTTGCACCCTTTGCCAAATGGGTTCCTCCATTGCTGCTCCACGTTAGAAGTTGGGAGGGGTCATATTTAAGAGGTCCATTTGAAAGCCTCAGCATTTGATTTTCATGCCTGTCTTATGGCATGTCCACCCATGGAAAGGCGGTGGAGATTTAGCATCTGCCTGGTTAATTTGCTCTTGGATGCCGGGCTGCAGGGATAAACACTCTCGGACCCAATCTATTGCGGCTGAGCAAAGGAACCGGGCCAGGAGGATAAGAGCTGCTGGTGTGCGACCGCCACCATGCCTCTCCGGGCACTGGCTCTCCTCTGCACCACTGAGAGCCTCCATCCCCTCCTGCTTTCCTCCACCCCAACAGGAAAGAGAAAAACACCCACGGCCTGAGGCTTCTATTTAGATTGTGAGCCCCTCATTGGGCACGGATTGTCTCCATCTCTTGCCGAATTGTACATTCCAAGCGCTTAGTACAGTGCTCTGCACATAGTAAGCGCTCAAATGATTGAATTAATGAAAACCCCTGGAAGACCAGTGGCTGCTGGAGTTGTGGTTCAACTATTCAATCGTATTTATTAAGCACTTACTGTGTGCAAAGCACTGTACTGCTTGGGAAAGTACAATATAACAATATGGGTGAACCATGGACTAATTCCCCAGGGAGCCCCAAGGAGCTGCTTCTCTAGCAACCACCTCCCTTCTGATTTTTGCTTTTATCCTTGTGTTTTCATGATTTATCATTTCATAATTCCAGATGTCTGTCTCCAGTTCCTCCCCACCCCCCCATTCATATTCTTAGGCTGTGAGCCCCCCAAGGGATGGGGATGATGTCTAATTCCACCTGTATATACTTTACCAATATAAAATACATTGCTCTATACCAAGATGCTTAATTCTATTACTGTAACTACTACCGTAATAATAATTTGATCCATGAAGGAGACATGCAAGACAAAAAAAAAATCTTCTATAGGCAGTTTGGCTAACGAGATGGACAAATTAAGAAAATGTCTCACTTCACCCCGTGTTGTCCTAGTCTTACTTCACTGAATATTGTTATTACTTATATTTCCAAAGCATTTTCCTTTTGAAAGTTCAATGCTCACCTACCCATTTTCAAGTTATTAAATATTTCTCTACCTATTTTGGGTTTATCTTGCAAATGTTTAATGGATAAATAGTTCATTCACTTCACTCTCCTGCTAGTACTTATACTACTAATTTATGGAGGATAAGAATATATTAGTCACAATTGGTTCCTGATTAATCTACATAGCCATCCTGAGAGGCAGGTGGTTTCATCCTTTGTCCGGGAGGGGGAAACTAAGGGAAAGGGAGATTAAGTGGGTTTGCCACAAGGTCAGCGGCAGAAGCAAGATTACCCAGGACACTGTACCGCTGTCTTTCTCAATTCTGTCATCAAAAGGAATGAAAGAATTAACCTTGGAAAAAAAAGGCTGTTGAATAGTCTTCAAGAAGCTTTAAAAACAAAACCACAAAATACCTTGCTAATGTCTCAGAAGAGTTTCTACCTCCCCTACCCACCCCCCATCTCTTAGATTGCTCTTCCTTCTAGTGCCCCAAGGGGAAATGGTAATACAAGGCAGACAGCATGATTTCCCTTGTAATGCTAATGTCTGGCACCTGCCTGACTGAAAATCCAACATCTAGGGCTTAACCCTTTTCTGTTGGTCTTTCAAGGCGCCCGCTGTGCTGCTATTATCCTATTAATGGTCACACTAAAGTCAATGGACAGTTTGACAGTACCTGGGGTTTTCAGGGAGAAGGTGGGCACATTTTACCTGACTCATTCAGAGAGACTATGGAGGCTGTGTGAAGCTTCCAGGACAGTCTTTAAATTCATTTGGAAAAACTCCCGACCATATGCCGTCACCCTGATACTCCGCCCGGGAGCTGTTCTCCGTCTTTCCCGGTTACACATTTCTATAACACCGTTCTCAGTTTCCGAAATTGTTTAATCCTGTACATCACGGTCAGGTCACAGTATGGGAAAGGCCACAGGGCCCCTGAACTTCCAACAGTCTATAAAACTTCATTGGTTTCACCTTGTGCGTGCATATGAGCTTATGTAAACACTTTACTTAAAAATGATTGCCTGCCGTGAGATTTTCCGCACAGCTTTTTTTTTTTCCTCTCTGACACGGATCGCAGAGGTCCGGGCACTAAAATGAGGCACACTGATGTTAAATAGCTAAAATTCATATTTAATTAACAGAATTATATTAGGGCTAGACACCACACATCATAGAACGGATGAGCTAGCTACCAAGTGTTCTAATTCAATTAGAAGTCACTGACTGACACTTGGACAGAAAAGGTTAATTGGGGTCACCAAAATGCAATAATTCCTTACCTAACCAGTCATTAAACTTCTTAACCTCTGAGGGCAGTCCCAGCTCGGTGAAATCGCCTGTGTGGAGAAGGATGTCCCCATAAGGCATCTGGATGCCATCTGTTCTGGAGTGTGTGTCTGAGACGCAGACAAACCGCGTGTGGCCCGCTGGTTTTGGAGTGTCATATGGGATAGGGTCGACCCTAAAGCAGACATAACAGATCCCATAACAGTTAAATGCATTTTACCCCTCACATGTATTACTTCAAATAAATACAAAGCAATAGAAGCATGCACGGGTACCCGCACACGCACACATGTACATTGTGATTAAATAGCAGGTGTGCCTGATGGAAAAGGGAAACCTCTTGGTAAAAAAGAGGCTTTGCCAATCATTATCCTCAGGCAGGCAGCATAATTCACAAAGACTTACCTGGCAGGAAAAAAAAAAGGAAAAATTCATAAAGTTCTATATGGCAGCTCTTTCTCAATCAGGTGAGTCTTGGCCCCAAATCCCAATACCAGAATTATCGTAAACTTTCAGGGTCCTGACGCCTAATTTTAGGAACCAAGATGTTGCCAATCTTCTTGTTTGCTCCAGTTGATGGTGCCAGAAATATGATGCGATTAATAGCTAATACTTTCCTGTGTATTAATGATCAGCTCAGCCAATGAACTAATTTACAAAGCAGGTCTGAGTATGCTCTGTCACTCAAGTTGCTGGAGCAGATTTGTTGATAGAGGCAGTGACATTCTTTCCTCATTTTTCACAGCCAATTAGCTTCTCTTAAGACAGTCAGAAAATTAGAGGAGATTGCACAGGCTGCTGAACAATGCAAGAAATAGAGTAAAAAAGAATCTTAACTATCTAGAACTGGTGCTGATACAGTAATTCTTTATTTCAATGAACGAGTCCTATTTAGCATGAGTATCAAGTCACTGAGACAAAAGCAACTTTTCAAAAATGAAATAACAGCATCACCTTCAACAAAAAGGCATAGTTTCATGTGTGGTGTGTTTAAATGTTTCTGGGCATTTCCATTGTGCTAGGATTTAAGAGTCAGAAAGCTACAAGACAAAACCAATCAAAGGCATGGTTTCATGTATCGTGTGTTTTAAATGTTTCTGGGCACTTCCATTGTGCTAGGATTTGAGAATCAGAAAGCTACTAGACAGAACCAATCTCATAATTGCAACCGAGGGGGAAATAAGGCATCAGGCAAGCTAAGAGCTGAAATGTGGATATGATTGGTCAAACATTCAATTTTAATTATCTAAGGTAGCAAGAATGTCTACATACACGCTGGGAAGCAGCGTGGCTCAGTGGAAAAGAGCCTGGGCTTCGGAGTCAGAGGTCATGAGTTCGACTCCCAGCTCTGCCACCTGTCAGCTGTGTGACTGTGGGCAAGTCACTTAACTTCTCTGTGCCTCAGTTACCTCATCTGTAAAATGGGGATTAAGACTGTGAGCCCCACGTGGGACAACCTGCTTCCCCTGTGTCTACCCCAGCGCTTAGAACAGTGCTCGGCACATAGTAAGCGCTTAACAAATACCAACATTATTATTATTACATATCAGAAAAGGTCTTACAGCGTAAGGAATTGGCATAAGTGTGATATAGACCTAGTTTTCCTATACTGTAGGCACTTCATTCTCACAAAACTCCACTTTAGAAACAATTCACACTGTTGACCTCACCCAACTGGATGCCACGTGCATAGGTACAAATTATTTTTTCCAACTTTTTTTCCAAACACAGCAGCGTGGCCTAGTGGATAGAGTATGGGCCTGGGAATCAGAAGAATCTAGGTGCTAATCCCGGTTCTGCCACTTGTCTGCTGTGCGACCTTGGACAAGTCATTAACCTCTAATGTGCCTCAGTTACCACATCTGAAAATGGGGATTAAAATTGTGAGCCCCATGTGAGATATGGACTGTGTCCTAATTTATTAGAATATATCTACTCCAGTGCTTAGTTCAGTGCCTGGAACACAGTAAGAGCTTAAAAAATGCAATTTTTTAAAAAACCAAAAACACCTTGGTGAGCCACATCCAGACACATCCCTAATTCCCTCATCATTCTAGCCAAAATATATAGTGAAAGCCCCCCACTGTGTCAGAACCCAGTGTAGGGCAAGCTTCAAATATCTAGCCTCCCTGGGGCAGGGAAAAATTAACTGCCCCCTCCCTTTCCATTATTTTTTTTTTAGGTATTTGCTGAGCGTTTACTCTGTGCCAGGCACTGTACTCAGCACTGGGGTAGATATAAGATAACCATATTAAACACAATCCATGCCTAATCCCCTTTTTACAGATGAGGTAACTGAGGCCCAGAGAAGTGAAGTGACTCACCCAAGTTCACAAAGCAGACAAGTGACGGAGCCAGAATTAGAGACTCTTAGAACAGTGCTTGACACAAAGTGAGTGCTTAACAAATACCACTGTTACTAAGTGATGTCATTATCTTAAACTCCATGGCACACAGAATAATGTAACAATGTCACCCGTAACTCTTTGGGGAAATCTCTCCAAAGAGGGTCTCTCCACTGACACCCTCACCACATCACCGTCTCCCCCTTTTCTGGCCTGCCAAGCCCTGAGATCCTGACCTGGACCCACAATTGAATAACGATAATAATAATAACTATATTTAATAATAATACTTATGGTATTTGTTCAGTGCTTACTATGTGCTAAGCAGTGTTCTAAATGCTGGGGTAAATACAAGGTAATCAGGTTGTCCCACGTGGGGCTCACAGTCTCAATCCCCATTTTAAAGGTGAGGTAACTGAGGCACAGAGAAGTGAAGTGACTTGCCCAAGGTCACACAGCAGACAGGTGGCCTAGCTGGGATTAAAACCCATGACCTCTGACTCCCAAGCCCATGCTCTTGCCCCTTGGCCATCTGCTCCTCTGTCAAGCACTTACTATGTGTCAAGCACTGGGGTAGTCAGTTTGGACACAGTCCCTATTCCACTTAGGGCTCACAATTTTAATCCCCATTTTATAGATGAGGTAACTGAGGCACTGAGAAGTGAAGTGACTTGTCCAAGGTCACACAGCAGACAAGTGGCAAAGCTGGCATTAGAACCCAGGTCTTTCTGACTCCCAGGCCCGTGCTTTGATCACTAGGCCATGCTGCTTCCCCACATCCATATCAGTCAGCAAACAAACCTGCTGCAATAATCTGAAAGTGGGGCAGGGGGAGGAAAAGGTCTGGCCTCTGCCATGTCTGGGAGGAGCCTTCACTCCCACTCACTGGCACTCTGACAAGGTTGCTCACCTTCCTGTCATTCATTCAGTAGTATTTATTGAGCGCTTACTATGTGCAGAGCACTGTACTAAGCACTTCCTGTCATCTGAAGCCAGCCCTGACTATATGTCTCACTGGACCCCCAGTGGAAGTTTGATGGGAAATGAGTTATGAGATGCAAATATTATCCACAGCCAGAAATGCTCAATGAATGTGTGATCCAATATACAACAAGATTGCAAATTGTGCCAACAATAAAAATAAAATGTTGTCTGGTAGTGCAAGTCCCACTGCTGCTTAATTGTGCTTTCAAATTATAGAAACAGTATTTGTTTTGTAAATGCCATTTCGCTCAGGGCGAGAAGAAAAGATTCCGGGGTACAACCTACAAATGTTTCTACTTTTCCTTTACTTAATTTTGACTAATCTTTGACCCCTTGTTACCAAAACAAAGAACAGATTATATGATTACAAGGCACCCAGACTGTCTGTCACTGTTGAGCCTAATTGGAAACTGGAAAAGAAATTTTAGCTTCAACCTACAATTAATGGATTGTCCCCTCAAGGGTTAGAAATTAATAATGCTGTTACCAGAGAGAAAATTCACTAATCCACTGAGATCTCACCAGCAACCAGGGCAGAATTGTGATTCTATGCAGTAGAGCTTTCTTATTTGGCATCTTCCTTCCCATTACTGTGGGCAAATTGAAATTTTTGTGAAATATATTACAAAGCAAACATATAGTCTCGGCAGCTACAATCTTATCAGTGTCTACGCTAGCCTAAGAATGCTTTGCTTTCCCTAGACAGTAAGAAAAATGAAAATTGCTTGCACTGCAGGAATAGACCACATTGTGCTCAGTCTCTCTCTCTCTCTCTCCACCCCCCCTTTCTCCTTCCCCTCCTCCCCCTTCCCTTCCCAAAAAGGCTGGATAACCTTCCCAGCTAGGACAGGGGAACACATACCCTTTCCCCCACTGGATTGCTACCCTCCCCAACTCAGTTAATTCTCAAATACATCTCCTGAATCAAGAGCAACTTCATCCTCGCTGTGGGCAACTTCCCTCGGGAGCCCATCACAATCTGTCTCAGGGACATCATTGTGATTATCATTTAAAATTATTAACCATCCAGAATGCAGCTCTAACTAATCTCACAGCCTCACCTCAAGACCTGACTGGGCTGTGGTGACTCCCTCCGCTCTGTATTCACACCATTTAGGGCTACAGGTTTTTACTTCATCATGGTCTCCTGCTCCCTTCCTTCTCTATCTGAACATTACGACTTTACAAACATCTGACTTCATCTCATATTTTCTATGACTCCCTTTGTGAAAATCACTGGAGGTGAAAAAGTGTACAGAAGCAGTGTGGTCTGGTGGATAGAGCATGGACCTGGGAGTCAGAAGGACCTGGGTTCTTATCTCAGCTCCACCAGTTAGTTATCTATGTGACCTTTGGCAAGTCAAAAAACTTATCTGTGCCTCAGTTACCTTATCTGTAAAATGGGGGTTAAGACTTTGAGCCCCACGCGGGATGGTGACTGTGTCCAATGTGATTCCTTTGCATCAGAAGGTCATGGGTTCTAATCCCAGCTCCACCACTTGTCTGCTGTGTGACCCTGGGCAATTCATTTCACTTCTCTGTGCCTCAATTACCTCTTCTGCAAAATGGGGATTGAGACTGTGAGCCCCAGGTGGGACAGGAACTGTTTTCAACTTGATTTATTTGTATCCAACCCAGTACTTAGTACAGTGCCTGGCACATTGTAAGCGCTTAATGGATACACTACTATTATTATTATTATTACCTACTGCAATGCTTAGAACAATGTCTGGCACATAGCAAATGCTTAACAAATACCATTAAAAATTACATAATGGTCAAGCAAGGGAGAAATGATAGCAATGTTTCACTTGCGAACATAGATAAAAGGATATTTTTCACCAGTTGTGGAGAAGGGAAACTGCAGGGGTAGCCCAAGCATCAAGGAGATCAGTCAACTCAGAGAAGGGGGTAGAAGGAGTGGAACAGGAGGGAAGGATAGACACTGGGACAGTCAATCCATCAGTCATATTTATTGATCACTTAATATTTGCAGAGCACTGTACTTGGGAGAGTATAATACCGAGTGGCTTGGAAGAAGCTGGTACACGTATATAAACACCCAAACTACATTTGAAGAAAAATCTGGAGGAGTGGGATGTTTGTGGAAAAGGAAGTGTCAGTCAGTCATGTTTACTGAGCACCTACTGTGTACACACCACTGCATTAAGTGCTTGGGATAGTACAATATAGCAATAGACACATTCCCCACCCACAATGAGCTTTCAGTTGAGAGAAGCAAGAGGTACCTGCCAACCATTTAAAGAGGAAGATATGGGTTCAGTAGAGCCAGAGGACACAGGATGTCAGATTGGAGCAGCCCTACAAGAGAGGCCTACACAGGCCTAAGATGTTGAACCCAGGCCAACATCATGGAGACCACAGGAGATGGGAGGGGGGACAGAGGAGGGAGGGAGAGACTGATAAAACAGTGCTAAATGAGGGGAAAAAAAGTGTTCCAAAGGTATAATAATGGTATTTAAGTGCTTAATCTGTGGCTGGCACTGTACTAAATGTTGGGTGGATATAAGCTGATTGGGTTGGACACAGTCCCTGTCCCACATGGGCTCACAGTCTTTATCCCCATTTTATAGATGAAGTAACTGAGGCAAAGAGAAGTGAAGTGACTTGCCCAAGACCACAAAGCAGACAAATGACAGATCCAGGTTTAGAACCCATGACCTTCCAACTCGCAGGCCCTGCTCTATCCACTACAGCATGCTGTTTTCCATTGTAAGATCCTTTTGGGCAGTGAAAATATCTACCAACTCTTTTATATTGTGCTCTCCCAAATGCTTAGTACAGTGCTCTGCACACAATAAGTGCTCAGTAAATGACTGATTGATTCAAGCCCAACCTATTCCCCACTGGGTCCCAGCCAGCCTGAACGAGTCAGGATTCTATGGGATTATAACATCAAGGGTGGAGGGAAGAGATTTGTTCTATTCAAGCTTGACTGCACAGTTTTAGAAAATACCAGACAAGCTCTGTAGAACTAATGAAAGTTTTGGAGTGAATATCAGCCATGATAAAGCAAAAACAATAATAGGTAAAAGTAGGCTTTTGTTTTACACTAAATGGAAAACAATGCAGGTCTCGACATCAGTTAGCTTCAGCAGGAACTCAATCCATAGTTTTTTATTAATGGATGGAAAAGGACCAGAAAAATTAAATCCTTGGGGTACACAAGATATGGTGAACCAATTCTGTCCCCAAAAGAGAGGGAGTATGGGCTGTTCTACGTCAAGAGAGGGTTGTCTCCCTCCCCTTTGCTGCTATGCTGGTAGAAGAATGCTACCCATCATATTTGGAAGATGCCCGAATAGCTGTAAGGAGCCAGAAGGGCCCCAAAGATGTTGAATAGGGTGTAGCTGAAACCTGATGCTTGAGGAAGGTCTGGGGTAGCAACCAACAGGGATCATAGGCCCATAAGAAAAGTTAATCTGCGTACAATATTCTGTGCAACCAAATGAAGAGGCTCTGCCCACAGGTGACCATTTCATACCACAAGGTTTTTCTCATTCCTAAATAAATGTTCCATCGTGACCTGCCCGAATTGCCCATTTTCAAAGTGATTTAATATTTCTCAAGTCCAGTTTTGGGAACGGCCAAACTCTGCAGAAAGGATTTTTTTAAAAAACTAACAACTTGACTAGTGTAATTTCAAATGTCTAACATCATATTTCTCAGAATTGTTTTATAGACAAATTTGGCTAAAACACTTTTAGCATACCAGAAAAAGGAGGTTATGTAGGCAGCTTCATTAATGACTTGTTAAAAATATAACCAAAGGGAGATAAAAAGATGTAATCATGAGGTTTTCTGTCATATACGCCTTCTCAACCATACCTTTAAAACCACACTTTCTACTAAAAGTGCCTCTTAGTCACCAAGTTTGAATGAATAACCAACTGTACACTTAATATTAAAACATATTATACTCATTAAATGATATAATTATACTTGATTCTGACATCTTTTAATTGATCTTGGCAAAGACAGTATCACTGCTCACATGAATTTTTCTGTATATTATATATATTATTATGTAATTCTTGAGCATTCTGTTGTGATTGTACTTTCCAAGCACTGAGTACAGTGCTCTGCATACAGTAAGCATTCAATAAATACTATTTAATGAATATGTCCAAACTGTGTTATTTTTGTACCAGAGAATTTGGACAGGTCACAACAGAATGCTCTAGAAAGAGAGAACTGCATCTTTAAAGTGTCAATCCTTCAAAAACCTGTCAGAGCAATCTTTAAAGTTGAACCCTAGTAGTTTTAGCAGTTACAGTATTTATTGAGCATCCACTGGGTTCAATGCATTGTACTAAGCATTTGGGAGGTAGAAAATGTTTTCTGACCACAAGGAGCAGATTCTCCAAGCAATTTAAACATCTTTAACCTGCAGAGATGGTGCCATAAAAGCATATTTAGAAAAACAACCATCAAAAGTATATTTGAAAAGGGACAAGTTAGTAATACTAGAAGGACTGTCAAGAACTGTGAAAGTCAAACTCTAAAGAGATTTATGATTCGCCTGGATCAAAACTTCCCATTTTAGCCAAGCTTACCTGACCACCTGTCAGTCCTCATCTTTTGCCACCAGGTTTTTTGCCTAAGAAGCCACTTTACCCTCTCCTCTCTTTCATGGCTCAACCCTCACCTCCTCCAGGAAACTTGCCCTGATTATTCACTCCCATTCTCCAGCCTGCCAGTACAATCCATGACCCAGAACATCCTCTCAACTCATTTGTGTAATTGCCATGTCAACTATGTCTTTGCTAATTTGTCTCTTCCTATTAAGTTGTAAACTTCTTGAGGGACTCTAGTGCTTAGTACGGTACTCTGCACAAAGTAAGTGCTCAGTTAATACCATTGATTGATCAACTGATTTATTTGTACCCTTTTTCCTCTTAATATGGATGCTAAGTCCCTGATATAGCGCAATATGTGGATATTCAATAAGCATTTGTTGCGGACATAGAAAATATTGAAAGGTTTTGGAGGGTCAGATAAAACTACAGATGAGAGGACTTGAGTGTGTTTTGGAGGGGAAGGTTATGGGACAATAAAAAATCAGGAGGCAATGTTGCCTAGTAGAAAAAGCGTGGGCCTGGGAGTCAGAGAACTTGGGTTCTAATCCCAGCTCTGCCATTTGTCTGCTGTGTGACCTTGGGCAAGTCACTTAACTTCTCTCTGCCTCAGCTCATCCAGAAAATGGAGATTAAAACCTCCTTCCTCTGACAGACTATCAGTCCTACGTGAGACAGGGACTGTGTCCAGTCTAATTATCTTGCATCTGTCTCAGCACGCAGTTCAGTGCTTGGCACAAAGTAAGCGCTTAACAAGTACCTTTAAAAAAAAATTGAAAAGGATTTTAAATCCAATCCTGTGTCTCTGCAAAAATGAACTCATCTATCCAGAGCTGATTTTTATCCAGTTCCTTTACTTATGAGTTAGTAACGTTTGGTTTATACATATAGGAAATTCCAAAATTTGAACACGGGTGACCTTCACAAAGTATATAATGTGGGTGTTTTCCCCCCACACTATTATATCAACAAATGTCCTGAAAACACTGAGTCTTTTCACTGCTGACCAGCTGTACCAACACTGTTCTATTATCAGCTAACTCTATCTGACTAGGCCCACTGCACTCTGTCTTCTTCCCATCTTTCATACTACAAAGTGCAATGCAGACAGTGATCTAATTCTTAAGCTGGATGTGCTGGCCATCATTATGCATTCAAGGTATGAAAAGGTCATCACTGCCTATAAACATATTAAAAGAACATTGGCAATAAAGCAAGCTTGTGTATTTTGAACAGCAGTCACCACTGCAGCTATACACAATTCAGGATTTAGCCAAACCCTAAATTGCAAGGCCAAACCACGTTACACTAAAAGAAACCCCCAAAAACCCAAACCAAAAATATACTTGTTCAAGTATTTACTAAAGTAATAGGAATACATATGAACTTTTTAGGTCAGTGTTTATGATTTCTGCAGCCAAACATGAAATAGGTAGAAATAAAAGATGATCTGATTTTGTCTATTTCGCCCTCCACTGAAATGCTGATACGTGGCTCCTTAAAGCAATAATTCTCCCAGGGTAAAAGGTAATCGCTATATCTTCTGCCCGGCAGCAGAATGCTGGAGGGAATTACTTTTGTATATATATTGGAAAAATTACTTTTGTGTGTATTAGGGAAATTACTTTTGTATTATCTTTGTGCACGGGGGGTGGAAGCAGAGCAGAGGGATAGGATGGGTTATGGCGGGAATTCTGTACTGCCACAACCAAGGAGTTCTTCCCAAACGGCAGATCTGATAATCCACCACACCAACCTTATTAGTGCATACAGCACATCTTGAAGTTGGTTAGTGCTCTCCTAGAGTAAGTGCAGCTCATAAGATAATGGTGGCTACATTTACAAATTACAGTGAGAACTGATCATTCATACGGTCTACCTCATCTCAGTATTAGACCTTCAGGCTTGATGAATAGGAAATCAACTCCATTTTAGCTAGTCACTAAAATTTTACATGTAGCTCTTCAGGTGTTGGGAAAATGTCAACATTTTTTCAAGCCCTCAAAATGAAAGAACATTCTGTTTTGAGGCAAGAATTTGGTCTGATATTTATTACTTGTTTAGTGTATTTGTAAGAATAATCTGCTAAAGAAAATCACCTTGTCTCAATTCCTCTCTCCATACGTTCTCTTTAGCAAGAAGTTGTTATTCTTTATATTTTGCTAGTACACTGAGTTCTCCTCTAACACACCGGTTACATGTGAGTTTTTCTAAATGAGGCATTCATCATGTACTATAGTGTATATCAGCCTTGATCTGTCGACTACACACACACGTGCACATCTGTGGCTCTTAGCACTGCAAGGGGTTTTATCCAAATAGACAAACAATGTCAGAATTATCCCTATTGCTCAAACAGAATTCTAACCAAAATACATAGTGAAAAGACACGTTATTGAAGAACTAAGAGAAGTTTTTAATAAGCCACTTTGATGAACAGATGCTAAATTCCAATTTCTATGGGAATTTAGTAGCCATCTTCTCCAAGCACACAGACAGTAGCAGATATATAAAAAGATCATGTCTTCTAAACATTGTGCTTTCAACTGCTTAATATAGTGTTCAGCACCTAGTAGGTACTCAAATTTTATTGATTGGTTGACCAATATATCCATTTACCAGAGGACAAGGGGCAATCTGAGAAAATCATTAGAGGACTCAAGTGTATGAGATGTGTCCTGGGAATGGAGACCAGTTTGATTTAATGTGCAAACTATTAGTGTTATCAGTACAAGAGTTTCCCATTACACATGTGTAATTATGTGGGACAGAAAAGATTGTACTGACATCACAATGGCTTTATTGGCAAGGAATGATTATGATACCAAAGGAGAGAGTTTATGATACCAAAGGAGGAGAGGCCGGGAGAGATCCACACTCCTAGGGATAAGACTGGTCAGGTTTGGGTGCTTCTGCTCCTCAAAGCCCCCACTTTAAGTAGAGGGAGACAAAGCAGTTGTGTCAGAAGTCAACTGGGTTGAGCCTGAAGTAGTCAAAAGCTCATTTGCAAAGTTGTCCTAAGGATTTCAGGTTCCAGGATCCCACATTTGCTGTAGCACTCTGTGGGACAGAGTTCTGATATTTCCACTTCAGAACAGCTTCTTGGTTTGACAATCTATCAGTTAACAGTATTTGAGCATTTAGAGTGTACCAAGCACAGAAGCAGCATGGCTCAGTGGAAAGATCCCGGGCTTGGGAGTCAGAAATCATGGGTTTGAATCCCGGCTCTGCCACTCGTCAGCTGTGTGACTGTGGGCAAGTCACTTCACTTCTCTGGGCCTCAGTTACCTCATCTGTAAAGTGGGGGTTAAGACTGTGAGCCTCACGGACAATCTGATTACCCTGTATCTACCCCAGCACTTAGAACAGTGCTCTGCACATAGTAAGCACTTAACAAATACCAACATTATTATTATTATTATTATTACTAGGCTCTTGGAAACGTAGATTATAAAGTTGAAATATGTGTTCCCTAACCATAACTTGGCTCCCTGCCTACAATGTAAGCTCTGTAGGGGTAGGGAATTAGTCTATCAACTCTGTTGCACTGTACTCACCCATGTGCTTAATTCAGTGCTCTGCTTTCAGTAAGTGCTCAATAATTATTATTGTTTTACTGACTGGGAGACAATCAAATGCCTCTGTCGTAGCCAGTTCCAGCCTGGGACCAGGCAATGACTTATCTGGGCCACCCAGATATCTGTTGTAAGTCTAATTTATTTGAACTAATAATTGTCAGATGGATTACCAAAGCACCTGAAAATAAGAGATCAGTACTTAAAAATTCTCAAAGGTAGAGACAAAGATGGAGAAGCAGGAATAACCCTGTCAAAGACATCTCCTAAGAAGTAATCACCATCCTATTGGATTGTTATCACCTCAAAGGCAGGAACCCTGTTGTCTATTTGCATTGAATGCTCCGAAGCAGTTAATAAAGTGCTCAGCAGACAGTAGGCACTTAATCAATATTGAAGAATGCTGAGATAACCTATCCTGTCTCCATTATATCCCATACTGTGATGAGATATTTGCCTGTAGATGTTACATGGAGATGTATTGCTTACTGTGGTTATAACACAAGTATATATATTATTAAAGTGATTGGACTTACATTGTTTCTTCTGTATAAGTACTGAGCTAGCTGAGAGTGTGTTGAATAGCTAATCAGATTGAGGATACTGGGGTCCCAAAATTGACCTAATGATAATGATGATATTATTGGTAATAGTATTTGTTTAGCACTTACTATGTGGCAAACACAGTACTTCTTACATTCTAAATATTTTTGTAGAGTCTCACTGTCTTTAATTGTAAATGCAGTTGTAGATTGCTTACTTTTAGCTTGTGCAAAAGCTTTGGTGCTTCAAATGAACACTTAAATGGGCCACTGACTTTTATGAAGTAGATCTTGTGGTTTTTCTTCACTTAAAACCAGAAACAGACTTTAAAATTATATTCTTGGCTCATTTTTTGATCAATTTTGATCTGTTAATTTACTTGTTAAATATGCAATTAGGCCAACAATTCATGAACCTAGTTTCTGGTCAGAGGGACTGTAAAAGGCAAACATTGTAATTTCTATCACTCAACCTATCAAGGGTGTTTTTTGCGTACTTTATTGAGCAAAGCACTGTACTAAGTTTTGGGGAGAATGCAATGCAGTACAACTGTACCAACTGTAGACAAGATTCATTCATTCAATAGTATTTATTGAGAGCTTACTATGTGCAGAGCACTGTACTAAGCACTTGGAATGTACAGTTTGGCAACTGATAGAGACAATCCCTGCCCACTGACGGGCTTACAGTCTAATCGGGGGAGACAGAGGGACAAAAACAAGATAACTTAATCATGATAAATAGAATCAAGGGGATGTACACCTCATTAACAAAATAAAAAGGGTAATAAAAATATATACAAATGAGCACAGTGCTGAGGGGAGGGAGAGGGATGGGGGGGAAAAAGGGGTTTAGCTGAGGGGAGGTGAAGAGGGGGTCAGAGAGGCAGCAGAGGGAGCAGAGGGAAAAGGGGAAGCTCAGTCTGGGAAGGTCTCTTGGAGGAGGTGAGCTCTCAGTAGGGCTTTGAAGAGGGGAAGAGAGTTTGGTGGAGGTGAGGAGGGAGGGCATTCCAAGACAGCGGGAGGACGTGGGCCAGAGGTCAAACAGCGGGATAGGCGTGAACGGGGAACAGTGAGGAGGTGAGCGGCAGAGGAGCGGAGCTTGCAGGGTGGGCAGTAGAAAGAGAGAAGGGAGGAGAGGTAGGAGGGGGCAAGGTGATGGAGTGCCTTGAAGCCCAGAGTGAGAAGTTTTTGTTTCATGTGGAGGTTGATAGGCAACCACTGGAGGATTTTAAGGAGGGGAGTGACATGCCCAGAGCATTTCTGCAGGAAGATGATCTGGGCAGCGGAAGAGACAGGAGCGGGGAGAGACAGGAGGAAGGGAGATCAGAGAGAAGGCTGACAGTAATCCAGTTGGGATATTATGAGAGCTTGTACCAGTAAGATAGCCATTTGGATGGAGAGGAAAGGGTGGATCTTGGTGATTTTGTAAAGGTGAGACCGGCAGGCATTGGTGACGGATTGGATGTGTTGGGTGAACGAGAGAGCTGATTCAGGGATGACACCAAGGTTGCGGGCTTGAGAGATCCCTGCCGTCAAGAAGCTTACAATCTAAAAAGAAGAATTTACAATAGTAAATCCAGACAAAACTGCAAGACCACCCTCACTGTGAAGAAATAGTAAAGACTTATTATTTCAAACTGAAATCCAAGGAATCCCTATTATTCCAAACTTTCTAGCTGGTGAAATTTAAGTTTGCTTTGAATTTCGGGAAAGACACTGCTATAAATGACATGGTTCCTAGAAGAAAGGGATGGGTGGGAGTATGAGGAAAGGTCACTGAAGATTTTGAATCCCTAAATTAGTGGAAAGTCTCTAGTGCAGGACAAATTATTGTAGCTTCCCCTAATCCTTTTAGATATGCTACACTTCTACCTGTAAAGCAGCCAGTCTTCTCCACACGTCTTCCTGTAAGAGTAACATAGGACTCTACAGTCAACCAATCAGTGATATTTATTGAGTACTTAATGTGTGCAGAGCTCTGTACTAAGTGCTTGACAGAGTACAACAGGTTTGGTAAACACATCCCCTGCCCACATGGACCTTAAAGTCTAGAGGGAGAGGTAGACATTAAGATAAATTACAGATATGTACATAAGTTCTGAGTTCTCTTTTTATTTAAATGTTGAGTACAGGTCTGGGTCAGAAGGACCAGAGCTCTAATCCTGGCTCTGTCACTTGTCTGCTATGTGACCTTGGGCAAGTCACTTCACTTCTCTGCGCCTCAGTTACCTCATCTGTAAAATGGGATTAAGACTGTGAGCCCCACTGTCTGTTGGACTGTGTCCAACTTGATTAGCCTGTATCCACCCCAGCACTTAGTACAGTGCCTGGCACATAGTAAGTGCTTAACAGATACAATTAAAAAAAATCCTCATTTATCTGGTCAGACAGTACTAATACACTCAAATCGGAAACTTCTTCAAGTTGCAGGTCCTCACTTTCATTCACAAGCTCAGCCCACAGTGAAAGTAAACTTTTCAGGGCTTTCTCTTGCCCAGAGAACATCACCCTCTCTTGGGATAAGATGCAATTCGATCTCTAGTCAAGCCAGAGACTGGCCTTCTCCTGAATGCTAATCATAGGAATGAGTTCCGTAAAGCCTTATCTTAACCTATCTTTTCAAAGGAGATAGTGACTAACCCACTAAACTTGTTCAAAGCAAACCTTGTGTCAGATTGGGAAAGTCCCTCGTCATCACTTTTACTGAAAAAAATCACTATGCTGACTCTAATCTACACGAGGAACTCACACTGACCAACAGGAGCCCAGCCTTAGTGAGTCACCCGTGAATTTGGAAATGTAGGACCCCTCCGGAGAGTTCCATTAAGGCAATGCATAGATAATGGTTAAAATGGCTACTACAAGACAATTTCCCTAAGTTGAGAGTTTCTAAACATATTTTCACTTACAAAGCAGTTAGTTTTTCAAGTGGATTCAATCTTCCTCAGTTAAAGCTATAACAAAGTTATAAAAAAAAAAAAAGGTCCTTTATTTCAGTCACAGAGTATATAACATCTTGCTGTAATGGCTAAGAAAATGCAATATTTCCACCTGTGTTCTAACATTTCAAAGACTCAGACTACAAAATGTCAAGCACGGTAGCTTTGACACAACCATGGAAATGATCATTCAGGCTCCTTCCCACAGTTTTTTCCCAAAGCATTTGGTGGAAGCTCTATTTTCCCATCAATTTTTGTGGATTGCTTGATTTTACTGGGTTGAATGCTCAATTTGGGACAAGTTCACCATGATGTTTTCTCTGAGCCAACACTGTATTGTCTTTTGTGCGGCAAAAATGTAGCATGTGCTCTGTAGTTACATATTGTAATGGAAATGCTCAGAAAGGCACCCTGTCCAGTCCAAATGAAAGTATGAGTTTCTGTTTAATTTAGAAAAGAAACAATATGGCCAATGTGAGAGCCCAAACAATTAATCATCTCATAGTATGAGAAAAATAATCAATTTCTGTATACTGACATTAGATTAAAGTGTTAAAAATAAATTTCAGTGTGCTGATAAGAGTAGTGGTCCCCTCTGGGCCAATAATAAGAACCACATGGAGATGGGTGACTTCCCAGCTTTCAAAAGTCTTGTATATACTGGGAACGAAGTGGGTTGAGTGAAGCACACAACTCCTCCATCCTGCATCAGCTGCAGACTCTGGAAGGGTCAGGGACACATTAATAGTCTTTTGGGAGCCGCTGGTAAATTTTGTGAGGCCCCAGTACAAGTATTTTTCCTAATATGAAACCAAATTACCATTCTGATCTCAACACTGGACTAGAATTCCAAAGCTGAGGAGCTTGGATCAGTCTCTGTCCCATATGGGGCCACAATCAATTCCCATTTTCCAGATGAGGCACAGGGAAGTTAAGTGACTTGCCCAAGATCACACATTAATCAAATGGCGGGGCCAGGATTAAAACCCAGTCCTTCTAACTCCCAGCCCCATGATCTGTCCATTAGGCTATGTTGTGTTTTCCTTTTAATTAACATAAGACTGTCCAGTGGTTACATGTCCATCTTAAAATATGTAGAAAATAGTTTTAATTGAAATTGGCCTAGTTCTTACCACAACTGTTATATCCCCCAAAACTATATATCATTACATATAAAAGTAAATCCATAATTATATATCTATATAATATACACACACATATACACATATAACCATATATATGTACATAGTCATGGATTTTTTTTTAATGGGGCTCTCTCTTTCCCCCATGGCCCTGGGCTGCATCCCCTAAAGTCCCTATATCACTCTGGCCCAGGTCAGAACCTAAAGTTTTGAGGCAGTCTCCATGGCCCCATTAATAGAGAGGCCTATGAAGTCCTTTACTTTAAATGAACAATGGAAGACCCCAAATAGGCCAGTGCCTCTGACTTTCTGTCTAGCCACAGAAGAATCTGAGTATGGAGTAGTTGTAATAATAATAATAATTATGGTATTTGTTAAGCAGTTAACTATGTGCCAGGCACTGTACTAAGCACTGGGGTGGATACAAGCAGATCGTGCTGGACACAGTTCCTGTCCCACGTGGGGCTCAGTCTCAATCCCCATTTTACAGATGAGGTAACTGAGGCCCAGAAAAGTTAAATGACTTGCCCAAAGTCACACAGCTGACAAGTGGCAGAGCTGGGATTAGAACCCAGACCTCTGACTCCCAAGCCTGGGTTCTTTCCACTGAGTCACACTGCTTCTCTTGAGCCACACTGCTTCTCTTAGTTGTAGATACAGAAGTACCACTAATGTGGGCTATTACAATAACTCCTTTAAAAGAAATGAGATGATAAGAGTCACAGTAGAGCCCAAAGATTCTGCCCTTTATGGAAGAACCTCTCACCTTTTAAACATGGGTTCAAAGGAAAGGGCACACCAGACATTTGTTTTCTTTTCAAACCCCCCCAACCTCTGCAGCTTACTTCAAGAAATCACTGTTCCGTCACCACTAAACACAATCTACTATCAATCCCTCCATAAAAATCTATGTTTAAGATAGTATTCCTGGTTTTATTTTATTCTCTTCCAGGGAAAAAGGAAAAGGGCGGCAAAGGTGCTGCAATAAAGTACAGCTCCAACACAAAAGCCACAGTGTTCAAGTCAGAAAATACTAACCCAAGAGTTGACTGAATTTTATGCTCCCACTATATGTCAATAGGATATATTCATTCTAGGGCTCTTGTAAAAATCCAGAATATAACATTTACTGATTCTGTGGAAGTAGGTGAGCTTTTGGGAAGGGAATTTTCTATGTGAAAATTCTGCTTTTTGACCAAATCTACATGGAGTAGCCTAATGCTAGACAACAAGGCAGTGTTAGAGGGGAACTACACCGAGAAGAAAAAAAATGAATTATTTGTTCCACCAGAGAACTAATCTCACCTCCCAGCCAACCCATGGTTCCCTAGCACTAGTATGCCAAGTTAAAGGACAGATGACATTTTGGGGGTGTCTAATTATCCTTTCCCTCTCCATCCCCCCCTGGTTGCTCTCAAGGAAGTCCCCAAAAGGCAGACAGCTTGGCCCTGGGAAGTTGTGGGGAGCAGGGGCAGAAATGATTCCAGCATGCCCACTCGGCTACTGTCAATTAGGTGGATTCCTGGAGCTAATCAGAGGGACCACAGGAACTCAGTAACCTCTGAGTCCGACTGCGCAGAATAACTTCAAAAATCCTCCTAATGGCAGCAAAGTGTGAGTTATTACTAGTACGGAAGCATGTGGATTTTGTAGATAACTGTTAACTTTCCTTTAGTCTGAGTATTTAAACATGTAGTGAGAGAACTTTCACTTTGTAAAATGGCAGACCTGAATACAGCCTTTAACCATCCATCCTCCTTTACTAATTTTTCTAGATTTTTCATGGCATTCAATTTTCATTTCTTTACTTATTTTAGAAATATTTTCTTTACCAAATAAAATGATCACACCACTGTTTTTGAAAATAAATAAATTCTGTTTATTTTAAAGAAAAGCACACAAGTTTTAAAATTTTTTTTAAATGTGAAGGGAGATTGAGAGCATTTATAAAACAAACCACTTGAAGTAAGTACAATTATTAAGTCTGTCCACTAGCCTAATCACTCAAGGCTCTAAAATTTAGTCTTACTTTTGGCTGGACACACAATTGCCTTCAAAAACATTAATAAATCTATTCAATTCCAAATTATTCCTTCATTTTCAAAAATTTGGCAAAGCTAGTACTATCCACGGGCAATGCTTTTTGTCTCTCAATGTTAAATTGTGATGTACGATTGAGGTTTCCATGTGGAAAAGTCTGCTAAGCTGCAATGAGAAAATGGTGATGAGTGAACCAAGAAAAAAAATTCCAGTTGTCTTTAAAAAAAAAAAAAAAGTCGTCTTTCAGAAAAATTAACCAGAGAGGCTCAGCCCTCAAGGGCATTTTTCAGACATCTACAAGTGACTGAAAATGAAGAGTTCCAAAAGGATTCTTTTTTTTTTGAAACAAAAGCAACGAGCCTTTCTACAGTGTTAGAATTGTGCAATTGTGACCTAAAGAGAGTCCTGCTAGGGCACTGAGCTGAACAGCAGTGTTTTCGTAAACACACACAAGCATACTCTCTTCTTTTAAAAGTGTATAAAATCAAAATAAGCTAGTTATTTTTAACCCTATTTTCCTACAAACACTAAATTAAAACTAAATGCAATATATTTAAATTCTCACAGATTTGGACCTTTTACGCTTAATTTTCCAGGCTAGAAGAGCTACCAATTTTATTTTTCATCATCTTCATTTCATATTTCTTTTTTCCAAACTCTGCAAAATTAATCTCTGCTGATTAATTTGTTTTTCAGACAGTGTTCTTTGAATTGAAGCCTTCAGACTACACATCCTCTTCAAAAACAATAGAATATCTACAATACTACAGTTAATGTTTTTTGATAAATTTATTTTTTAAGTCTCTCCCAGTGGAAAGACCAATTTGCCGAGTATACCCACAGCCTAGATATCTACCCATTGTCTTCATATAACCTATCTGTAGCTTTTTTTATCTTTAAATTTTTTTTCTACAAATGCCCCCTGCCATAACCAAAAAAAAAAAAAAAAGATTCCAATCATTTCAAATCTCCATTCTGATGCTTCATTATTGAAATTGAGTGCTAGCATTTATTTCATCTAGCATCACATTTGGGCAAACAAGATAATCATCAACACTGCTTTTCACTGCAACACGAGGTTTTATCAATAATGTAGTTAATAGAGGTTTTGTGGGCAACCACACTCCGTTATAGGTTTCTCAGAACATTTACTTTTGCTTATATGTCCATCTTAAAAATTAATGAATTAAGAAAGTCTCAGTGGGAAAAACAGGGACATTCACATTTATCACAAATGCTACTGACTTCTGAAGTCGACAATTACCATTGCTGTGTTAAATCATTTATTTTCAAGGAACCAAATGGGAAAAATATCCCAACGTGAATTATAGTTAAGATAAAAATCTGCCTTAAGGATACTTTTAGAAAAGCCAATTTAAAAGTGCATTTCATACTAGGAACAACAAAAAAACCCTACCATGGTAGATTAATGTTTCTAGTTTTATTACATAAACTGCTTCTATAGCCAAATGCCCAGAAAAGCCTCTTATAATTACTTTATACGTTCCTCTATCCTCACACTGATAGACATTTCTACTTAGTAAGCAGAAGTTGCCACTAATGGCAGAACCTGATCACTTGTTCTACAACGTAAGGCAGTCTCAATGCCGACACCCGTCTGCTATCCAAATTCACACTCTTTTGCTGAACCAAAATTTTTGCTGTTTAGCAGATGTTTTCAAGCAATGGAGAAAAAACTATTTTTCCACCTATTAAAATAAAGTGCACAGTTCCTAGCTTTGAAGTGTGAAATAAATTTGGCCAAGGAAAAGAGGAGAAAATAAAAAGAAACCCAGTATCGACAGACGAAGCTTTAGGAGGAGGAAAACAGCCTGGATCCCATAACATTTTATGATACGAAATGAGATGCAGGCAATGTAATTTCACTTATGTGATTCACTTACCAGCAATGCAAATGAAATCTCACTGATTACATTTTAAAACAAAAGACTGAATCTGCTTATTTATAGAGCAGAGCCATAGACATGCAAAAATCAAGACAGCCTCTATCCACAGCAAGAACAAAAAGAAAACACTCTGGCTGAAGACCTTTTCGTCTCCACAGAAAGAAAAATGATGTTAGCTCAAACCCAACCTTGACCCGGTATGCTTAATAATGTGACACTTCGTAACCACAACGTGCAACATGGTCATCAGCTGTGTGAGTAACAGTGAGCGGCCGTGTCACTGTGAGGAATCCTCACGCAAGCATTTTATGTGATGTTTGGGGGGTTTTCCCCTCTTTTTGTAGACATTAATAAGATTATCCCAAACTTTCATCCATTTATTTTTTATTCTAAACCTGTTTCAGGAGGTATAATGCTTTTGTATGACCAGGATAGCAACTAACATAAGCCTCCCTCCTCAAAAATGAATGGTATAATGAATATTATATTAATCTCAATGCGAAGGTGGAGTCGGGTGTTCCTATGTTACTTTCAATAGTCAACATAATAATAATTATCGTATTTGTTAAGCACTTACTACGTGCCAAGCTCCGGGGTAGATACAAGTTAATCAGGTTGGACATGGTCCCTGTCCCAAATGGAGCTCATTGTCTCAATCCCCATTTTACAGATGAGGGAACTGAAGCAAAGAGAAGTTAAGTGACTTGCCGAAGGTCACAGAGCAGACTCGTGGCAGAGCTGAGATTAGAACTCATGACCTCGGACTCCCAAGCCTGTGCTCTTATCACTAGGCGAGGCTGATTCTCTGTCATGAGCAAAGGCTTCAATTACATTATCAGTTCAAACAAAAAACTTAACATGAACTGCAAATCTGTTGTCAAATGCTAGTCCCTGTCATCCAAAAGCTCGCAGTTAGAAAAACAACATATTCGATCAATCAATGGTATTCAATGAGCACTTACTATGAGCAGAGCACTTTACTCAGCCCTTGGGGGAGTACAACAGAATATAACAAATTTTACTGTCTTGGGGGGGGGTGGACTTTTACATGAATAGAAACTTAAAATATATAAATTAAATGTATGCACAAAAGTGCGCAAGTTCGTGTAAATATCAAATGTCCAAAGGTCACAGATCCAAGATCATGGATGACACTTAAGGGAGAGTGAGCTGGGGAAAAGAGGGTTTAATCAGGGAAGGCCTCATCAATCATATTTATTGAGTTTTTATTGGGTGCAGAGCATAGTACTAAGTGCTTGAAAGAGTACAACATGACAAACACATTCCCCACCCACAGCAAGCTTGGAGGAGATGTAACTTTAATAGTGCTTTGAAGGTGGAGAGAGTGGTGGTCTGGCATATATGGAAGAAAAGAGAGTTCCAGGCTAGGGGGAGGAGGATGTGGGAAAGGGGTCGGCAACAAAATAGACTAGATCACTGAGTAAACTGGCCCTAGAAGAGTGGAGAATGTGGGCTGGGCTGTAGTTAGGAAGTCAGTATCATGAGGTAGGAGAGGCAAACTGATTAAGTACTTTAAAGCCAATTATAAGAAGTTTCTGTTTGAAGTGGAGGTAGATGTATTTTCCCAAGTGCTCTGCAAATGCTCAATAAATACCACTGATTGATTGATGGGCAGCCACTGGAGGTTCTTGAGGGAGACATGGACTGAATGCTTTTGTTGATAAAGGATCCGTGCTGATCAGTGGGCAGGACTGTTCAACATACTAGGTAGAACCCCTTACTTTCTTGGGTGTTTGATATGTGAGCCCCATGTGGGACATGGACTATTCTGACCTGATTATCATGTATCAACCCCAGTGCTTAGCAAATGCTTGGCATACAGGAAGCGCTTAAATACTACAGTGATTATTATTTTTAGTTACTGCTCACCTTGCAAACCTTTTGGCACTATTGCAATAGGCGCCAGCAATGTACAACAGTCACCCTGGAATCAATCTCTCACCCACCATGGAACAGGGAGCAAACCTGAAGCCACTTTCCCCTTTGCCATTTTTCCACAGAGAAGTTTGTGTCATGTCAAACACCTGCTAGTGAGCACTATCCAAGAAAGATTTCACACATGACTAGAAATGCTCTTGGTGGGCAACTTGGCAGAGTTTCTGGTATCTCATGAAGAATACATCCTTTGATAATTTCCTGCACTACTTGCAATACCAAATTCTGAATAACAGAAGCAATTTTCTGTGCAATACAGAGGGCTTCTTTTGGGCCCCACACATCATTACCAATTGGTGACCTCGGTGAACTTCTCAGAAATGGAGATGCCTTTGAAGTCCCTGTTGATCTCTGATACCCAAGCCCAGCCAGGTTATGCATGTGCACTTGCAATCTAGATTTTCTATAACCTAGAGAGATTGATTTTGTTGACTCCCATCTCCCCTATCCCCTTCAGAAAAGATGACCTAAAAGAACCGAGGTTTGTTCATTTCCAGAGTGCATTCTGACCGGCAAGCCAGAAAGCAACTCACTCTCAGGAAACTAACATCCAAGTTTATGCCCAGTGTCCCCACACTTCTCAACTACAACACAAAGTAAAAATGCAGTTATAATCCAAATGTGGATGGTCTTTGAATAGCAAATTGCACTGGGTCATAAAGGAATCCTCAGGGCCATGAGATGCTAGAAGCTTAAAGAGGAATCAGATTCAGATACGTGGAAGAGATTGATCGTACAGTTTGAAGAGTGGGAACTCTGATACCTAGAACCGTGATTTTATTCTCCTTTGCAAACCCTCACCAGAGACAATTCCAGGGTTCAGGGCACAGTGAGTGCTACATAAATGTTGTGGGTTGCCAGAATATCTGGAGGTGGGAAGTAGAGGAAGCCACAATAGTATTGCATAAATACAGCAGAACAAGGGAGAAGACGCATGCCTAATGGAGACAGTCAGAGATCCATTTATTCATTCAATCATATTTGAGCGCTTACTGTATGCAGAGCACTGTACTAAGCACTTGAGAGAGTACAACATAATGACAGACACATTCCCTGCCCACAAGGAGCATCCAGGTTCCAATACTAAGTCACTGGCCTGTTGTGTGACATTGGGCAAGTCACTGAACTTTTCTATGCCTCTGTTTCCTCATCTGCAAAATGGGGACAAAATATGTGTTCACTCTCTTTCCAACTAGGAGCCCCATGTCCAGACTGACTGAGTCCAATCTGCTTATACTAGTTTGTAACCTCACTGTGGACAGGTAATCTGTCTACCAACTCTGTTATACTGTACTCTCCCAAACACTTGGTACAGTGCTCTGCACAGAGTAAGCACTCAATAAATATGATTGATTATAATGTACCAACCCGGGTACTCAACACATAGTGAGTACTTAAATACCGCCAATAATTATTATTATCGGCAAAGAAAAAACAGAAGGAGAGAAGTTAGTGGGGTTTTTGTGAAATTTACCTAGACCATCACTCTCCCCACCTTCAAAACCTTATAAAAAGCACATCTCCTCCCAGAGGCTTTCCCCAACTAAGACCTCATTTCATCTTCTCCCATTCCCTTTGCACACTTTATTCATCCTTCCCCCAGTCCCAAAGCCCTAATTTATATATCACCAATTTATACTATCATCAGGCTCCCCCTCCAGACCCTACACTAGCTTTCTGTGGGCAGGGAATGTTTCTAGCCAACTCCGTTATACTCTCCCAAGTGCTTAGTACAGTGTTCTACACATAGTAAACACTCAAATATGATTGATTGATTGATTAGCCAGGGCCCAGGCTATGAAACAGCACAGGGCACCATTAAAAACAGGAATGCAAGATTTCCCTATTTGGAGGATGGAAATCTACTTCTGGGTAAATCTACAGAGAGGAAGCAATCATGTCTTTCCCAGTTTCTCATTTTCCTCTCCAGATCAAAATCTCATTTCCAATGCAAAGTTAACTTAAAAATGACTCCCATATAATTCTTCCCCATGCACCTCCCAAACAACTGTCTTGTTATTTAATTTCTGCTCTCTCTCTTCCCCCAACATGACACTGCCACTAAATCCTATCATTCCTTCCTTCATTAACCTTGGTGAAATCCATTCTTGCCTCTAAAATCCTCACCCTGCTTGCTACAACTTCAACTAGTTTCCAGACTCTTCTCCTTCCACCCTACTGAATATTTCCCTGCTTCTTTCCCCCAAGTCCAAACACTCTTTTTTAATCCAGCAGCATAATCAGCTTCCAGCCCCAAACTCACCCAAAATAACCACACTAACTGCCACTATGAATTATAGAGATTTACCTACCCACCATTGGTGTTTTTTGCAGGAAAAAAATGGATTTCAGACCTGGATTTAGATTGGAAGCCTGAAGATGTGCACTTGACTCCAATATGACGAGAAACGAATTGCAGTCATTTCTGCTATAACACGGTAGGTTTGTTCTTTAAGAACTTCATGTTATGGGAAAACTGTGCTACGGTAGCCATTGATTCAGAGGAAATTCATGGGTTAAGATGGGGAAGATTTGAAGACTGGACTGACAATTTTCAGTACAAATTCTTCTAGTATTTTTATATCCATCCTTAGGTAGAATGCTTTAAACCTTGGCAACCCAATGTTATTTTACTATACTAAAGATCCTAAAGTTATAAAAACACAAAGAAACACTAAGTACTGTGTGGAAGGGTTTTGGTTAAGCCTGAGAAGTGTTGTAGCATCATGCCTTGACCAATACCACACGGGTGCACATGAGCATTTTGTCCTACACCAAATCTACATGGATCATGTTATAACTAGAACTGATATTTTGTGGGAAGAACGTTATCTAATTCTCTCATTGTAGTCTTTCCAATGTGTAATGAAAACGTGTTACAGCAGAATTGATGGTATGGTTACCTCATCTGTAAAATGGGGATTAAGGCTGTGAGCCTCCTGTGGGACAACTTGATTACCCTGTATCTACCCCAGCGCTTAGAACAGTGCTCTGCACATAGTAAGCGCTTAACAAATACCAACATTATTATACTCTTTCTTGTTGCTCCCTTCCCCAAGAATCATACAGAGATCAAGATCATCTAATGTCTGGAAGGCTGCAACTCTGCTGAAAAATGAAAAACAATAATAATTGTGTATTCATTAAGCACTTTCTATGTGACGAGAACTTCACTAAGTGCTGGGATAGATACAAGATAAGCAAAAGGTAGATACAAGATAACAGAGAATAGGTGCGGATACAAAGATAACAGAGAGGCCACATGGCCTAGTTAACAGAGCATTGGCCTAAGATTCAGAGGACCTGGATTCTAATCCTAGCTCTGCCACCTGTCTTCTGTGTGACCTTGGGCAAGCCACTCAACTTCTCTACATCTCAGTTACCTCATCTGTAAAATGGGGAGTAAGACTGTGAGCCCCACGTGGGCTGCATCTAACCTGATTACTTTGTATCTATCCCAGATCTTAGAACACTGCCCACCCTATATTAAGTGCTTGAACGCCATAAAAAAAAAAAGATGTCACATTCATTCATTCATTCAATAGTATTTATTGAGTGCTTACTATGTGTAGAGCACTGTACTAAGCGCTTGGAATGTACAAATCAGTAACAGAGACAGTCCCTGCCCTTTGACAGGCTTACAGTCTAATCGATGGGCTTACAGTCATGGGGCTCACAGTCTAAGTAGGAGGGAGAAAGGTAATGAATTCCCATTTTGCAGTTGAGGGCACTGAGGCAGAAAGAAATTAAATGACTTGCCCAAGATCACACAGCAAGCAATTGGTAAAAATGGAATTAGAACCCAGGTCTGAATCCCGGCACATGCTCATTCCACTAGGCCATGCTGCTTCTCTAACTGGTGGGAGATGACTTAGAAGGGTTGGAGAAGCTCTCCTTCCTATTTCCCATCTCCCTCCCAGACTAGTTGTCAGCATCCCTTGGACTAAATCCACTCTGGTGGCTAATCATGTTCAATTTTCCCAGGACAAACCCAAAAGGTGAAGTTTAAATATGGTTAGGGTATCTATTTTATCAATTAATCCATGGTATTGAGCATTTACTGTGTACAGAGCACTGTACTAAGCAGTTGAGAGAGTATAATACTACATGTTGCTAGACGTGGATCTCTACCCAGAAGGAGCTAACCATCTGTGGAGGAGTTTGCAATCAAATTCCCTGGTAAATCTAGAAATCGGTTTCTTATGGATGGACTCAATGCAAAGCCACATTGCCCCTCTCTTTAGATGGCATCCTCCCTTGAAGGAAAATGCAGGCGTAGAATTTGAGGGAGACCTTATGTTTACTGAAATCTCCCCAATAATGTTCTGAAATGCTGGGCTCAGCATAAGAATCGGGAGGGAATTAAAAACAGAAAACTCACTCCACACATTGGAATACAGTGTGGCTTGTTCATACTATGTGCAGTCTAGAATCATGCATAATGTAACACTGCAACTGCTAACAGCAGGCACACACAAGATAATTTACACTTGTTTTTATGGACATGAGGAACTGATCTTTGAAGTTCTCCCTAATGAGATTCTGCTTGGCCCTAACAGCATCCTGAGAGAGTGTTCCGGTTTTTCTCCTTGCGTCCGGCGCATATTTATAATGCACGATACAGACTCATTTAAATTGCACATGTGGATTTGTGTCTACCCTGTTTTAAAGAGGGAACTATATAAGTGTGGAACCCTGACTAGGGGCCTACATGAAGTTTGAAACCCAAACAACATTACCAGAATTAATCATCATATGTGTAGGGGAAAGGTCCTTTGATTCACAAATATACACATCAGATACTCTGTCAATCGGATCACATAGTCTCTAACTCAAGGTCTAATTATAACAACTTCTAGTGCCTGAAGTTCTGAAAGCAAGGAAAGGAAGCATTTTAAGGAGACGGTAAAAACAAAGCCTTGGAAAATGCTGCATCCTAGCTGAAAACAGAGTCGATTGCAGAGGACAGATCAACATGGAGTACTGCTATCAAGAAAGGAGTGGCTCTTTTTGAAGAAAAACATCGAAAGAAACAAGACAAGGAGGACAAAGAAGAAAACACTGCTAGATAATGGAAATATTAAATATAACACCTCAACAATACTGCATAACAATGCCGGGACTATGGATCGGTCTCAAATTAGCTTTTCCCACCACATACGCACCCATACACTAACTCTTCATTAAGGACCTGTCTTCAATATAGATAGGTTCATGAGCCCTGTTTTCATCATCGGGTCTCACAGTGGTTTATTTTACTCAGCTCCATTAAAAGTTCATGTTTGCCTATTACCCAGTAATGCCAAGTTTTTCTTACCTGCCTAGAAACTGGCCCCAAATGGGAAATGGCCAGTGGAGCAATTAACCCAAATCATATAGGATGGCTTTAGCCAGTACTGAAGATTTGTAAAAGCAAGCCAATTGTTCACTGAACAGGATCATTGGATAGATGAGACAGTCTTAAACAAAGGGTACATTACTCCCAACACAGCATGGAATGGGTCACTCCATGTTCTCTCAATTGCAGAAAGCAGCTGAAGCTAGCCTCCAACCTGTGCAAAGTGAGTTAAAATCCACATGCAGTTAAACTCACTCTCCCATCAACATTTTAAATTTCATTACCCAAGACCAAAGAACCAAACCAGATCCCAAGAGGAAAAATAAAGAAATTGGTTAAAACTAAATACTCTTCACAGCCACAGTCGGAGGGGAATTCAAGCACAGTCCCCTTGCTTTGCTGTTCAAAAACCTCACCCTGCAAACAGACTATAAGGTTGTGGCTACTTTAGGCAGTGATAAACTGGGTCTGAGATCTGAAGTGTGCCAGAGCCAATGTCCTGTGGGCCATAACTTCGTTCCACACAAGAGATATTCCGCTTCCCGACTGTGATAGTTTGGGAGTGTCTCGATCCTTTCTTCAGCTCCTTTCTGGAAGAGTCCATCATGGGAGATTTAGCTGCATTACTTGCAGTACTGCAGCCTCTCTTACAGAGAAGCATATGCTATAATAGCTGGTAATCTATCCCAGAATTTAGCCCAGTGTGTGGCACATAGGAAGTGCTTAATCAATACCACCATTAGTGATTCAGCCTCTACGAACTTTAGCTTTTTGTCTTTTCCTCTATTTGTCCCTAGGTTAAAGTCTCAAGAATTTTTACCATGGGAAGGAAGAGACTGCCTCAAGTGCTTAGCACAGTGTTCTGCACACAGTAAGTGCTCAATAAATATGATTGAATGAATGAAAGGGACCCTAACCCAAACAATGCTAATTTCACCACCTATGTGTATATATATATATACTGTACTTACATACAGTCCTCTAGACTGTAAGCTCATAGTGGGCAGGGAATGTGTCTGTTTACTATTACAGTGTCCTATCCCAAGTGCTTTGTACAGTGCTCTGCACACAGTCAGCACTCAATATAACTGACGGACTGACATATCCATAATTTATTTTAATGTTTGTCTCCTCTATACTGTAAGCTTCTTGAGGACAGGGAACATCTCTACCAACTCTTTTATACTGTACTCTCCCAAGTACTTAGTATGGTGTTCTGCACCCCGTACGCATACAAAAAATGCAATTGATTCAATTCAATCATATTTATTGAGCACTTACTGTGCGCTAAGCACTGTACTAAACACTTGGGAGAACACAAATAACAGACACATTCCCTGCCCACGATGAGCTCACGGTCTAGAGGGGGAGAGAGACATTGATATTCATAAATAAATAAAAGCTATTTGTGTGTGTGTGTGTGTGTGTGAGTGCTGTGGGGGTGGGAGGGAAGATGAATGAAGGGAGCAAGTCAGGGTGATGCACAAAGAAGAGGAGAGGAGGGCTTAGTCAGTGGGGGAGCTTGTTGAAGGAGATGTGCCTTCAATAAGGTTCTGAAGTGGGGGAAAGCAATTATCTGTCTGATACAAGGAGGGAGAGCATTCCAGGCCAGAGGGAGGTTGTGGGTGAGAGGGTGGCAGTGAGATGGACCACATCGAGGTACAACAAGAAGGTTAGCATTAGAGGAATGACGTGTTTGGACAGGGTTGTAGTAGGAGAGTAGTGGGGTGAGACAGGAGGGGGCAAGGTGACTGAGTGCTTTAAAGCCAATAGTGAGGAGTTTATGTTTGATGTGGAGGTGGATGGATAACCACTGGTACTGAGGAGTGGGGAAACATGGTCTGAAAGTTTCTGAAGGAAAATGATCCGGGCAGCAGAGTGGAGTATGGCCTGGAGTGGGGAGAGACAAGGGGCAGGGAGGTCAGCAAGGCGGCTGAAACAATAAGGTGGAAGAGAATAAATGCTTCTATTTATCTAATGTATTTATGAGAGAATGATCTCTCCCTTGGCATCCTTGGCCAGTTGGTCAATGGAATGGCTCTGCTTGCCAACTCCCCTAAAGAAGTGTTTAGAATGTAGCCCGTACAGTCTAAACACTTCTAGACTATGAGCTCCCCTCTAGACTATAAGGATGTTGTGGGCGGGGAATGTGTCTGTTATACTGTACTCTCCCAAGCGCTTACTACAGTGCTCTCCTCACAGTAAGTGCTCAACAAATATGATGGGTTGACTGATTATTGAGATTCACAGAAAGGGCAGTTGAGGCAAAGGGAGAGGAGAAGTAACCATAATGTTGTTGGTATTTGACTTACCAGGTTAATCAGATATTACCCATCTCAGTGGTTTCAGAACAAAACAGGGGTTAAATCTCTTCCTCCTCTCTGAGCTACGACTGACATTCAGACCCTCTTCCACACTGCTTAGCTCACTGATCACCCAAGATTAATTCACTACACCCCCAAACACTCTTTACTACTCTATCCTGGCCCTGGACACTAGTCCTAAGTGACATAAATAAAATAAAGAGAGAAAATTCCCAATAGGAACAAAAATGGTTGGATAGATAAAATACATCTGACCAAACAAAATTCCACTACTGCACTGTCATCTTCCCCAAAGGCACTTCTCAAAAGGAAATAAAAATGAGACACGGAAAATGAAGACACCTACTGAAACACTTTCAATAGGTCAAGGAAAATGTTGAATTACTGAAAGGTTAAGTGTAGACACCTTTTAAGATGCAAGGTATGACACAGAGGTATTTAAAATTATGTGCTGTTAACCCTCAGTAAATTCGGGCATAATCCAGAACTGTGGGATTTGATTTCCTTAAATGAGAGCTCAAGACATTAAGGGACAAGTTTCCGGGAGGAGAGGATCACACACCCACATCAAATTTACCAGAATACTTGAAAAACAAAGCTTCATTGACAATATATTACAGGAAGGTACTAAAACCTCATTGCAGACTAAGATTGCATTTATACTTTCATGACCAGAAGAGAAAAAAATTATATCTCCTAGAATAAATCTAACACAGTATACATTAGTGCAATAAGGGGGAAGGAAGAAAAAAACCTCTAAATTAACAATCATTCCTCCACTCAGTTAATTTTTGGTTACATTCAATTGTTTCTCTAAATCCACTTCCCTCCCTCTTTACTGCAATTCTTCTGAGCTTTATTAAGAAACCTATGCAGTGGTTTCTACTGCCCTTTATACTGCCCCCAACAAAACTGTGTTGTTTGTTTATACTGTGACATAAGGTAAAAATCTTCCCTGCAGAGTGTAGGAGCTTGAGTAAAATCCACTAATGGCTAGAAACCTCATTTTAATTCTACACTTGACAAAATAAACACCTCATAAAGGTAGGTAGCTAAAGCCACTTTCCATTCTGTACTATGTTGTCTTAACAACCCTTTTAAAAGAAAGGGTGGCTAAAAGGAACAGCGCTTGCTCACACAATACATAATTATGGCATGAAGAGATCATCATGAGAGCCCCGGTTTTGTAAAGTTAATTTTTTCCTTAAAATGGGATGCATCTCGTTAATTTCAGACTGCCTGAATTGGGAAGGCTTTCTTGCTTTAAAAAGCAAAAAACCACCTTCTGAATTAATGATCGAACTGAATCAGAGTCTGGAAAACCAGGAGACTTATTTTCCTGAAATCCATTACCAATAAGATGATTCCCTTTTCCCCTTTGTCCCCAGAAAATGAATGTTCTTCTTACCAATGAGGGAAAATTTCAAAACATCCCTTTTTCTCAATAGGCAGAATTTACAGTAACAGATAATTAACCACAAATGACAAACACTCTTTGCCATAAAGGTCCCAGTTTTGTTGCCAAGAGGATGGTATCAAATTCCGAGGTAAACAAAAGAGTGTGCCGACTTCGATTAACACTGTGACAGTGTTGAAAAAGAGAGAGCGAGTGAGACCGAAGGAAAGCAGGCTAGCAAAACAGCACCAAAGGTGATGGTGGAAGAAAATAACTTCCTGAGGGGGACAGATTTACTTTCTTCTTTCTCAGGTGAGCCACCCCATTAGAACAGCAACACTTTTATTCGACAAAATTGTAGAAATTTTTGAAGGATATCAAAATGATACCACTTAATATCTCTCTTTTTTTCTGGAATTTTATTTTTGAAACACTTTTTTCATAGAACTATGAGTAAAAACAAATTAAGAAAGTCTCCCTTTCAAAGCCTGACACTCCCGAAAATGTGAAACCTGAAAAAGTGGAAATTAAAGTAAGTTAACCTGAAAAGACCAGGATTTCAAGTGAAACATATGGTTCTATTTGTAAACTCTGGGAAATCAAAACTTCAAACCCACTTATCTCGCCCCACAGACTAGACACTGTTTCACAATTCACTGGATGAAAAATCTGTACTTAGAGAATTGCTGAAGGGAGCTTTTCTTAGGTGAGTAAAGGGACTTCCATCTATTGCTCAAGGTGAACATGAATGTAAAAGAAAGATAGCGTAATCCTTTTAAAAATTGGACCACTTGATTTGGCAGTCCCTTAAAACTAGTAGGAGGAAAGAACAGAGAGTCACAATGCATTTCCCCTTCTTTCAAATTGATATAGTGTCTAAACATACTTAGGAGTAATCTACTGACCTTACTGCTCTCCATCACTAGAGCCAATTGCAGTGTCACAGACACTGTAGGAAATGTATGAAATAAGTTTCCAGCTTCCAAATACAAATTGATAAGGTGCCTAGCTCTCCGCATCTCTCCCCATTTCTGTCCCTCTCTCCCCGTCTTCAGTACCTCAACTGAAACTGCTCCCTCTGGGAAGGCAGAGAAGTCTAGAAGTCAGTTTTTTTCCCCCTTTATAACCTGAATGTGTGGGATATAAGAGTACATCCAGAATCACAAGAAATGGTTTTGTTTTGCAGAAGGCTTGCAGGGCGGTCTCATCTCATCAGTATCTACGAGTGTCTCTGGAACCATAATATTAAGTAGCATAAAAAACCAACCCATGGGGAAAGAATCCAAAATCTAGGACAAAAACCAATCTCACGAAATGCTTCAATGTAATAATAAAAAGGTTAAATTTAATCTTTAGGGAAACTAGAAGTCATTCCAGAGGTTGCTGGTGGTGGCTGCTTTTTAAATGTATTTTCAGATAGTCATGAAATAAAAACAGAACTGAAAATTTGTTCTTATCTGTGGATAATCTAAATATACTTTCTTCCACTCGATATAAAAACTGACATTGCAAAACCCAGGATGGGGGAAAAAAAAACCCAAAAACTTTGCTCTATTTTCTCAAGTTCAAAGCTCAACAAGAAAATACCAGAAAGAGGGGTCTTTCTTGTTGTATGATATTTAACTTTTTTTAAAAAAAGGTAGACTGCAAATAACCTGCATTTTTCTGCTCTAATAGAACAAACATGAATAGAAAACTTCAAAAACAAAAAAGTGGATACTTCTCCAAACAAACCTACGCAGCCAGTTCTGAAAAGGCAAGTAAATGTAGCTGTTCTTCCCTCAGACTCACTGGTTCCATACTGGCACAGGCTACCATATTATTTACAAACACTGGCAAATGTGCTTTCTTCATGCGAGTGGCAGGTTGTTTTTCTGGTACTGAAAATAATGTACTGCACTACATCCATGAAATGGTAGATAAATCTCATTTGAAATTTGCCAAGGAGGAATGGAGGAGGCAGTGAGGGAAGGAAGCTATTTCAGGTGAGAAGTATTTGATCTTAGGCGACTCAGTAGAATTTTCTACCTTCACGGAAAGAATGCAAGATTCTTTAACTAGAACTCTGTGTCACACACCCACAAGCAGATCCTGTGGGATTTTATTTTGGATCTTCCTCTTCCACCCTCTTCGCCCCCCCATCCCCAAATTGGAAGAAACACAGGGAACGTGACAACTCCCTCTCTTCCCAATCCTGCAGCCCCATGGCCAAAAAAGGCACATATGAGATGCAGAGCACCTTGAAATTATCTTTTCATTTTAAAGCTTGCCTAATTAGCCTAAAGGTTTTATTTCTGATTTTTTAAATGTTAGTTGAAATGTTTTTTTAAAAATTTTGATCAGAAGAAAACTGAAAGCTGTCTAGAGGAAGATACTGGATAAGTCCTGCTGAATTCCGCAGTGTGACCAGAACCCATCTTGGCATGTGAACTCTACTCTCATCCCAAAACTACCTGAGTCATGAGCCACCTTTTTATACCCTGGAAACTCACGGGGATTCAGGAGTCAAAACCCTTTCTCAAATTCAACTGTAAAATGCAAAATCTATTCAAATTCATCATAGTCCTGACAATTTTCAGACAGCCAAGCAACAAATAAGAACATGAGTGCAGCCCTGTTATATAACACAACCAGGATTTCAAGAATAAATCTGAAGAGCCCATAAAAAGAAAAAAAATCTAATTTTAGTTTGACTTTACGATGCTTGAATACAAACAAAGAAATCTACAGTGTAAGTACAAAGTCAGCACTGAGATAAAGTTGCACTGTCACATACCAAAAGACAGTGCCCTCAGGGAGCATGCTGAGAAAAAACTTATCTAAAAGAAGAAATGAACAAAAGAAGAAAAACATCCAGTGTTTATGTAAGAATACAAATGAACAGGGACACACAGTGTCTCCCAAAGTAAAGAGATTGAAAACATTATAAAAAAAAATTATGACCCCACTAATGCACAGTATGGTGATAAATTTCTAATGATAAAAGCCTATTGCAGTGGCTTACTAACTGCAGGCAGGTGGACCTATAACTCTTAGAGAGGGGCAAGGCAGCCCAGGACCACATGTGAAAGGATGAATTTCCAGTTTGTTAGTAAAATGTAATTTCACAGAGCTGTAGACAGTAGATCAAGGCTACCGGATACTCCCAAGAACGGCCTGCTGATATTACTCTTCCAACCTGCACTGAATATGGGTCACTGCTTCCTTCATTCTTCTCTGCTCAGCACAGGGACTCCCTCCTCCCCTCTCCCCCTCCCAACAAGATGACTATGTCACTTCTCCAGCCTGGGCATAATACAAAACAAAAGGTCTTCTAGGAGACAAAAGGAAAGGAAAGATGGCATTGGGGGATGGAAAGGCAAGGCGAGATGGACAGTGTTTCCACGCTCTTTAGGATATGGAAAAATATAGGAGGTAATCAACTCCCACATCACTAATGCGGCTATGAGTTCTGGCAAGCCTTTCATGCTATCGCTTCAGTTCTCCACTATTTCCACAAGTATAGATCTCCAAGCTTGGGAAATCAAAAACTGGACACTCAAAAATAACCTGTTCACCTTATCCAACAAGAACACCCAATGAGAAGGAGGGCAAGAGAGCAGGGGAGACACAAAGGGGGCCGGGGGGAGAGGAGGGGCAGAGTGGGAGACTGAGGGGAGCCGAAGGAGGGGAGAGAGGAAACATGAGTGGGGGTAGGGGTGAGAGTCATGGGAGTGAGGAGAGAGAAGAAACAAGGAGTGGGAGTAAGAAGAGAGAAACACGGGAGTGGGGAGAGGGAAAGAAAGGAGATGTGTGTGGGAGGACAAAGGAGATGGTAATGGGGAGAAATAGAGGAGGAGAAGGAAACAGGAGACAAGAGCGGGGGAGAGAGAGAGAGAGGGAGAAAAGGGAAAGAGCATGTAAATTATTTGGGGGGGGGGGTAATATCTATTAGATAATCTTTAAAGAGTCTTTTAGGACAACACAAAAACTTTATAAATAGATCAAGTCCTGCCACAGCTGATAGAAAATTATTTTCAATAACGTTAAAAAAAATTGCCCTAATTCCTACTCTGTCTGCATTGTGCATTTTCCCATTAATAAGCAGACCTCCTCAAATAATTTTTATAAGGAGCATTAAGAAAAGGGCTGTAGGAGTACATAAAGCCCTGAAAAAAGTCAACTCGCTTAAAGTTGAGAGATTGAAGAGCTCACATAACAGGGCGAGTGGAGGCAGTATGTATGAACACACACACACTCTTTAGAAGAATCTTCTTTGCTACCTTTCAGATTTTCCTTCTCCAGTTGGGGACATTTTTTTCCCCCAACTGCTCCCATTCCTAAATTCTGGCCCAGATTTCTTTACAACACTACTGGAAGGTGCAAGCAAGGGTAGCCAAAGATACAAGAGTTAACTCTGTAGAGTTATGTCTGTCCAGGAGAGGGACCGAACACTCTGGTCCCTAGGAGTCTACACGGCCAGAGAATTATAAATTAATTGCAAGAAAGCCCAGAATCTTGTCAGTGGATTATATTACAGAAATACAGGAAAAAAGGGTAACTAACACTTCAAAGTAACTTGAATTAGGTTATTTTTCCTAGTAGAAATCTGGCCCAGGTCCTTCCATGACTTGTCTCATTTAATTCCCATAGTCTGAGGTAAACGGAAAAAGAAAGAGGTCCCAGAAACTTCACTCAAAAGTAACATCATAACAATGTCACTGATTTCTTCAGCCCCTTTACTCTTAAAAACTCCAGACGTTCTCCGTCTATTTATGCTTCACATCGTCCTGGGAAGGAAAGGGCCGAGAATCTTCATTCGCCGTTTAAAACTCCGAGAGCAGGGGCTCCAAGAGGATAGAGTTCACCAGTGAGTGGCAAGCACTTGGTACAGTCCTCTGCATATAGTAAATACTCAAATACCACTCAGTGACTGATCAACTGAGCAGTGGACCCGTCTGTAGAACCAGGCCCCTTAACACCCAGCCCTACACATTGATCCCAGAAGCTGTCTGCCTCTCCAAAGCCTGAGGCCTCTGTAAAAGCCCAGGAAAACTGATGGTCATGGAGATGCCTTTAACTCTGAGCCCTGAAGAGCCAGAAATCCTGATTCTCTAGCCACAGCTCCCTACTGATTTTGTTTATAACTTGACTATTTGTCTATGCTGTGTCTATATTTTTCATCATTCCTGATGTATCCGTCTCCAGTTCCCTCTCCGCACTTAAACTATTAGACAGTGAGTCCCCAAGGGTCAAGAACCACGCTTAGAACAGTGCCAGCACTTAGAACAGTGCTTGGCACATAGTAAGCACTTAACAAATACCATCATCGTCATATTTAATTCCCTCCTGTGAATTCTCTCTCAGTGCTTAATGTGGTACTTCACATACAGTAAGTGCTTAATAAATATTATTACTAACCAATTTGCATTCTCAGGAGCCTTTGGATGGTGTGGCAACAATCATTCTCAAGGTAAAAAGGTAAGTGGGAAAAGTGTTTAGGATGGACAATTATTAGGATTTCATAATAAATTTGGGGGGATTTGGAGTATTTTTCATCTCAGTAATTTACAAGTATGAAACTAAGGAACTGGCAGGAGGCACAGAATGAAAGTATATTCAGAAGGGGAAAAAAAGGAAACCTATTGCCCAATAACAGAGTGCACTTATGGTAAAAAAAAAACCAACCAAAAACCACCAAAAAGAAATACATCTACTAAAGGCCATGGGAAACAGATCATTTAGAATGGAAATCTCCCTGGCATCCTTTTTTCTCAACTGCTATAATCAGTCACATGATAAGAGTTAAGCAGCTGTTAATGCCACTATTATACACCCCATTTTTAAAGCAGTTTATAACTCTGGCATTGAAATTTACATTAAGCAGAAACTAAGCAAACTCTGCAGTTTCTGGCTCTCATGCATGTCTGAATACACTTTTCTTGCTTCGGCAGATCACCAGCACAGTCTAGTGGTTATAGCAAATGAGAAGGAGCCCGGGCCCAGGTTCTGGTTTAGGGTCCCAGCCTGTTTTCTATGCAAATGGACCAGCTGTTCTATCCCACATCTCTGTGTCAAGGCCTCAAAAATGAGGTTCCCCTATTGGTTTTAACAAATTCTTTTTTCTTAAAAGATGCCATTACGTGTGAAGTGGAGTCACAGCTACTCACTCTTAATGCTCTGGATTAAAAATTAATTTTCCATTGAAGAGGAAAAATGAATTCATTTTGAAAAGTGAAATTAGGCAAAATGTACTTTTAAGGAGACTCGTGTATTGCTTGCATTAATGTATTGAGGGGATCACATTCCCTAGAACAGCACTCATAACCTTATAAAAATACCTTCAAATGAACACTCTAAGAGAATGGGGATTAACGTGTCAGTACAATCATTTGCAAGGTCATGCTCTTTTAATGCCCTAACTTTGCTGCCATCCTACCCAACGTTAAGGGTGACCGTGGGGACTGGTTTGCAGTGACTCATACGAAGTCAAAGGAAAGACCCTTTCTTGGACTTGTTTTTATTTTGGGATATTTTACTTTCTCTTTGTGGTATTGTTTGTTAAAGTTAAACAATCATTAAAGAACTAACTTTGGGCTCCCACAGGGAGACGGAGAAAACGAGCTAGAGATTCTATCCTACTTTACATCCACAAAATTAATTTTCAAAGACATTTGGACCTCTTAAACTTTCAGGTAAGACAGCCAACTGGCTGCCTTGGAGGAAGGTGGGAATGGAGTAAACCGGTGGGCTCCCATTCAGAACTAAGACCTAAACTTTGCAGTAGATGACAAAAAGGGATTTTGATCAGTTGGCAGGAAACGACAAGGTAAGCGAAACTTTCTTCTATCGAAATGCCCCATACCGTTCTTAGTTTAGGGTCAGGTCTTCAACTTTACTTTCACGAGATGCTGATTTTTGACTGGGCCCTTTCTCCTGTTTGGGGAAGTATGATATTTCTCAGTACTGAGTGATCCCCCAAATCTCAGTCCTTTGTCTTTCTTATTCTAAGTGGAATGCCACATGCCATATACAACCACCAAAACAAAGGATTCACTGATAGCCAATTAGTCCCAATTAGGTGGATTTCACAGCTGAATATAATGAGATAGAAGGACTTGGGTGGGGGGGGAGGACTAAAATTATTGGGGCGGGGAACACGTGTACCAACTCTGTTATATCATATTATTTTGTACACTCCCAAGTGCTTAGCGCAGTGCTCTGCATCCAGTAAGTGTTCAATAAGTACTACTGATAGATAAATTTATCTAGCTAGGGCTAAACACCTGGAAAGATACAACATTTGATTCCCCATGGGAACTTTTGAGAATTCAATAGTACTTGGAGTTTCCAATTTTTGTTGCTGTTGTTCTACTTTAATACACAGGAATACTTACATATGTACATGTGGAGGCTGGAACCTGCTTTGGTTAATGTTGTAGTGAGTAAATGCCTGGGTGGGATTTGAGCTGTATTCATCCACTGTTATGGTAACTTTGCCTTGAGAAGGAATCCCATGTGCCATCCTTCCTCCTTATAGACATGAGCAATCTACCACTTTCCGGAGTCAAGAATAGGAGCAGGCATTGTGTTTCTGCAAACTTCTGAGCCTCGGGACCAACAGCTCATCAACAAGGTGGGTTTCTAAAGCAGGAAGAAAATGAAACACAGACACGTCAGTGAAAAGGCACTCATAATTCCTAAGCTTTTCACTACAATTCTATCCAACAACCGGGGGAACGCATCCATGGAAATCTGAAGCAGTTCTACAGAAAAGGCATTTCCTTGTTTGAGAAAGGATGCTCTTTCAAATACGATCCTGCTGACCACAATAACATTACGTCGAAGTAGAGCCCCAGATAAATCCTGGGGCATTCATATTTCCCGTAATACACTCCTCATACTCATCACAGAGATGAAAATGGACACAACTGCAGTTAGCCAACTGTACAGAATCAAATGGTAAGTGCTCACTGCTAACTGAATACTTGGTCCTTACTGAGTCGGATTTATTTTACACTTCAACAGAGCTTTTGATGGCTGAACCCAAAACAGCTCAGCTTCAACACAATATAAAATTGTCAGTTAAACAGTTAGCTTCAGACCATTCATATTTTTCAGAGCAAAGTTGGCTTCTGAGTAACAAGGACCATTTAAATGCTCCTGCAGTTCCTTCCTCATACATGCACCCGGATTTGTTACACAGTTTCGTCTATTGCCACCATACCATTCTAAATAACTTACTTTGTACTTTCTTTTCTTCACAACTCTCTCACTTTTTTTTATTAAAGACCTGACCAGAGTAGGATCCGGGGCATCTTCACCCTAGCCTTGGTAACAAAGAAGGATATTTCCGTACTGGCTGCCCAAGAGTGATCAGTCATTCAAGGGGGGGTGGGGGGGACTGATCAGAGCAGCAGGCAAGAAACTGAGAAGCCTGCCCCTTGCGAGATTCTCGCTTTCCCTGATCTGGCACCCCAAATTAAGGAATGAAAGCCATGCGCCCCCACCTTCGACTCCCACAGTCTTGGATGCTTTCTAAAATGAATATTTAGAATGCTAAAATTAGATTTAAATTTGGCATGAAACCCCCCCCCCACTCCCCGCCCCCCAAGTTCCCTGCAGAAGGCAGATGGTCTGCCATAGGCCATTTATTTTATTATTTTACAACCTCAGGCCCGTGTATCCCTCCATATGTTATATGGGTAGGAAATTCCACCGCATTCTACTCCAGACATTTACCTTTTTCATACCTTTTTCATAGGCTAAATGAAAAGGCGTAAACTGCACCTTCCCCACCGAGAGATGAGCTACTTGTGATTTAACACGTTTGAGGAGGTGCCATTTTGGATCTCTATTTGGTTTTCTGACTTAGCAGGAGGAATGAG
Source organism: Ornithorhynchus anatinus (assembly GCF_004115215.2). Lineage (NCBI taxonomy): Eukaryota > Metazoa > Chordata > Mammalia > Monotremata > Ornithorhynchidae > Ornithorhynchus > Ornithorhynchus anatinus. Next base: position 44,431,511 of record NC_041730.1, on the reverse strand, counting down.
TCTTTTTAAGGGGCAGTAATAAAAAGCCAGAATCAGGAGGACTCACTAAATCATTTTTTTTTCCTAAGAGTGGTGTGCTAGAAGGTGTACAGGATGGCTTACAGATTGTAATATAACAGTCTTCATACCAAGTTTGCAGCTGTTTCTCAATTTCTGTCACAATTATATTTTACTGTTATTTTGCATAACAGTAAAACACAACACCTGCTTCAAATTGCAGTCCTGTCCTAAGTACTGTAATTCTCTTTTGAGATACAAACTATGAAGACACTATGCAGCGCAAAACTGCATAATTGCACTGCACTGAAAAGTAAATACAAATGAAGAGATCTTCACGTTACAAAAATGAGTGTCATTAAAAAGCATGTTAGCCATCAAAGCTCAAAGGGGAAAAACTATACATTTTATACTGCAAGAACTCAGTGTTTGCATAAATGAGTGGTGTGAAAATTACATGGCAATTTTCTTATTTCTTGCCAACAAATCCATTGTGTAAAACCCAGAACATAAAGGGGACATTAAAAGACACCTCCTGAGTAATGGCAGCTTCATTAGCCAAGTCCAAGAGAGAGTCGAAATGTTTCATACATTTGCCCTGGAGGTAATTCACTAATTAAAGTGAATTGAACGTGGCTCAGTCCGATATTTAGGATGCCACCTGCAAAAGCTCTCACTACTTTGGTTAGGACTTTAGCATCTGAAAGGCTCAACTGTCACCTCGGTGGATAACCTGCAGGAAGCACAGATCATCTGCACCCGCACACTTCGGGTTTTAGGGATATTTTCATAGACGTCACTATAGCGATTGCTTCCCAGAACGTGAGCGGCTGTACTTGTCGGTACCGTTGGTTGCCCTCACGTAAGACGTAGAACTAGAAGAACACAAAAGACAAAGCCATCTGACCCCAAATAGGGACTCCAAGACCTAGATCCTTTCATAATGTCTTGTTTAGCTGTACACTATGCCTGAGGTCTCTGACAGTTCTGTAATGAGGTGCCCTTTGAAGAGAACGATGGCAGGGAGCTTTCACAGCATCCCTTCCGTGTCAGGAAGGCAAGAAAATAAAGAAATAAAAATTCTTCCAAAACTCCACTTTTGCTCACTCACAATGAATGTTCCCCAGGAAGATTAAACCCAGAAGTAATGAGCTCCCAAAAGGAAAAAAAAAAAAGAACTGCATGTTTTCCCTCAGCTGTCAAGGGCAATCGGGTGGACAGGAGTCATCACCACTAACCTAAAAGCTGAATTTGTGATCGTAGGTGACCTGGTAGCCAGACAGCTTTAGGGTTTCTGGGGTTGCCTTTTTCCTGACACTTGATCTGAGGTAATGCTAGAATCAGAATCATCATCTTGCACATAATATGTTCTTGTGGCAGAGGGTCCTTAAAGTAGAATGATTAGGCTTTCTCCTATCAAATGCATCCCCATTTAACGTTTCTTCTTGTTCAAAGATTGTAACATTCTTTTTTGCACCATAACCCATCTGTTCCGTCACACGATGAAAACTACACTGCAGGCTAGAAAGGATAGTGAAAAACCCCCAAATATGTCAGACATCACTGAAACTCTCAACCTGATGCTTGGAATTCCCCTCCCTCCCCCTTCCCCCTACCCCCCAAATCAGCCAAATAACATTTTTCGGGCAGGCGCTTCTTGCTGCCACCGACACCACCCATCTCCCAATGTCCCGTTAGAAAAGATTTGAACTCCTGGCAATAACGAGAGAAAAATAAGTGTCAAAACCGCGGGTTCACATTTTTCAGACGAGGCTGCCTCAAGACTGACGGTTCCCATGTTTAGAAAGCGGCAAATCTGAAGTACGGTACCTGTCCAGAACCCGAATTGGCCAATGAGAAACTCTTCCTTTTTCTGCTGCAAATGTTGCATTTTAAAAGCTTGGCGAAGGATGCAAACCCCACCACGTTATTAAAGATTTCTCTTTTTTTTTCCCCCAGCTAAACTTTTCCCAACTATTCCTGATTCGGGGACGGGGGAGGTGCCGTTTGGAGGGGCCGGAGGCGGATAACGGTCTGCTGCGAGGGAGCCCCGCTCTGAAGATAGACACCCCCGCAACGGCCTCCAGATTTGGGGGACCACAAAAAGTTACAGGTCAGCTCCGTCCCTCTCCGCCTTCCCCCTACGGCCCCCCTGGATGTGCAGACGATCTAGAGACCCGAGCAGACACTAGGCTGTGCCAGCCCTTCCCCCCCGCCCAGACTGCGGGGGTCCCTATCCATGCCCCCCGCAGGGCACAACTCCCTCTCAACAAACAGAGCCCGCTCTCCAACCAGAGGGTCCAGACACTAGGCTCTGCCAGTCCTTTTTTTCCCTCCAGACTGGGGGGGGGGGGTCCCTATCCATGCCCCCCACAGGGCACAACTCCCTCTGAACAAACAGAGCCCGCTCTCCAACCAGAGGGTCCAGACACTAGGCTCTGCCAGTCCTTTTTTTCCTCCCCAAGCTGAATGGGTCCCTATCCATGCCCCCCACAGAGCACAACTCCCTCTGAACAGACAGAACCCACTCTCCAACCAAAGTGTCCAGAGCAGGAATTGCCCAGGGGCACACACAGAGACACACACACGCCCCAGCAAACCTTATCTTCCAGGGCATGTCCGGCTGGTCCCGTCTCCACCTCCCCCTTGCCCTTCGGACCGTCGGGCTCGTTCTCTGCCGGGGCTGCAGCCCCTTCTGCTCACTGAGCTCCGCTGGGGGCTCGCCTTTCTTTTCTCTCCCTCTCCACCCCCCTCCCCCTTTTCCCACCCCTCCATCCGAGATTGATTGATTACCCTCAGCGGCCAATGGCTCTGACACCGTCCCATCCTGCCTCCGAGGATGACATCCCTCCCCGCTCCCAGGCGTCACACATTCCGACCGGTCCCGGCCGCATCCCTGGGACCAAGTGCGCTTTTCCTCGGGTCCCGCAGGTCCTGCGTGGGGAAGGGCCTCGATTTTCTTTAGCTTTGGGGCCTGCGTGGGTTTGTCCCCCCGCCCCCCCCTCGCTTAAAGTTTCTCTTCCTCTTTATATTTTGGTTCTGCTCTTTTCAATCACTGCACGCTTTCCTTCGTCAAAATGGGTACTCGGGGGTGGGGGGCGGTGGGAGCGTTTTAATCGGAATTTCCACCCCCCCCCAACAAAAATAAATAAATCCTCCCTTGCTTTCCCCTTTGACGCTTGGGGGGAATCTCTCCCTACATCCCTTCCTTCTCCAACACCCCCCCCCCCAGTAAAAATAAGAAAACCTTCCTCCACTGCTTAGGCCTCGAGGTACTGGGGTTCCAAGGCTGTTCTTTAAAATGCTATTCGGGTGCCTAGGAATAACTCGGGATTCCCAAGAAAAGGAAGGGATTTGCGATCGCTACTTTTTCCTCTCCTTTTTTCTTTTTCTTTCCACCGTCTCTTTTTCCGTCCTCGCTGCATCTGCCGAAGGAGGGAGAGAGGTTGGGCTGCGAGGGGGAAGGGTTGCAAAGCGACACAGACAGACGGACACGCAGACGGACACAGACACACAGACAGACACACAGACAGGGCTCCAAAGCTCAGGGATCCACACAGCCCCCAATCCCCCTCCCCTGCTACATTTCCAACATTTTCAGCTTCCTCGTAAGTGTACTTCGCATTTCGCCCCCTTGATCCTCTCTCGCTGCTGTCGCCTCGATCTCCAGCACACAATGCACCCCGGCCTAGCCCGGTCCTGCTCTAACATTATAACCCCGAGACTTTCTAGTAAACAGCCCTCCGATTCATCGCCCCCTCCCCTCTGCCAAATCACTTCCCTTCAACCTCCTCCTCAAAAAAGGGTGGGAGAAATGGTGGGGGGGGGGGAAAGAGGGAGAAATGAAGGGTGGGGGGCACCTTTAAAAAAATTAAAAGATCATTCGCTTCCCCCCCTGGAAAACCAAACCTCTCCAAAATGCGCCTTCCGAGTAAGACTAAACGCATTAAAGTCGCTTTATTGTTATTATTTTAAAGGGCAGCCGGGAGCAGACGCCGCTCTTGCCGCCGCCTCTGCTCCAGTTGGATCCCCCTTGTACTTGATTATGACAAGGCACCTCTAACCCAAGGCTTTGTGCGGCTTTATTTATTTTATTATTTTTTTTTCCCCCTTCCTCCTTCCCATCTGATCGTCGCCCTCTTCTTCCCTGCCCCCACCTCCTCCTCCCCTCTCCGGGGCAGATTACCTTTCTCCGGCTGGGATGTGGGTCCGGGAGGGGGGGGGAAATGCCTTCAGTGTCGGGGTGGGAGGCGAGGTCCAGGGGGGTGGTGGGCACGGGGAAGGAGGGCACGGGGAAGGGCACGAAGGTGGCCGAGGCAGGGCAGAACCTTCGACCCCGAAGGTCCCTCCCTGGAAGGCTGGAGTGGAAATGGGAGCCAAGGGAAGGGGGAGGGAGAGGAGGGAGAGCAGCCTCGATCTGGGGAGAAAGAGGGAGAGGGAGAAAGAGGGGAGGAGAAGAGGGAGAGGAGAGAGAGCTGAGCCTGAAAAGAGAGAGGAGAGCAGGGAGTGCAGTGACGGGTTCAGCCACTGGGGTCAGGGAGCAGAACACCAGGAAACAGGGCGGGCCATCGCACACTCACACTCACACTCAGCAGCCTCTCCTGCCAGGGAGCCCGGGGAAAAGGTGATGGGGTGGGGGAACCCCCAAAGGAATCCGCCATCTGGGGGAGGGGGGGCCGTCGGGGGGTCAAGCAGGAGGCAAGCTCAGGAGACGTCGGTGGAGGGCTGGCACAAAAGGGGAGGAATGTCGTAGAGACTTTCCCAAGCTGGAGATTTTTCAGAAGGGAGACCCAACAGCCCACTCCTGCCTGGAGCCGGCAGGAGCTGGAGTCTCTTGCTGGTCCTGAAAAAAGGGCTTCTGCCAGGACGGACACACTGGTGGGTCGCTCCTGCCCATGAAAGCTACCACTGTCTGCCAACTCCCACCCCATCAGCAGGCTGGTGGAAAACTGTCTTCCCCGATCCCCCCTAATACCCCCAAACCTCCAGGCTGGACACCTTCCTGAAGGTTCATTACAGAGGAGGTAATGAGAAACTAAGATCACCTGTTCCCACCCTTTCACCGGCCTCATCCCTATTCGTAGTGACTTGACACTAAGAAGTTAGAGCCACTAGCTCTATAAACTTGAATAGGAAAGGCTTGCGGTTTCGTGATTACCGAAAAACAAATCCCCTTAAGCTGGAAGACAGCAGAGAAAGCCAAGCAGACCCCTGAAACTTTGTTTTCTGGGTTCAGGGAGGAGGTGGTGATCCCAGTGGTGAGACTGGGGTGAGGCTGCTTTTCTCCCAGCTGACGGATTTGGAAGGTAACCGGAGTTAATTCCTTTTCAGCAGTTAGACTCAAAGATCGGCATGTTCTCTTAAGGAAAATAGTGTGGGTCTTTGAGCGGTTTGTATCCACGTTGGACACTTGGTAAAATTAGCTGACCGGTCCTGTATTAGCTGAAAAGTATTTACACAAAGAGTCCTTCCAGGCCTCCTACCTTAACGATCAGAATCTCTTACACCTGTGCTGAAGTACACCTGTGCTAAAGTGAGCACTAACTAGTCATACTTCAGGTACTGTATTGCTCTGTGCCCCTGAACGGTAGGACCTGAAAGAAGTTTTACCTGAAGTAGAAGGTCGGAGTCTCTGAATCTTCAACTTTACTTTCAGGTTAGAAGGGGCCGATTTCCTCGGCTGCCAGGAGTCGGGATGGCAGTGGAAGAACTAGGTAAGGTACTGTTATTTTATTTCTTCTGGCAAGCTTCCTAATTAAGATAAAGTATAAGATGAAGTTTTGGAGTGCTGCAGCGTTGATTTTTCTCTGTGGATATATGTTTTTACGAATATCTCTAGAGGTATAAGCATGATTAGAGATATGACAAGGGTAGTTTCTTCTAAATGTCCTAAAATACTTTAAGTTAAGTGACGCTTTGAGACACTAGACCATCATATATAGATAGATTTCCCCCATTTTCATAAAATTGAAATATACATTACAGTGGAAAAGTTAAGATCATATGCCAATTGACTAGTTTCTATTTTAATTATGTCGGTCATAATGGATAAGTATGTCGCAATCTTTTTTTCTGGGTTGGCTTTTACTTTTGTTATTAGGGAAAATATATCTGTTCTAAATGTACAAGTGTGATTTCTTGAGGTAAAGCTAAATGTTTCAGTAGCAACTGTAATTTATGAAGAGAAAAAAAATAGACCGTTTATCTCACTCCGACTTCATCTTATGGAGAATAATAGCAAGACCTCCTTCTCTAATAAATTCAATGGAGGAAGGACAGAATTGAGTCCTTAAGTTTTCCCATGACAATCAACTTTTGTGCCCGAGCAATGGAAGTCTGAGATACGAAGGGCATTTCCCCGTCAAAATCTCTATCACTTATTTTGTCCTTTTTAGATTTTTTTTTCCCCCAAATGAGTTTTCTATGTTCTTTGTAGTATACGTCTGTTCGGAATTGGGCCAGGTCTGCTGCTTTTCTTGGGGCAAAGTTTCCAGTGAAGTGACCATACCTGCAGAATTGGACTCTAATCACAGACAGCTTACTGTCTCTTTCTTGTTTGCTCCTTTGAATATTCATAAATTAAGGGTTATATGCAACACAGTCAGGGGCCCAAATTGGGAAAGGTTGCATAGTAATAATATAAAAGTATAGGCAAACAAGCTACTAGGGCAAAAATGCTTTAGATCTTCTGCATTTACTTTGTGTTCCAGAGATAGAATGCTGTCACAGGATAACAGCTGACTATTCCCTCTCTGTAACATTGTCTAATTTTAAAGTTTCCTTTGTTGCTCGTGACAAATGGTAATGGAGAAAAGTATTGTTTGCATAAGCTATTGAGTAGAAAGGTTTTTATTTTAGCTCTTTAGAGGAAATCCTCTTTTTTAAAAATCTCCCAATTACATCTGGAAAAAAAATTAACGATAGGCAGCCACCCTAATTATGCAAAAGTGAATGATCTTTAAAAATATGAAGGGATATTCAACTGATCCAACAGAATGGCATCCCTCTAAGTCTCCCCCCCCCCCAAAGAAAAGATGTCTGAGCTGTTGTACAGGTTTGAGTGTATTTGTGAGACTGCAGGGAGGAGAATATTACAGTAATGCTTGACTCAGAAACTGGAGCTGGTAGACTGGTAGCTTTGTTGGTAGCAGAATAGCTCATATTAAAGAGAAAAAAAAGACATGACAAAACCCTCCTTATTTTTCCCTTGAGTAGTTGTAGGATCACCTGATGAAACATTTATTAAGCATTAATAAACAGAAGTAAGGGTAATTTTTTTTATATTGTTAAATGCTTACTATGTGCCTCTGGGGTAGACACAAGTTACCATGGTTGGATGTAGTCTTTGTCCTACTTAGGGCTGACATCAATCCCCATTTTACAAATGAGGTAACTGAGGCACAGAGAAGTGAAGTGATTTGCCCAAGGTCATACAGCAGACAAGTGGCAGAGCCAGGATTTAGAACCCAGGTCCTTCTGACTCCTAGGCTTGTGCTCCATCCATTAGGCCACCCTTCTCCATCCCTATGAGTCTTTATAGGGAAAAAACCAAGTCCTAGAAAGAAACTTGTATGACTCATTAAATGATTTGAACAATCCCTTTAGATTTCTTAAAGATACCTAGAAAGTCAGAAATAGTTTTAACTTATGTCTAACTTAGTATATGACTGAAACAATATTGGGTAATAAGAATATTTACAACAGGGACTATGTCACTTTCTCATCTGTGTATTACCCACCATCACTTAGTACAGTGTTGTGCACACACAAAGCGCCTAATAAAGTACTGTTATTACTATTGCTTTTTGGCCAAGAACTACTTTTTTTTTTAAAGAAAAACTAGGAAAACCATGAAAGTTCATGTTATAGCCACAGGCATTATCTCAGAACCCTTGAATTTAAATCCACTTCTGCCATCAGTTACAACAAAATACTTTCCCAAGCTTTCTCACAATCACCCGTGAAATAAGAGTCCAGTCGGTGAACAGGATGGATTTATTTCAAGGTGATCGACTGGCTGCCTGGAGTGGTGCATTTTCAAGTTTCATTAACATTCTTATTTGATGGCATCATCCTAAACAAATAATTGGATAGTCAAAGAGAAGCATTATGGCCCAGTAGAAAGAGCATGGGCTTGGGAATCAGAGGATCTGGGTCCTAATCTCAGCTCTTAGCTCTGCCACTCGTCTGCTGTGTGACTTTGGGCAAGTCATTTAACTTCTCTGGGCTTCAGTTACCTCATCTGTAGAATGGGGATTAGTACTGTGAGCTCCACATGGGACATGGACCATGTCCAACCTGAAGAGGTTGGACCGGCCCTAGCACTTATGGTGCCTGGCATATAGTAAGTACTGAACAAATACTATTAAAAAGAAAAAGGGTGTTGGGAGCCATGGTTTTGCGGCTTTAAGAAATGACACTATGAAGCAGGTGGGTGTCCTTACTCATGATCAAGGAGAACTTTTCCTCTGTGATAAAAGCCAAAGTAATCCACTCTCACAAACTGAGTAGGGTCATTAGGGATTTTTCTGAACTGCCAAAGTCACATTTAGACTTCTAGTTTCTTCTGGCCTCATGACACAATTGACAAAATAGCAAGGTGTAACGGATTTATAGAATACACGTCAAAGATTCAATTCTAAATTACAAGAAATCATTTCTGAAGTACTAGGAAAGTTGCAATTTGAATGCTAAAGGAAATGAAGGAATTTCAAACCTACTTTTATGGTAATTCTAATGTTTAATACTTTAAAAGATTGCACACAGAGACTTTAGAGGAAAGCATTAGTGGAAAGGGTGCAAATAGAGGGAAAAAGAGTCAGTTTTAGACCAAAAAGGAAATGGCATCTCACAAGGCCTGGCCAACAGAAGTGTAAAGGGAAGCCGCCCTTTGGCGTCACATCTTTCTTTCCCTTAAGAACCCCTCTTTTCAAAGGAGTAAAAGTCAAACCCCCAAAATAAGGAGTAGGCCCCAGTCCTTGGATTCCTCGGCAAATATCAAGGAAAAGAAATCATCTCAGTGTTTTAGAAACAAGCAGTCTGGGAATGCTGGAGAAGCTTTTTTTTAATCTGTTTCAGTAGAAACTATATATTGTAAAATGCATTTTTATACTTTAATATTTCACAGAAGACGTCACTTGCTCTGGATTTGGGGGAGTTTCTCCCCAATGGCCACTCTCTGTAAAAAAGTGTCATAGAATTCCAGGTCACTAATAAATAGCACTTTATTATGGGTAGCAAATGAAAATAAAATGTACAAAACCTGTAAAATCAACTCTGTTCTACAACAAAAATTTCTATCAAGTTTTCAGGCTTCACAGAAAGAACTTCCATTCAAAGGGAATCGGAAAATAGTTAAATTCAGAATATTCAACAATGTTCTGCCATTGACTCTAGAATATTTGAACAAATATAAAGGACTTTAATGACTTTTTTGAGGGAATGTTTTAGGATTTAATGCTAAAAAGGATTTAAAGATCTCAATACATGCACAAACCTATAAGATTTGATAATTGAAGATCTTAAATTCTGGCTTTTAGAACAGTCAGTTATAGCACTGGCTTCAGTCCTCATTTTGTGCCAATACAAGGTTCTAAATGATAATAAAAAGAAAATGTATTTTGCTATCAGTTCTTGGCCATCGATGTTGCTAAACCTCATCAATAAAATGACTGAGTTGATGTGCAGTTTGTGACTAATTGACATTTAAGCTCAGTTATCAAGAGAAAAAAATATAATCCTGTCACTGGACTCGGTGCATTGCACATTTTCATGGTTCAGTATTATCCGGAAAACCCAGCGTAGCTGTTTTCACAGCACCCAATCTGTGGCAAAGGAGTTCAGGTGTGGGATATCTGAAAAAGCCAAGTGGACCTTTTAATTTGTAGAACCTGAAGGGGGTGGGATGGGGAGTGTGTGTGTGTGTGTGTGTGTGTATTTAAAATTACACCCTGAAAACCTGGATATCTTGGTTTCCTTACCATCTGGGTTAGAAAGCCTGGTACAATACTTGGCTGCTGTTCAAATCTTGGGTTAAAATTTTAAAGTTTATACTGAACATTAGAATGAATATTCTTTGGCAATTATCTGCATTTAGCACAGAGACAGGATAGAATTTAACAAAAGAAACTGTGTAGATTGAGGGCAGAGAAGACATGGGAAGGGCTAGTCTGGTGTGTTCTGAGCTCCCCATGTTAGAACCATTCTACTTAGTTGTTATCTAGCTTCTGGAGCGGTGTTGGCAAACTGGCTTCTGCATGTCTTGGAGGCATATGGAAATTGATGATGAAAGTGTCTAGTGTAACTGGAAAGATAATTTGATGAGAGCTGAAGCAGTGAACTATATGAGAAACTGTTAAATCTGTTATCAAACAGTGCTTGAAAAATAATTAAACAGAAATACAAGCTATATGCATGAGAGGGAGCAAAAAAATGTTGAGAACACAATGTATGCAGTAAAACTTCTGCAGCTACTCCTGGTTCCTTTTTCTACCCTCACACTTTCCTCCATTTATCTCTAAGTAGACAATGACATCATGTCTCCTCAAAAGTATTCTGACTTAGGGGCTGGAATTGGCACATCCAGAGTGAATGCCATGTCTGGTGTTGGCATATTTAAAAGACTATCCTACATATAACCCTAACACACTTTGCAGCAACCAAAATCTATGCCTGTCCAGAACTCAAGGACTGAGGGCAACATAAAGGAACCAAAATAGAACATTTACTACTAGGTATAAACAGAAAGCATCACAGAAGGGGAGGCTGAAGAAGAATGATCAAATCATCAGGACGTTAGCAGCCTGTGAAGCCCTTAAAAGTCGCTCCATACGGGCTGCATTTGAGAAGGTTGCTTTGCTTTGTTCTTGACTCTGAGTAAAATCAAAACCGATCTAAACGGTACACAAAGCAGGCATGGCGTTCTGCCTTCTTAATGCGCCTATATGCCACTAAACACACTTAAATGACTTATGTTCAGAAAAGTCTGTGATCCTGTTCGGATTAATTCATGTCTTGAGCTGGCAGCAGACCTAAGCACAATCAGGGAAGGGGTGTAAGCCTGCATTTTCAAAGACATGCTTGAAAATTCGTACCAAAAGATCACAGGGAGACAGAGACAGCTGGAAAAATTGGAGCTGGGGCTCTGATTTTCATGCCAGCGTTACACCTAATGCAAAGGGAATGTGGATGATAGATTGTGAGTTATGTATGCTATTCAGTTCAGCAGCAGTCGGAACTTGAATGGAAAGGATTTAGAAAATAACAGCATAATATGAACCATAAAGAAAACTTGCTGAAGCAGATTAACGACTAATACATCAGTACCCTAAACAAGTCCGTTATTTATGGGGTTTTGAAAATATACAAATAAAGCACCAGAGGACAGAGTGAATTTCTGTAAATAGCCTCCTAGATGATTAAGTGGAAAGCATTTTACCCAAGTTTTTACATAGACATGGGTACTTATTTTTTAGCATCTCGATATTAATTTTTCTCCAGAGGATACAAATGAAGTTGGTAATGGCATTTTTTTGCTGTAATTTGATTGCTCTGGTCAGTCTCCATTCGGATGCCTTTCGGTCAATGACATTTACTGCGTGCTTACTGTGTGCAGAGTACTGTACTAAGCAGCCCTGTTTTAAGCATAGGGGAGAGTACACTACAATAGAGTTGGCAGACATGATATCCCTGCGCACAATGAGCTTGTCGTCAGTGTAATTTCGAGGAATTTTCAGACCTAACCTGGAATCAGGTATTATAGCTCTTATGGATAACTGCAACGAGCATAGGTAATGAAGATTGCAGCCACTGTTGACGTTCATTCTGTCTTCAGACTTTTACGTGTCGTGGTCATTGACAGTGATTGGGCCGGGCGGGGGGCGGGGGGGTTTGTGTATGGAAAGTGTGACCAGAGCATCTTAGTATCACACTGAAATATCCATAGAAATGCCTGTCACTGGCAACAGTGGTTTGTAAAGGCTATAACCCACCCTAAGGAACAGAGCAGCAGGGAAAATAGAAAGAGGAGTCATCAAAAAATTAGAGGGAAATCCATCTCCAGTGGAATATCAGTGGCCCCAGAATCAATGTCCTACCATATTTTGACAGAATACTCTTTCAACTGATTGTGGGCAGGGAACGTGTTTACCAACTATGTTATGTTGTACTCTCCGAAGTGCTTAGTACAGTGCTCTGCACACGGTAAGCGCTCAATACAACTCATTTCAGCTCTGACTGCAAAAAGGGGTTTATTGTTTAGAAAGGTTCACCTTTGCAGGATGTAAGCTACAGAGGTCCAGTGATCATGTGAGTGTGGGGCAAAAGTGCTCTTGAAAAAAGATGTTTATTTGGAAAAATCTGTTTTGTCTTGGAACCAAAGATTAAGATTGTCCACTGTGAACTTGGAACAAAACAAGATTAGCGCAGATTTTCTTCCTGAAGGCAGAAGACACATTGTTACAGCTACATACTAGTAATTGCTGTAACCATGGACACTACAGCTCTGACCATATTGATGGGGCAAAAACTAATTATTATCCTGCTATCAATAATTAATAGCCCTTGCAAGACTCAGTAGAGATCGTGGGCCCCTTTTGTAGATTTGAGCCCCTCGAGGGACAGGGACCATATCAAATTGCCACCTGTGTACTTTTTCCCAGCACTTAGTACAGTCCCTTACAGACATCAAGGGCTTAATACATACTGTGGAGTAGTGGGCAGAGAAACAGGGAGAATCCTGAGGGGATGAAGGGATGGAACAGAGACAGGGGACTGCTGACTCTGGGCAGGAAGAGACTATAAACCAAAACTAACTAGAGAACAGGACTCTCTTCACAGGCGGCATCTCCCTGGCATGTTGGAACCATCCCAGGAGGGTGTGGCATTGAAGGATGCTGCTTTTGAATTGTGACTCTGAGTTGATTCCTACCAAAACCATCTCGATACTGAATTGTGATGGTATCAATCCCACAATTGCCCTTAATAATAATAATGTGGGTATTTGTTAAGCGCTTACTGCGTGCCAAGCACTGTTCTAAGCGCTGGGGAGACATAGGTTAATCAGGCTGTCCCACGTGGGGCTCACAGTTTTAATCCCCTTTTCTTTTTTTACAGATGAGGTAACTGAGTCACAGAGAAGTGAAGTGACTTGCCCAAGGTCACACAGCTGACAAGTGGCGGAGCCAGCATAAAAACCCACGACCTCTGACTCCCAAGGCCGGGATCTTTCCGCTAAGCCACGCTGCTTCTCCGACAGGCTGTGTTTCAAACTGTTGGATCTGGGGCCTGGAGGACAATTGAGGATGGAGGAGACCTCTGTGCCTAGCTGTCTAACTAAAATTTGATTAGGCAAAATGGGAAAGATTTCTACAGCCGAGGCTACTGTGTTTGATCTTTCTCGTGGCAAGGGCTGTTTTCTTTACCAAAGCAAAGGTTTCAGTTATCAAGAGGAGGCTATTACAGAAGCCAAACGTCTAGAGGAGGAGCATGATCTAGTGGATAGAGCTCAGGCCTGGAGTCAGAAGGATCTGGGTTCTAATCCTGGATCCACCACTTGTCTGCTCTGTCACCTTGGGCAAGTCACCACTTTTCTGGGCCTCAGTTCCCTCATCTGTAAAATGGGGATTAAGACTGTGAGCCCAATTTGTGACAAGGACTGTGCCCAACTCCGTTACCTTGTATCTACCCCAGTGGTTAGTATAGGGCCTGACACATAGTGCCTAACAAATACCACAATTATTATTAATAAACCACAAATCCACATCAAACAGAAACTTCTCAATCCGCTCTCTTCCTTCTACCTATCATCCCTCTCTCACTTCAGTCCAGCCCAAACACTTCATTTCTTTAATACCACCTACTTAATTATATCTAAATCTCTTTCTCTCTCACCATTGACCTTACTCACACCCTCTCTCCTGCCTGAAACTCCCTCCCCACTTCATATTCAACAGACCTCCATTTTCCCCATCTTCAACAACCTTCTACAGTCATATTTCCTCCAGGAAACCTTCTCTGACTAACCACTCACTCCTCCAACCTTTTCTTCCTCCTGCATTGGGAAGCAGCGTGGCTCAGTGGAAAGAGCCCGGGCGTGGGAGTCAGGAATCGTGGGTTCAAATCCCAGCTCGGCCACTTGTCAGCTGTGTGACTGTGGGCAAGTCACTTCACTTCTCTGTGCCTCAGTTACCTCATCTCTAAAATGGGGAGGAAGACTGTGAGCCTCACGTGGGACAACCTGATTACCCTGTATCTACCCCAGCGCTTAGAACAGTGCTCTGCACATAGTAAGCGCTTAACAAATGCCAACATTATTATTATTATTATTATATACTTGCATTCAAGTCCCCAAGCACTTTGGTACTACCCACTCCCAGAGCACTTATGTACATATACTCTGTTGCTTCCCCTACCTGTAATTTTTATTATTGTTTATCTCCCTCAGCCCTAGATCATAAGGTTCTTGTGGGCAGGAATCATGCTTACCAATTGCATTGTGCTTAATATAGTGCTCTGCACACAGTAAGTGTTCAATTTATTTCCACTGATTGGTAAATGATTTGGCAACTCCAGGCAGTGTCTGTCAACCAGGGAGATAACTAGGCCAATCAGGAGTCACATTTGAGAATGGAATTGCATAGAAAAAAAAAATCTCTAGGAACTCAATCAAATGCATTTCAACCATTCCTTGATGACTTGCACCAAAAATCCTCCTTTTGTTCAAGTGACACAAGGCTGTAAATGTTTTCAGCATTAAGAAAGTTTAATTTCTGTAGGTTTTTTTTCCCCCAAACTGTTTGATGTGACCACCCTCTAATAAAAATCAATAGATCAGATTTTGACGGAGGGAGAAAGGGGTGTTAGGGTTTTCTAGGAAGCACAGTGAATAGCTCTTTAACTCCAGTTTTTCCTTTGTTTTCTTGATCATGCATTTTTAGCATTCTGTTGATATTTTCACCTTCTTATAAAACTGGTGGGCATATTTCCAACCTGTCTTTTTTTTTGTTTAAAATTTTATTTTATAAGAACCTCTTGGATGCATTTCTATTTTTTTAATGGAGCATGTTGATTATTGACTGCTGGAATGTATTTAAATGTGCATTTTTATTTAAATTGTGTTCCAGTGCCCAGAGGCTTTTAAGCAATTGCGCCTTAGAAAAAACAGTGAATAAGTAAATACTCCAAACACAACATTAGTTTAGATAAAATCATAGGCTAATATGTAGCTAGGCCTTTGTCCCGGTTTACTCTGCTTATGCTCACTGTTGATTTTTCAACATGGCTAATGGTCCCTGAGGGCTTCACCTGAGCACACTAGCTTTGACTATCATTAATTCATTTGTATTTTATCTCTTCCTAGTCATTCTGGGTGATTTAATAGTTACAACATGGCCCTGGGAATTAATAGTTATAGGTATATTCCTGGAATCACCACCAACCCATTGTGTCCTATAAGACAAGCCAAATAACCTTTTTTCTACCTCAGTTATCATCCTGAAGTAACACCCACTTTGCTTTTCCATTTAAGGCACTTCCAAGTTTTACCGTACTTTTGTAAACCATAATTTTGATATTAGCAGGCGGTTTGATCCTTCTACTATTAATCAGATGACTCTCAGAGTCTTGTTTGATGTAGGGACTGAGGCAGGGGAATGAAGGGAGAGGGACTACTGGGGAGGGCACCTGAAGAGGAGAGGGATGAGGGTACATGAAAGCCATTCAAGGGTGCTCATACCTCCCCACCACGACTTCAGACAACAAGCCCAAGTGTTTCTGATATTAAAAAGTATATTTCTGTGATGAAAGAGTGGATATTTCAAAAGCCTGAAGACCAAAACATTTTGCTTTTTAATATTATTGCTACTGTGGTACTTGTAAAGTACTTATTAATCAGTGGTATTTATGGAGTGCTTACCTTGTGTAGGGCACTGTACTATGGGTTTGGGAGAATACAATTACAATAGAATTGGTAGACACAGTCTTTCAAAGAGCTTCCAGGCTAGTGGGGGAGACAGCAAAATCCATTACTGATTCATTAGGAGAAGAGATGTGGTGAAGTGACATTCTGCGGGTCTAGGAGCCAGAGGCCCTGGGTTCCAATCCCAGATGTGCCGCTAATCTGCCGTATGTCCGTGAATGAGTCCCTTAACGTCTCTGTACCTCAGTTTCCTCATCTATAAAATGGGCTGATACTACTTGCCTTCTCTCCCTACCTCATAAGATGGTTGTGAGGGCTGAAATGAACGCATTAATGTAAGAGCGCCTTGGGAATTAAAGTGCTATAAAAAAACAAGGTTTCCCCTTCTATACTGTAAATGCACTGTGGGAAAGGAACACGTCTACCAACTCTGTTATAATATTCATTCATTCATTCAATAGTATTTATTGAGCGCTTACTATGTGCAGAGCACTGTACTAAGCGCTTGGGATGAACAAGTCGGCAACAGATAGAGACAGTCCCTGCCATTTGACGGGCTTACAGTCTAATTGGGGGAGACGGACAGACAAGAACAATGGCAATAAATAGAGTCAAGGGGAAGAACATCTCGTAAAAACAATGGCAACTAAATAGAATCAAGGCGATGTACAATTCATTAATAGAATAAATAGGGTAACGAAAATATATACAGTTGAGCGGACGAGTACAGTGCTGTGGGGATGGGAAGGGAGAGGTGGAGGAGCAGAGGGAAAAGGGGAAAAAGAGGGTTAAGCTGCGGAGAGGTAAAGGGGGGATGGCAGAGGGAGTAGAGGGGGAAGAGGAGCTCAGTCTGGGAACGCCTCTTGGAGGAGGTGAGTTTTAAGTAGGGTTTTGAAGAGGGAAAGAGAATCAGTTTGGCGGAGGTGAGGAGGGAGGGCGTTCCAGGACCGCGGGAGGACGTGACCCGGGGGTCGGCGGGATAGGCGAGACCGAGGGACGGTGAGGAGGTGGGCGGCAGAGGAGCGGAGCGTGCGGGGTGGGTGGTAGAAAGAGAGAAGGGAGGAGAGGTAGGAAGGGGCAAGGTGATGGAGAGCCTTGAAGCCTAGAGTGAGGAGTTTTTGTTTGGAGCGGAGGTTGATAGGCAACCACTGGAGTTGTTTAAGAAGGGGAGTGACATGCCCAGATCGTTTCTGCAGGAAGATGAGCCGGGCAGCAGAGTGAAGAATAGACTGGAGCGGGGCGAGAGAGGAGGAAGGGAGGTCAGAGAGAAGGCTGACACAGTAGTCTAGCCGGGATATAACGAGAGGCCGTAACAGTAAGGTAGCTGTTTGGGTGGAGAGGAAAGGGCGGATCTTGACGATATTGTAGAGGTGAAACCGGCAGGTCTTGGTAACGGATAGGATGTGTGGGGTGAACGAGAGAGACGAGTCAAGGATGACACCGAGATTGCGGGCCTGAGAGACGGGATATACCGTCCCATCTGAAGCGCTTAGAACAGTGATCTGCATACAATAAGTGCTCAATAAATATGTATGATTGCAGATGGTGGAAATGGCGAATATGAGGATGTGTGCTTACTTGCTGGAGGAGGAGTGAATTTGCAGTGCTTAAGGGGTATAAGTCCAAGTACATAGGTGATACAAGAGGTAAGGCAAGTAGGGGAAATGCAGGCTTGATTGGGAAAGACCTCTTAAGATATGACTTGATTAGGGCTTTGAATCCATCAATCTGTGGTATTTGAGTGCTAACTATGTGCAGAGCACTGTACTAAGCTTGTGGGAGGGTGTAATACAACAGAGTTAGCAGACACATTCTCTGCCCACAAGGAGTTTACAGTGAGGAGGAGAAAGATATTAATATAAATAATTTAAAAAGATATACTAAGTGCTGTGGGGTTGAGGGTGGAGCAAATATTAAATACTCAAGGGTTACAAATCCACCTGCAGGTAGGGAAAGTGGTGGTCTGTCAGATATGAATAATAATTGTGATGTTTGTTAAGCATTTACTCTAAGCACTGTTCTAAGAGCTGGGGAAGATATAAGATAATCAGGTTAGACACATTCCCTGTCCCACAAAGGGCTCACAATCCAAGTAGGAATGGAGAACAGGTATTGAATCCCCATTTTACAGATGAGGTAACTAAGGGACAAAGAAGTTACGGCTTACCATGGTTTTTATGGGTTAGAAGTTAAGTTACCTGTGCAAGGTCATACAGCAGCCCCTGGAAGAGCCCGTATTAGAACCCAGGTCCTCTGATTCCCAGGCCCAAGATTTTTCCACTAGACCATGTTGCTCCTCAAATGGGGAGCTAGTTCCATGGCAGAGGGAGGATGTGGGCGAAGGATTGGTGAGATGGGTAGTGGGCATTGGAGGAGGGAAGTGTTTAGATCGGGTTGTAGTAGGAGACTAGTAAGGTACCCAGCCCTCAGTACTTGTGTATATATGTACGTATTTATTATTCTATTTATTTTATTAATTATATGTACATATCTATAATTCTATTTATATTGATGCTATTGATGCCTGTTTACTTGTTTTGATGTCTGTCTCCCCCCTTCTAGATGGTGAGCCCTTTGTTGGGTAGGGATTGTCTCTATTTGTTGCTGAATTGTACTTTCCAAGCGCTTAGTACAGTATTCTGCACACAGTAAGTGCTCAATAAATATGATTGAATGAATGAAGAAGGAGAATAGCTGATTGAGGACCTTAAAGCAGATGATAAGGACTTGTATTTGATGCAGAGGTGGCTGGGCAACTATGAGGTTTAATTGCTAGAAGACTGTGGTAAACATTGTTTCTTCCCACTCCTAAAACATAAAACAATTTTCAGTATTTTCAGCATACATAGTTGTATACTAAAAATTTTTAAAAAGCTATTATTCTTTCAACAGAAACATTGAAAGTCTTAATATCAGGGCAAATTTTCTGATGGAGAATGTGCTCCTCTTCATTTTTTTTTTTAAAGTAGGAATCAGTACTAACCTATCAAACCCTAATTCCTGTTTTAATCCTAGCACAGGACACATCCTCAAGGACACATTTCTCAAAGCCTCCATCTTTCATGAGTTAACTCCTCTAAACAATAAGCTTGTTGTGAGCAGGAAATGTGACTGTTTATTGCTATACTGTACTCTCCCAAGTGCTTAGTATAGTGCTCTGCACACTGAAAGTGCTCAATAAATACAACTGAATGAAAATTAGGCTGTAAGTAAATCTTTTAGCATCATCAACCTAAGCAGGTTTTGTGTGCCTTAACTGTTCAATAGGGGGCAATGATGCTCAGGTTCCATACTCTGGAACAAATGACTTCTGTATGCCAAAACAGAAATCAGAGAAACAAACAAGTTTTACAGAGCTAAATTGTTTAGGATTTATTCAAACTTTTTTTTTGCCCTACAGATCTGGCCAAATTAAGAAAATCTGGAGGACAAAAGTGCCTAGGCCTATAACAATTCTTAACTGCTCTCCTGGGAGAAATTTTCCCTAGTGAGTAAATAATGAAGCTAATGACACATTCATTCAGTTGTATTTGAGCGCTCACTGTGTGCAGAGCACTGTACTAAGTGCATAGGAAGTACAATTCAGCAACAAATAGAGACAATCTCTGCCCTCAACGGGCTCTCAGTCTAGAAGAGAGGAGACAGACATCAAAACAAGTAAATAGTGTGTGAGCCCATTGTTGGGTAGGGATAGTCTCTATCTGTTGCCGAATTGTACTTTCCAAGTGCTTAGTATGGTGCACTGCACACACTGAGTGCTCAATAAATGTGATTGAATGAAATAGGCATCAGCAGCATCATATAAATAGAATTATAGATATATACACATCATTAATAAAAATAGAATTACAATTATAAATTTGTTCATTTGATCGTATTGAGCACTTACTATGTGCAGAGCACTGTACTAAGAGCTTGGAAAGTACACTTCGGCAACAGATAGAGACAAGCCCTACCCAACAATGGGCTCACAGTCTAGAAGGAGGAGACAGTCAAGTTCTATGGGGCAATGAGGTAGAGCAAAGGGAGTGAATTGGGGTGATGGGGAGGGAAGGGGAGCAGAGGAAAAGGGGGGCTTAGTCTGGGAAGGCCTCCTGGAAGAGATGAGATTTCAGTAGGGATTTGAAGCAGGTAAGTGCTAGTTTGGCACATTTGAGGAGGGAGTGCACAGCATGACAGGCGAGAAGGAGGCCCAGTGAGAAGGTCAGTACCAGAGGAGCGGAGTGTGCAGGCTGGGAAGTAGAAGGAGAGAAAGGAGGTGAGGTAAAAAGGGGCAAGGTGATGGAGAGCTTTGAAGCCAATAGTGAAGAGTTTTGGGTTGATAAGCAACCCCTGGAGATTTTTGAGGAGGAGAATGATATGCCCAGTACGTTTCAGTAGAAAGATCATCTGGACAGCAGAGTGAAGTATAGAATGAAGCGGGGAGAGATAGATTGGGACATCAGAAATGATGATGATGCAGTAATCCAGTCGGGATATGACGTGATAGTGGTTTGGAAGGAGAAGAAAGGGCAGACCTTGGCGATGTTATCAGTCAACTACTCGTATTTTGTGATGTACCTTTGTATTATGTTGAGAGCTGAAAAGGGGTGGGGAAAAAGAACCGATACACAAACTGGGGAAAACAGATGGAGAGCCAGTGGATATTAAGACGATTTTGCTTAATGAAAAATCTTTACTTGAGTGATTGACAATGTCAGATCATCCAAAAAGTCACTCACCATTCCTGCATCCCCACAATGCCTGAAGAAAGTGGGGTGGATTTCTGTACTTGTTGTGAACTTCCTCACCAAACAATCAATAAAATGATATTTACTGGGCACTTGCTGTGCGCAGAGCACTGTACTAAGCATTTGGGACTGTACATTATAACAGAGTTGGCAGATGTGTCCCCTGCCCACAAAAAGCTTAAAGTCTAGATGGGGAGACAGGCATTAGTAAAAATAAATTACAGATATGTATGTAAGTGCTGTGAGGCTGAGGGTGGTTTGAATACTAAGTGCCCAAAGGGTACAGATCCAAATGCATGGATGACACAAAGGGAAAGGAGTTGGGAAAAGGAGGGCTTTAACTTGTCGAAACAGTTGAACTGCATCTATTTTTGTGGATCCTACTTGACTTCTAGGTAAATGGCTGCCGGTTGTTTGTAGGTCCCAAGGTGATTTGCTGAAGCAGTATGGGCAATCTCCAGGCATCTCAGATCTGCTCATTTCCTGCTTTGGCACTCGGATATGTTTTTGAACAGGATGGATGTTTTGAGGAGGGAGTTCCCGGGAGGCAGGGAGATTGGCATGGGCAGGAAGATGTGGAGGGAATTTGTGGAACAGATTACTCACTGACTCCAGTGGTAGGAGTACTTTGAAGATGGTGGAGAACCCATTTACGAAGGAGCTTGCCCAGAGTTAATTGAGAATTTATTTTATGCAAGTGAATCATTCTCACTCCCAATATGCTCATAGCCTGTGCTAAATGAAGAAATACAGATAAGAAGCAGACTTCATTTCTGGATATTTATGTACATCTTTACAAGGTGAAACAGGATTTGGGCTAGTGTACTTGCTGGGGAAACTCTAGCTCTAATCAAATTAACATACTGTTAGAACAGTCAATCACCTTGCTTCCTCCTACCTTACCTCACTGCTTTCCTTTCTTTCAGTTACATTTATTGATAGCTCACTGTATGTGGAGCACTGTTTGAACCCCTTGGGAGAATGTAACAATAAGCAGACACATTCTCTGCCCATAATGAGCTTACAATCTAGATGGGGAGACACACATGTACATAGCTGTAATTTATTTTAATAAGTGCTGTGGGGCTTGGGGCGGGAGAGATTTATTCATTCATTCAATAGTATTTATTGAGCGCTTAGGGTGCAGAGCAGTTGTGCTTGGAAAGTACAATTTGGCAACAGATAGAGACAATCCCTAACCAACAATGGTCTCACAGCTTAGAAGGGGGAGACAGACAAAAAAGCAAGTAGGCATCACTACCATTAAAATAGATAAATAGAACCATAAATACATCATTAATAAAATAGAGCAATAAATAAATACAAGTATATACAAGTGCTGCGGGGAGGGGAAGGGAGTGAAGCAGCAGGAGGGAGCAGGGGCAATGGGGAGGGGAGGAGGAGCAGAGGGAAATGGAGGGCTCGCTCTGGGAAGGCCTTCTGGAGGAGGTGAACTCTCAGGAGGGTTTTGAAGAGGGGGAGATGAATAAAAGGAGCAAGTCAGGCATTGCAGAAGGGATTGGGAGAAGAGGAAAGAAGGGCTTAGGGAAGGCCATTTGGAGGAGATGTGCCTTCGATAAGGCTTTGAAGTGGGGGAGAATCTATTGGATTTGAGGAGGGGGGTATGAGGTGTGTTCTGCCAGAAGTCAGAAGTGGGCGAGGGGTCAGCGGAGAGGTAGATTGAGATTGAGAAGGTTAGCGTTAGAGGAGTGAAGTGTGTGGGCTGGGCTGTAGTAGGAGAGTAGCAAGGAGGGGTAGGAGGGGCAAGGAGATTGAGTGAGTGCTTTAAAGCCAATGTTTTAAACGGGCTTTTTTTGGATAAGGAGATGGATGGGCAACAACTAGAGTTTCTTGAGGAGTGGGGAAACATGTCAAAGGTTTTCCTGTAGAAAGATGTTCTGAGCAGCAGAGTGAAATATGGGCTGGAGTAGGGAAAGACAGGAGGCTCAGAGACTCAGCGAGGGGCCTGATACAGTAACCAAGGCAGAATAGGATAAATTATTGGATTTAACGTGGTAGCAGTTTGAATGGAGAGGAAAGGGTGGATTTTTTAACCACATCCTACTACAGCCCAGCCTGATCACTAAACTCCTCTGGTTCCAGCCTGATCACTCTGCCTCGATCTCATCTATCTCATCACCTACTTCTCGCCCATGTGGGAGTGGTAGAAGAGGAAAAGAGGGCTTAGTTAGAGAGGGCCTCTTGGAAGAGATGTGCCTTTATTGAGGCTTTGAAAGTGGGAAGAGTAATTCTCTTTTAGATACAAAGAGGGAGAGCATTCCAGACCAGAGGCAGAATGTGGGCAGAGATCAGTGGTGAGATAGATGAGATCGAGGTACAATGAGTAGGTTGACATTTTGTAAATTCAACACATAAGTGTCCAAAGAAACATATCTTGGATAGGTTTCATTTTTTACATGAAATTGAAATATTTATTCCTATTAGGGACTCAGTGTTACTGAATGCTTACTCTGTTCTGAGCACATGTACTAAGTGCTTGGTAAAGTACAACAGAGTTGGTAGACACATTCCCTGACTGCAACGAGTTTACAGTCTAGAAGTATGCCTTGAGAGAGAAAATACTAAACCTAAAAAATAAGCATAAAATAATTCATGGGAAAAAGGCATCAATCAAGTATAGATTGGAAAAGTAATGAAGATCTGTCCCAAGATGCATTTCTGATGTATTCCTCAAAGACAGCATGGTTTTGTCATGGGGTATGTTTTTTCTGAAGGCTAACATTCATTCAATCAATTTTTATTGCATGTCTGTGGAAAGAGTACTGTACTAAACATTTGATAGAATTTTGGTACAATATAATTAGACATGTTGCCTGCCCTCCAGGAGTTTAAAATATAGTGGGACTGGCAGATACTCAAGTAAGCTACACATAGTTTTGTGGAAGAAATAGTGTATAAAGTAAGGCTCATAAGTGCTGCGGAGACTTGTGCATATTTAAGTGGTTGGGAGCACAGGAGTGCTGAAATAGAAATTGCGGGATTTAAAGGTAGAGGATCAAAAATCAATTGAGGAAGGCCTTCTGGAGGAAATGGGATTTTTTTTTTTAAAGAACTTCAAAGGTGGGAAGACTAGTGATTTTGTCAAATGTGAAGGCGGGTGGAATTCCAGTAAGGAAGACATGATCAAGATGTCAGGTGTGGAAGAGACAAGGACAAGGCACAGTGGTTAGTGAAGATTGAAGAATCCAAGCAGGGATATAGTTAGAGAAGATGGGAAAGATCTTATTAATAATAATTGTAGTATTTAAGAACTCGCTATGTGCCAAGCATTTTGCTAAACAATACAGTCACATCGGACACAGTCATTGCCCCCTTTGGGGCTCACAATCTAAGGTGAGGAGAATAGGTAATTTGGTCCCATTTTTCAGGTGAGGAAACTAAGTTCCTGAGGAGTTAAATGACTTGACAAAGGTCACACTAAAGGGAAGTGGAGGAACTGTGATTAGAAGCCAGGTCTCCTGACTCTTGGTCCCGTGCTCTTTCCATTAGGCTACAGTGCTTCCAGGCAATTTGTTGACTTAAAATCAATGGCCAAGAGTTTCTGTTTGATGCAGAGAAGATTGGGCAATCATTGGAGATTTTCAAAGAGTGAGGAGCTGTGAACAGAATGAGGCTTTTGAAAAAGGATCCAAGGAACAGAATTAAGGATGGACTAGAAAGAGAAGAGATTGGAGGCCGAGAAATCTGTGAGGAGGCTGATGCAGTAGCAATTTATAGCAAAGTAGAGAAATTATCATCCTATTTTAGAATTAGCCCTGACACAGTGGTCAGACACTGCAGGCATATAAAAACTATATTTTAAATCTCTCCCACCTCCCTCTTCTCCCCTGTTCTAGGTGCTTTTCTGACCCCTTGTATCCCAAATTCATCCCCTTCTCTGCTGCCCCAGCCAGGAAGGGAAAGGAAAAGGCAACACAATGCCACTGGCAGCATATTACCCACTGCAATTGCTTGTCTTCCCCAACCTGTTTTTGTCTCTGTTCTCACTGCTGGTAAGGGTAGATAGGTGTACAAGGAGGAAATGGTGAGGAGCACCAAGCTGGTGTAGTCACAGTGAGAAGGGACCTGCACTGTACTGGACCCAGGGCTGGAGAAAGCATGCTTGATCCAGCTGTGCTTGCTGAAAGACTTTGGCAGAAATTGGGATACATAGTGACTGGATTGAACAGAGGAGGAAAGGGAAGTAGTACTAGGGCAGGAAATGTGTTTATTGTTATATTGTACTCTCTCAAGTGTTTAATACAGTGCTCTGAACAGCAACATCGGGTGGGGTTTGGAGGCTACTTCATCAATTTAGTGCAGTGAATTTTCCACAGTTTGCCCATTTGGAATGAGGGGCACCTCTGTTTTGAGGTTGTAAAAAGAATTGATTGTCAACTCCTTGTGGGGCTGAGGGAGGGGTGAATAAAGGGTACAAATCCAAGTGCAAGGGTAACGCAGAGGAAGTGGGAGAAGAGGAAATGAGGGCCTAGTCAGAGAAGGCCTCTTGGAGGAGATATGCCTTCATTAAGGCTTTGAAGGTTAGCAGAATGATCGTCAGTTGGACTACTAAGGGGGAGGGAGTTTTAGGCCAGAGACAGGATGTGGGCCAGAGCTGGTGGCCAGATAGATGAGATCCAGGTACAGCAAGCAGTTTGGCATTGGGGAAGCTTAGGGGGCAGTCTAGGTTGTAGTAGGAAATCAGAAAGGTCAAGTAGGAGGGGGCCAACGTGACTGTGTGCTTTCAGTTTCTTTTTGTTGTGTAGGGCAACCCCTGTTGGTTCTTAAGAGTGGGGAAAAATGGACTGAGAACCTTTTTGTTATTGCTTTTAGAAAAGTGATCCAGGCATCAGAGTGAAGCGTGGACTGAACTGGAGAAAGGCAGGGGAGGTCAGCAGGGAGGCTGTTAGAGAAGCAGCGTGGCTCAGTGGAAAGAGCACGGGCTTTGGAGTCAGAGGTCATGGGTTCAAATCCCAGCTCCGCCACTTGTCAGCAGTGTGATTGTGGGCAAGTCACTTAACTTCTCGGTGCCTCAGTTACCTCATCTGTAAAATGGGGATTAAGACTCTGAGCCCCACGTGGGTTAACCTGAATGCCCTGTGTCTACTCCAGCGCTTAGAACAGTGCTCGGCACATAGTAAGCGCTTAAATACCAACATTATTATTATTAATCAATTTGGGAATAGATAAGTCTTTGGATTAATGTGGTAAAATGGATGGAAAGGATGGATTTTAGTGATGTTGTGAAGGTAGAAGTGACAGGATTTGGTGGCATTGATTGATAGAGTTGAGTAAAGGATAATACCAAGGTTAAGGGCTTGTGAGACCGGGAGGTTGATGGTGATGTCTGCAGTGATGGGGAGGACAGGATTTGGGTGGGAATACCTTTGAACATATTAACTTTGAGGTGTCCGTGAGATATCCAAGGAGAGATGTCCTGAAAGCAGGAGGAAAGGTGAGACTACCGAGAAGGAGAAAGATTAGCTTTGTGTTGAATATTCTGATTTAACCACAAGAATCATTCCTTTCACTACCTCAGCAAAATAATTAGGTTGGTAACCTCTCACATGTTGTAGCTTCCATTTGGTTATGAGTCACTATTCACCTAAACCTTCCAAGTTACCTGTCAAAACAACAGTTCTCCTTTCCACTTCTGGGTGGTAGTTTTAGTTAAAGGAGTAGTTTGTGTGGGTTCCTGTACCTTGATCTTGTCTATCTCACCAGCAGCCCCTTGCCCATATCCACCCCCTCCTTTGATATGACAGGATCCAGCTTTTAAGCCCTACTAAAATCACATCTCCAAGAGGCCTTCCCTGACTCAGCCCTCATTTTCCCTAGCCACCCTCCCTTCTGCATCACTTTTGTACTACAATCAGTACCCTTTAAGAACTCGATATTCACGCCATCTTCAGGGCCACAGCACTTAGACATTAAAATGAATTATGGATATGTATGTCTCTCCCTTTGGACTGTAAGCTCCTGGTGGGGAGGACCCCTGTCTAGCAAGAGTATTGTGCTTCATGTATTGTTCTGCCGATGGTTTGCACTTAAGAAATTCTACTGATTGTCTCCTCATGCCTGTTGGCCTATTTATCCCACAGCCAGCAACCCTCTCACTTTCCATGGGGACTGGTGTCTAATAATTGTGCTTACTATGTGCCATACACTGTTCTAAGTGCTGGGTTAGATACTGGGTAATCAGGTTGACACAGTCCCTGTCCCATGAGAGGCTCACAGTCTTAATCCCCAGGTAACTGAAGCACAGAGAAGTGAAGTGACTTGCTCGAAGTCACACAGCAGACATGGTGGAGCCGGAATTAGAACCAATGTCCTCTGACTCCGATACCCGTGCTCTTGCCACTAGACTATGCTGCTTCTGCAATGACACAGTTGCTCTTAGACTGAGCACACTGATATATATCGAATAATGCATCTGGACCTTATGGAATCCCTTAGAGAAGCTGATTAGTTCAGTGCCTGAAACATGGTAAACGCTTAACGAATCTCACAATTATTTCTTTCTTCCATTCTGCTTTCTTCTGTGCTTCTCTCTCCCATGTTTGTCCCTTTTTGTCCTTCTGATGTCTGCCTCTACTCTAGCCCTGCTACTCCCCACATCCTCTGTTCTCCTCCCATTGAATCTTTTAACAATTACAACCTAATCAAGACAGTAAGGAAATACTTGTAATCTCTGCCCTTTGAAGAACATTCGTTGCTCAGTGCCAACGAAGAAAAGTGCTCTGTAAATTTTGGGAAATTAACAAAGTCACCAGCTGAAGATGGCTGAAACCCCATTTCCTCAGCGTACTTTTGAAGTCCTGTTCTTAGTACCCCAGGCAATTAATTCAGTTGTCAAAGGCAGGGACAAAATTGCTGAATCTGTCCTAGAGACACTTGGAGGCCATGAATTGGTTTTCCTGGAAAAGAAATTCTGGTGTCTGGAACAACAGGTCCAAGAGCCTTGGCTGTGGAGCTCTGTGTGGATGGAAGAATATGATACAGTACCATGTCTGTAAAGCGGGTGGTAAGGACAAATCACCTGGGAATAACTTCTCTGGAGAAAAACTGTTATAGTTTTGTTGCATCCAAAAAAAAAATAAGATTTTTCCATAGTAAGCGGCCCAGATTATGAATTATTCAGAAGACCAATTTTAAAATCACATTTACCAAAGTAGTTAGGATAATCTATGCTGTATTGCACCATGTGGTATGTACTAGATTTGG
The DNA here is from genome assembly GCF_004115215.2 of Ornithorhynchus anatinus. NCBI lineage: Eukaryota > Metazoa > Chordata > Mammalia > Monotremata > Ornithorhynchidae > Ornithorhynchus > Ornithorhynchus anatinus. Next base: position 44,403,644 of record NC_041730.1, on the reverse strand, counting down.
TACTCAAGGGTGATGCATGCTAAATTTTAAATATCTACTTTTTTGAAACTGGAAAGTCAGAGAACTCTGTGGATTTTTGTTTTACTCGTGAGAGGTCATCAGAAGCTCTAATTCAGGAAAAATGAAAGCAATAGATGTAGGTTTCCCAGTAGATTATACAACTCCATGAGCTTTCATCCTCTCCTGCAAGATTTCCTTCCAGCTGACAAAGACATGACAGGTATCGCCACCAACAACCAGGAGATCCCCTTCAAAATGAGTTCAAATGGTTTCAAGAAACTCATAGGTCACAGAGGTAAAGTATGCATAAAATAGCTAGCCTTAATTTGTAGCTCTTCTAATATTTCCACTCCAGAGGTGGCAGACCAAAATAATAATGAGCTAGATACTAATTGTGCAAAAGATTGGATGATACTATTCATGCAATTATAAATGGATTTGCATGTGTCCCAGCCCAGTGATTTAGAGAAGAATTTATTTCATCATTCTTGTGAAATCATGATTTTTAAAGAGTCGGCACAAATATGTTCTCCTGAACATTCAGATACCCTACTTGAGGGAAGGTTGGAAAACCAAACAAGCCACCATGAATGAAGAGACATGGGTAAAAATCAGTCAGGTAGGGCTTAAATCATGTCCTGGGATCATGGGACTGGGACCTTTTTCTCCTAAACACAAGCAGACTTAATGATACCTAAACAGTTCATCCTAAAGAATTATCTCAGGTTTGAAAACGAATGGTCTCCCTATTGTCTGGTAAAATCCAAGGAAGATGCTCAAGGATTCTCTTCTATTTGAGGAAGTGTTCTAATAAAAAAGCTTTCCTCTTCTTTCTTCTTTGGTCCCAGTTGTATTCTGCAAACTTCCTTCAGATCATTTTAGGAATGCATAGGATTAAAGTAACAGGAAGAAAAATGGTCCTAGGTATTTGCTCATTAAGTGTGTGAACTCCCCATTGGATTTCAAGCTCTTTGAGAGCAGGGACTGAATTTTTTCTTTCTAGCGTTGGAGTCTTTTTTTTCTAGAGAAGCAGCATGGCCTAATGGAAAAAGCCCCGGCCTGGGAGTCAGAAGGCCTGGGTTTTAATCCCGACTCTGCTGTTTACCTGCTATGTGGGCTTGGGCAAGTCACTTAACTTCTCTGCACCTCAATTCAGTCATCTGCAAAGTGGGGATTCAATACCTGTTCTCCCTCCTACTTAGACTGTTGGGACATATGGGACTTGATGATCCAGCGTGCAGCGTGGCTCAGTAGGGAAGCAGCATGGCTCAGTGGAAAGAGCATAGGCTTGGGAGTCAGAGGTTATGGGTTCGAATCCCAGCTCCACCACTTGTCAGCTGTGTGACTGTGGGCAAGTCACTTCACTTCTCTGTGCCTCAGTTATCTCATCTGTAAAATGGAGATTGACTGTGAGCGTCATGTGGGACAACCTGATGACCCTGTATCTACCCCAGTGCTTAGAACAGTCTGCCCATAGTAAGCGCTTAAATACCAACATTATTATTATTAGCCCAGCACTTAGTACAGTGTTTGGCACACAGTAAGGATTTAACAAATACCACAGTTTTTAATATACTATCCCAAGCACTTTGTTTCATGCACTACATGCTCAATAAACTATTTGATCAGAGTCCAACATACAAACACCCAACCAAGTCAAGCCCAACCAGCTTTATATGTTCAAATCTGGCCCAGATCATTTGCTCTCTGGCTGCCTAGTTAAAAGCATAATGAGAAAAGTTGAGAGAATTGGAACAGGGGTTATAATTCAGAAAAAGTGAGAGGAGATGCCTATTTGATGCAGCCCTACAACCGACGTCTTAGCAATAAGACTTACAGAAATATTTAGAGTGAATTTGAAAGACTTAACTAGCCTGATGGTGGACTTGCACTAAAGTATGTTTCGGTTCATTTTCGTCTAAACTGGTATTATGCTGGGCAGGAGAAGGTTGTATTAAAGTTTAGAAAGGTCCGTTCATTTAGGGATGTGCTTTCCAAGTTTTATTGGGCTGGTACTGCACTTCACTCACTTGCACTCTTGTATTTTCTTTCAAAGCTCTTCATGGTTCTGAATGAGTTGGCTACCCCATGACTTGCATTTTTGCTAGCCCTGTGGAATTCTCCATCCTTTCATGCAGTTGGTTTTGCATAAATACAGTGGGCTCCATTGTGCATATGCTTTTCAATTCAGAGGCTACTTCTTAGGAATTAGTTTCTGGAGAAATATAACTGCAGAATAGGTCCCTAGAGTTCCTAACATTGTATATATGCACTGTAACATTGGATGTATTTTCTGTGTCTTGTATTTGAAAGGATTCAAAATAGCACTTAGGTCAGAAGGTGAGAGAAATTGTCATTGATTATTTTAAATGTCAGGCCCAAAAGGAAAGAAAAGAAATAGGAGCAATATTTCTCTGTATAAAAACCCTCAATCACTTATTTTCTTTCCAAAACTGTTTACCTTATTAGTCTTATAGTGCCAGTTTTGGTATCTCAATCTTCCCCACTTTCAAGATATCTATATATCTTTGCCCTAACCTCTACCAAGATACAATACCAAAATTATTGGGATGCATAAACTATAGTTATAAAGGTGTCAATCCACCTAATTCAGTAATACACTGTCTGGTTTCTGCTCCCTTGACTCCATTGACACCTCTTTTTCAAAGACTCCAGTTTGTCCTCCATTGTTTTTTTTGTTTGTTTGTTTATTTGTTGTGTTTTAAATGCTATTTGTTAAACACTTACTGTGTGTCAAGCACTGGAGTAGATTGACGTTCCCCTGCTAAGACTCTAAGCTCCTGTGGGCAGGAAATGTGTCCATTGATTATTACATTGTACTCTCCAAGTGCTTAATACAGTGCTCTGCTCACAGTAAGTGCTCAATAAATATGATTGACTGAATGAGTTAATCAGGTTGGATACAGTCCCTGTCCCACATAAGGCTCACTTTCAAGTAGGAGGGAGGACAGGTATGGCATCTCCATTTTGCAGTTAAGGAAACTGAGGCACAAAGTCATGTGACTTGCCCAAGGTCACACAGCAGGCAAGTGGTGGAGCCTAGATTAGACCCCAGGTCCTCTGGCTCCCAAAGGCCATGATTTATCCACTAGACCATGCTGCGACCCCCTTTCCCCTTTTTGCCACATCTAATGGGGTCCACCATAATCCCTCTTAACTTCTTGGCTGCCTTCGATACTGGACCACTCCCTTTGACTGGAAGCATATTTAATCTTGGTTGTACTGTAGAGTTAACCCTTGATTCTCCCTTTACCCCTCTAGTAGCTGCTTCTCATTCTTTCTTGCCGCTCTTCCTCAGCCTCCTACCTCCTGAGGAGATGTGATTTCAGAAGATCTTTGAAGAGGGAAACAGTGGTGATATTTACAGACGAAGGGGGTGGGAGTTCCAGGCATAATGGAGAGCATGAACAGGATGCCAGCAGTGGGACAGATGACAACAAGGTATAGTGAGTACTTGAAAGGAATGAAGCACATGAGCTGGGGTGGGATGGGAGAGAAACTGCTGGGATAAGTAGGGAGGAGAGAGCTGATTAGGTGCCTTAAAGTCAGGTGCTTCTGCTTGAGTAGGACAAAAATGGACAACCATTGGAGAAGTTTTTTTGTGCAAAAAAAGTTTTAGAAAAAATCCAAGTGCAGTGTGGACTGGAGGAAGGGAGATCTGTGAACAGGTTGATGCAGTAGTTGATTCTGTATATGACAAGTGCTGGGACCAGAGTGGTGGTAGTTAAGATGGAGAGGAAGGGACCTCTTCTGGGGAAGTTCTGAAGGAAAGACTGACAGGATTTGGTGATCGGCTGAAGATGGGGGTTGGAATAGAGAGAGAGGCCAAGGAAAAGCAAAGTTGTGGATTTGAGAAGCAGAGGGATGGTAGTCTTGTGGAGAGGAGAGGATTTGGGAAGGATAGTGAGGTGTTTAGTTGGGGAGATGTAGAATTAGGTGTGCCTCTGGGACACCCATGAAGAGAGAGATCTTGGAGGCAGGAAGAGATGCGAGATTGCAGAGAAGGAGAGAGGTCAGGGGTAGTGGGACTCATTCAAGTTGTTGTTGAAGGTGGAATGCTACCCAAGGGAGTGAATGTAGATTAAGAAATAGAAGGGCATCCAAAGTAGAGTATTGAAAATGCATGGGGAGAGACTGAGGAGGAGCAGTTGGAGAGGTAGTAATAGAATCAGTAAACTATATCTGAGAAACCAAGGTTGGGAATAGTACTTCTAGGGGGAAGAGGATGCTCTAGACTATAAGCTTATTATGGGCAGGGTGTCTGTTTAATTTATACTGTACCCTCCCAAGTGCTTAGTACAGTCCTCTGAAGTCAATAAATATGATTCACTGATTGACACTGGGTAAGAGGCAGCCAAAATTAGGATGCAGTAGAGTACATATGAAACCTTTTTTTTCTGCAGTTGTCGTCCCAGTGTCTGTCATTTCAAACTGATCACATGGTAAAGGTTGTCGATACTACATTTTCCTGTGGAAGACTTCATGTCTTAGATAAGCTCTATAGACTCTTTCAACAACTGCAGCTCATCATCCATTTCTTTGGTTTTTAGTTTCTAGAGTCAGAAAAATGCTGGTTGACAGAATCAATCTTTGGGCTCATTACCTCAGGGCACTTGCCTAACGAACTGTTCAGTGATCGGGTCCTTCTGGCTTTCTATTGGTGAATTTCTATGTATTTGTTCCAATTGGACGAAAGTCCCTCCAAGAATCTCATAGAAGTCGAGATCACCGCACCATACCTCAGTTTCTACGTGATCACATAGATCACATAGGTGACTTCAGTGCCAGCCTCATGTTGGTCACAGCAGGCCATGTAAGAAACCTTTTATTCATTTTATTTTGGGAGATTTACAGTTGGGGGTGGGATGATAAAGACCACAGAGGAAAGTATGAGGCTATATGTGCCAAGCATTAAAAATGGAAGCCAGCAAAGGATGTGGCCTTTTGACCGTTTCCCTGCCACCAATAGCATGTAACTATGATAAAACCAATGTGAAAGCAGATTATTAAATCCAATAAAACAATGTTTAAGTGCATAGGGAACATGAAAGCAGTGAAATATCCTAGGAGGACAATCATTTAACTAAATAAAATGGCCTTTATATGTCTGAATACATTCTAGCTGAGAGCCATAAATTGTTCTCACAATTTTTTATTTGTTTCTCTACCCATCACCTTCTCTTTCCTTTTCAACCTTCTCCTTTTCTTTCCAGTGATTCTTCAGGCTCTTTCTATCCTTTTCTTACCTTGACCTCTGTCTCCATGTCCTCTTTTCTTCTAGATGTTCCCATTGCATATGTTTCCTGTATTTTTTTTGTTTTACCTCCAAGGCTCCCTTTCTTTCTTTCTGTGTTGGTTATATCCTTGTACTTGTTTTCATGTGTTTCTGGCCATTGTTTCCTCGTGTGTGTTCATTTGTTGTTCTGCCACACACATCCTAACTGTGGAAATTCCTCAAGGCTCAGTTCTGGGTCCCCTTCTATTCTCCATCTGCATTCTGTTGTGTTGTACTCTCCCAAGTGCATAATAGAGTCCTCTGCACACAGTATCCTCTCAATAAATAGAATCGATTGATGGTAGCAACCATGAAGGATTATCACTCTGTTTCATCTCACTGTCTTCTGACAATGCATGTTTAGTTTAAGTCGAACAAAGCCTCATCTCTATTAGTGAAAAGGAATGGGTAGGTATGAACATCAACACCCACTCATCCCGTCCCCCGTCCCCCCCACCACACATACACTGCTTGAAGTGGGAATTTAGGATTCTTGGTGTGAAACATAAAATCAAGAAGTACAACATGGAGATTAAGGCAGCACTCTGCAGTCCACGTTCTCTCTGCTGCCTAGATTATTTTTCTAAAAGTTCTATGTATGTCTCTCCACTCCTCAAGTACCCCCAGTGCTTACCCATTCATCTCCCTTGGTGCCTTGGCCCTCTGCACTTAGTCCTAGATCCTAGAACCTTTTTGAGGAAAGTTGCAGTAAAAAGGCCTGCAAGTAAGAGCTCCTGGGTCTGCAATTGGTAGTTGGCGAATCCAGGAGTTGGGCTCATCCAGGAATAGAGGGGCTTCCTGTCAAAATCTTTATCCCCTATTTCCACTTTTCCTTTGACCACCAAGTGCCTGGTCCAGAATGGAGTTTCATGGTGGTTTTGCTGGGTGATTTTTTTTTTAAGGAAAACCAAAAACAGCATTATTTTGTTTTTCCTGCATCTCAGCATCTCTCCTAGTAAAAATAGGGAAAACCTGGGATCCTTGAGAAGCCTGAAATTAGATTAGGGAGCTCTCCTCTGATCCTCACATGAGAGTTTTATCCTGAGATTTAAAATTCTCACTTCCAGAACACTACATTTTTATATATGTAAATATATATAACATAGTTTGTATGCACACATTTTATTTACAAATGAAAAATATATTCAAGAAGCCAATAATTTTCTCAAGGAAAAAACAAGAAAAACTGACAAAATCCGGTTTACAGCCCAACAGGTAATCAAGAAATCAGAAGGTACTGCACTAAGGAATAGATCCTAATGACAAGCCTGAGGGAAATATATTAGAAAAGAGTGTTTTGGCAATACTGTAGAAGGAGACAATCTTGTGAAATTAAAATGAGCCCGTGGAAAAAATTCACAAGCCCAGGTTACTTCTAATTCCAATTTCTCAGTGCAAAGTTACAGACAACATTAGTCAGGACCCTAAACAAGAACACCTAGAAAGTTATGATTCAATTAAGGAGCAATGAATTAAAAGCCACAAAAAAGAGGTCCTACTGCCAAATGGACCACCTTTCCCCTTCAATGGAAGGAAAATCAATTGTTATCGAGGAACAATATACTGCAAACCTGAGGCAAAATTGAATCATCCTTGTGAAAAATTTTTTGTCATAAAAAGAAAATGTCAATATGTATCCTGTTATATTGCAGAAAGAATTTGTTTATATCTGAGATGTTGCTTACTGCATGAAGTGATAACCCTTTTAGGTTTAAGCAAGGGGGGAAAACCCATTTAGGTTTGAGACACAACTGGAAAATGTAAAGACCAAGATTAATTTTATCTGCCTTCTATTCTTTATAGCAATTGTCTCAAAGGGGGCTTTGGGTTTCTTCTTGGGTCTCACTGACAGCCCCAGAATGTGACAAAAAACCTTAGGGAAATTTTGAGAGAGATTCCTAAGAATCTTCATATTTTCTTAACTGTTGAGTAATCTGAGTTCAACACATTGCTAATTTGAATTCTGATGTGCAGAGGTGAAGTATTGTGGCACTAATCTAGTGCATCATGTAGTTGCTGTGAGAAGGGAATAGAAATGTGGTCTTTAATGGGTTACTAGAAGAAAAGTTAGGGATGCTAAAAGGTATATCCTGAATCATGAGGATAGGTGTCAAAGAGCATAACCATCCCATAGTTTCTACAGCATTCATTTGCTCCTGTCACAGCTGGATCCTGGGAACACTAGCTGACCCAAAAATAAAATTGCGCTCATACGCTCTGAAGTTCTAAGTTCTGTTCATATCACCAATATTCCTCTGTCATGGGTCTTCCCCACCCCTCATCATACCACAGCCCCCAGTTCATGTTCAAGCTGCAAGATCTTATTCTTTGAGGAAGGAAAATGTAAAGGACTAATTTTCTTTGCCAGCCAGCATTTTCAGCATCCTTATCCAGGATCCTTTATTTTAGTCAGTCCCTTTAGTTCATTTTTGCCCTGTGAATTTGCCTTCACTGTTTTCCTCCTGAGAACTGGATTCTTTCTTGCATCTCCTGTGATGAATATCCATGTTTTCAATTATTTAAGAAAATATTTTCTGTTTATTTTTCCCACAGAAATTGCATTGAATGTCAATTTAATGGAGAGTTAAAAACCACTACAAATACATAGTCTCCCCAGCCTCAAGAATGCATTACGACTTCTTTTTAGTAAAATATGGATTGTAAATGTTCCCATTTAGTGGTAATTGTTTCCCAACCACTTGTAGCTCTTTGATCCAAGTGATCAGTTATCACTACTTTTTCAGGAATGCTTGGCCATCCTGGGAGTGATTGTTACCTATTTGCAAGAATTATGCCTTCTTCTCCCTTGTTCCTTCTGGTGTGTTTTTGTGCTGCAAGAATTTTCACCATTGGCTTTTCCTAAGGTGGCAGTACAACTCAGCTGATTTCAAGACCTGGGACTTTGGAAACCTAGAAATATCGAACTGCTTTCAGGGCTGAAATATGTTTTATGTGTAATTTCTGCCAGAAAGTGTTCATTACATGCAAAGCTGGTTGTGGCACCTAAATAATTAACCTATAACCAATATATATGTGAAATTACTGCAGTAAGCTTCCACTTGGTGACTGTTTGCAGTTAAATTAGTGGGATAAATAATTTACACCCAAAATGTGGGCCTGAGATAGCACCATTAAAACTGATAGAACTTGTTCATTAATTGTAAGAAAATTAGATGAAACACAATTCCCAAATGCAAGCTATCCTGCAGAGCAAACGCTGTGTTAGTGCTATTGTAGCATGGAGGAATAGATGAGAATGCTTTAATTGCTTAGTTGGTATAATCTCTCTAATAGACTAAGGTGGGCGTGTGTAATGTACTGCACCAGGCATAGGTTTTGTAGGAGAAAGATGGTAGAAACAGCACAAGAGTGAAGAGGGATATAAGAGTAAAGAGGAATATAGAGAAAGTAGCATAACCTAGTGGATAAAGCATGGGCCTACGAGTCAGAGGATCCAGTTTCTAATCCTCCTCGTCTGTTGTGTCACCTTGGGCAAGTCACTTAACTTCTCTGTGCCTCTGTTTCCTTGTCACGAACCCCGGGCCCTGCTCTATACTGGGTTTCCAAACCAGCCCTTCCACCTGTGCTGGGAAAAGGGTGCTATCCTAACCGACTCGGGCCGGGAGTATCCTAACTGGTCTGGTATGTCTGAAACGGATCCTAATCAAACGTAATGACCAGGAATTTCCTAGACCATGCACTCTGTGACAAGTTCCAAATGAAACCAAACCACCATTATATACAGTGGAAAGTTTTATTCCATTCTTAGTCTAAATGAAGGGGTAAATGCATATGTGCGCGCGCACACACACACACACACACATAAAAAGCTACCCATCCAACTGCCCCAGATACATGCAGATAGTCCCTCACCAGAGGATTTCAAGGAGATTGGCTGTCCGAGTGTGTCATCCCAGCTCAAGTCTTAGCTGGTTTCTGGAGGCCATAACATAGGCATGTTGGCATGTGTCTTAGGTGGTCTTTTGCCGACTTGCAGGGTCCAGTTCTTTTCCACCCTTTTATCCACTCAGGGCAGTTGTTTAGGGGGGTGGCAGCAGGTATCTGATTCGCTGCTTTGATTACCTGCTGTCTCAAACCCATTATCTGATAAAGCCAATGGGGGCCGGCTACTCTTCCCCCTGGACCCACCTTGCGGGCTGTTTGTGCAAGATAGCTTATATGGTGCATACCGTCAACAGTTTTTCTTCTGCCCAACAGCAAGACCATTCAGTTCCTCCTCACAATCCTCCTTTGATGATGTTGTTCATGGGGTCAGAGAGCAGTTTCTTATAAAATGGCTTCTGCATTATAAAATGGATTCACTCTTGCTCCCCACATTCCCTCATCTGTAAAATGGGGATTGAGACTGTGAGTCTCAAGTGGGACAGGGACTGTGTCCAACCTGATTAGCTTGTATCTACCTCATCTGTAAAACAGGGAGTAAGACTGTGAACCTTCTGTGGGACATAGATTGTGTCCAACCTGATTAACTTGTACCTGCCCCAGTATAATGCCTGGCACATAGTAAGTGCTTAAAAAATACCTTATATACATCAAACCAGTGGGGCAAAGGCTGGAAGTGAGAAATTTATTGTAGTTTGGCTAGTGGCAGAGTGTGGAGGTGTACTGTGGGTAAGGTGACGACAGCGAGTGGCTTCAGGCTTTGGGTAGGTGGGTGCCATTAGAGCACCTACTGTCAGTTCTTCCACTGTTCCATAACCATGGGGTCATCAGCCTGGAGAAACAGCTAGGCCTAGTGGAAAGACCGGGGCTTTGGAGTCAGATGACCTGGGTTTTACTCCCAACTCTGCCATTGCTTGTTGTGTTACTTGGGCAAGTCACTTAACTTCTCTGTACTTCCTTTATAAAATGGGGATTCAATATCTGTTCTTATTTAGACTATGAGTTCCTTGTGGGACAGGGACCGTGTCCAACGTGATAAACTTGTATGTACCCCAGTTCTTAACAAATTACCACTTTAAAAAAGACCCCAAAAACTTTATGCTGTAGGGGGGAAATTAAAGGCCACAATGCTGACAGCAAGACTGACTGGGGAATATGACCATAGTTCTCTATGCTCAAAACTTAGGATCCCATTTAAAAGGCAATTGCAGTGGTGCCTTGCCTTCTCTCTGGTATTCAGGAAGGTCTAATATTACTAACAGTGACAAAACAAAATAACCCCAGTGTATTGCATGTTGGTCAAGTACACTGGCTAGCTGAGTTCATTTTTACAGCCGTATTTTCATGCTTTGAGCAAGTACCGTTGCTAATTTGAATTTGTCAGACCCAAGTCAAAATCCATTAAAATTCCTAAAATTCATCTGTTGGCTTGGGCTTTCTAGATGGAGCGTTGTAACAAGAAGGCCATCTAATTTTACCAAACATTTAGTGAGGCCCAATTTTTGTTTGGCACACAGCTGGATGGAGAGACTGGAAGAAAGTCATTTTAATGAGCCAAAGACTGAGAAAAATCAACAGAACCCTGAGGCCCTTTCCAAGACACAGCTGAACGTGTATCCCTAATATCCAAAGAACATGATCTAGGGCTGAAGGTCCAAGAGGGTTGTAAAATGAGAAAGTTATGGGTATGATTCAGGATACAAGAACAAGTGGAGACTTTGTGGACAAAAAATTGGTGAAGATACTTTATACAACCAGGCCCCTCTGTCTGGGAATGTAACAATAATCGCCATCCAACTGGTAAGCAATAATTTAAGATTAGGCTTTTTTCTTGCATGTTTTTGGATCAAAATCATGAAGCATATCCTGAAACAAAAATTTCTTATATATTTCCATTCTACTGGTTGGAACCAAAACTTGAAACCTTTGACGTAGTCCTTTTGTAGTGAGATTTTTCTTTTTCCTTCCTAGAGAAAATGCCTGAGGTATTGCTATTCTGTTTTTGTGTCATTGGAAATCAGTGCTTTAGCTATAACTACTTAATCCTATTGTGTACTTACTGTGTACAAAGCACTGTACTAAACACTTTGGAGAGTACAGCTTGTACTCCCACCAGCTGGTAGACACACTGCCTGTCCATGAGGAGTTAGTATATTGCTTTGTGACTTAGGAAATATGCCCCCCCACCTCAAAAATCTGTATAACTTGCATAATTTTTCTCTCTCTATAATCTTCATGCTATTTTTGATCTTCATTATTATTAGTATCATGATTATTCAAGCGTGGCTCAGTGGAAAGAGCCCGGGCTTGGGAGTCAGAGGTCATGGGTTCTAATCTCAGCTCCGTCGCTTGTCAGCCGTGTGACCTTGGGCAAGTCACTTAACTTCTCTGCGCCTCAGTTACCTCATCTGTAAAATGGGGATAAGAATGGTGGTATTTGTTAAGTGCTTACTATGTGCAAAGCACTGTTCTAAGCTCTGGAGGGATGCAAGGAGAACAGGTTGTCTCACGTGGGGCTCACAGTTTTTAATCCCCATTTTACAGATGAGGTAACTGAGGCACAGAAAAGTTAAGTGACTTGCCCAAAGTCACACAGCTGGCAAGCGGCGGAGCCAGGATTCGAACCCATGACCTCTGACTCCCAAGCCTGGGCTCTTTCCACTGGGCCACGCTGCTTCTCTGTGAGCCCTATGTGGGACAGCCTGATTACCTTGTATCTACCCCAGCACTTAAAACAGTGCCTGGCACATATTAAGTGCTTAACAAATAGCAACATTATTATTATTATTATTATTATATTTCAGTAAAGTAGTGATTTCTGCACTTGTTGTCTCCTAGGTGGCTTGGAGTGTACCTCTTCAGCCTCACTTTTGCACTTAGGTCTGTTCCTGTAACCACTTTGATACTCACCCCACCCCACAGTACTTATGTCCGTATCATTATGCTCTGTTGTCTCGCCTATTTTGTAATTTAATATCTCCCCCACTACATGTAAGCTCCTCATGGGCAGAAATCATGTCTACCAACTCTAGTGTATTATGCTTGGCACAGTGCTTTCCACCCAAGTGCTCAATAACTACCGTTGATTGGAGTCAGTTGGATTGCTAGCATTACTGTACTCCCAAACCACAGACAATTCTAGAATTCCTTACCAATATATATACAGGTGATTGAAGAGTGTAAATTCCCCCTCACTAGGTTGTAAGGTCACTGTGGGCCAGGAACATGCCTGCCATCCTGGTTGTATTGTACTCTCCCAAGTGCTTAGTACAGTGCCCCACACACAGCAAGCGCTCGGTAAATGCCACTGATTCTGGAAGTTATTTATCAATAACAGCAGTGAGGAGGGAGTGCTCTGCACGACACACATTTCAGTAAAATGTGATTAAAGCATCTCTCCTGAAAACCTCTTTGGAAGCACCACTGATTTATTCATTAAGTGATATTTATTGAGCCCCTACTACCTGTTCTTAAACTGAGAGCCCCATCTGGGAGAAGGACTGTGTCCAACCTGATTAACCTGATCTACCCCAGCACCTAGAACCACACTTGACATGTAGTAAGTGCTTAACAAATGCCATAATAAATAAGTTCAAGGAGCTAAGCATTGTGGAAGGATACAATAAAGGATAAATATAACATGGTCTCTGGCTTTCAGAGGGCTCAGAATCTTGAGGGTGGGGCTAAGAGGTTGGTAACAGGTGCACAAGTAAAGTTTGACTACATAAAGATTAAAGAACAACCAGAGCTCAGGAACACTGTTGTTGAAGAAGTGATTTTCAAGCTCACTGTTGGTGGGGAATGTGTCTACCATTTGTTATAATATACTTTCCCAATAGATAGAGCTTGGGCTGGGAATCAGAAGGACCCGGGTTCTAATCCTGGCTTCACTACCTTTCTGCTGGGTGACTTTGTGCAAGTCACTTGATTTCTCTGTGCCATCAGCTACCTCATCTGTAAAATGGGGATGAAGAGTATGAGCCCCCTGTGGAACAGGAACTCTGTCCAATCCAACTTGCTTGTATCCATCCCTGCACTTAGTACAGTGCCTGGCACTTAGTAAACACTTAACAAATACCACAATCATTATTATTATGAAGGTGCTAACATTTGTTTCCACAAATGTTGCAGCTTCTGCATTCCCGCTCCTACCGGCTCAGGCAGGGCGGGTTGGGTTTAGAGCCCTGGGGTGACACCAGGGAATGGCAGCAGGAGGTTTCTGGCATCCATGTTCGGTGATCTTGTGGTAGGGCAGGCCAGAGGCCATGCTACTGGTCACTGATTCCCTTGAGCTAGGTTTGGTTCCGTGTCCAGGTTCAGAGTCACATTTATATGACAGTATCTGCTTTCATTGTTAAGAAAGTAGGAAGTGTGAGGAGAGGACAAATGGGGTTTATCTCTCGGGCATCAGGAACAGAGATTTTTATCCTGTTGGATCCCCCTCCCGGGGAGAGTTGAGGGGCAGGGAGTGGTGGAGGTGTTAGCCCAGTTCCACAATACTGCATTTTGGAGACAGATGTGACTGCTGTTCAGCTTTGGGTTCCAGCATAAGCAGGACAGCATAATCACAAGACAAGAGAGCAAAGGAGAAGACTTCAAGAGAAACCTGTCTTAACAGGATAAGGATGTCTGCGATCCCCAGGAGAGTGGCTCTTTGAAGTAACTCTGGAGAAAATATGTGGATTTCTTCCATACTTTTTAACTAGAATCTGGGTTTCTCCAGCTGAGAAGAAGTTTAGGTAGATTGATAAAAGATATGGTTGAAAGGAAAGGGGGGGGGGGGAAGAAAACACCACAAAGACTCGGTTCCCATGAGACAAAGATGGCCTGGTGTCACTGCTGTCTGTGGAGACAAGGCAGGCACCTGACCTGCTCTGCCTTGGAAGACAGCTTTATCCAAATAAAACTTGGTGTGTTTCATCATCCCATAATGGAATAGGCCTGTCACTTCTTGAACATCATCATACGTTTGGTGGCCAGTGGATAATGGACTGCTGAGTGTCAAGGTGACTAGCTTTCAATGCACACTAAACTAAAAATTACAGACCTGTCATCCTATAGGCAGGCCACAATTAGCTGTCTATGCAACTTGAAATTTCCATTTTGCCAGCTGAATAATCAATTGCAAAACAGTTTCTCATTTTGGGTGCATTTTTAGGTCTTTCACAGTACAAGTTTTTTTTTTATGAAGGTTTCTAAATAAACAATCTATGCTAAAATCCCTTTAAGGTCTCTTTCAGACCCTTTTAATCAAATGCATATATTAGGTATGCCAAATTGAGAGGAGATTTTTTTAAAAATAAAGTCAGAATTGATAACAAAACCACTTATGAAAGCCCAGTATCCAGAAAAAGGTTAGTAGCACCAGATTCCAGAAAGGGAAACTGAGGCAGTGGCTATCAGGAGTGGGAAAGTCCTGAGTAATTTGCAGAACTCTGAATCATTAGTCTGAGAGCAAGTATTCCGTCCTCAGTAAAAATTTTTGGACATGTTTTACAAGTCATTCCTTCTTGGAGTTCTCCACTTTCATTTTTCCAATTCTACAGTACAATACTGTTAGGTCTTGTATATTAAAGATAAAGATGGTATCTAGCATTCACTGGGTCAAACCCTATCCTAATAATAATTATGGTATTTGAGTGCTTACGAGGCATGCGAGGCACTATACTAAGCACCGGAGAGAATACAAGTAAATTGGGTTGGACACAGTCCCTGTCCCACTTGGAGCTCACAGTTTCAATCCCCATTTTACAGATGAGGTAACTGAGGCACAGATAAGTGAAGTGACTTGTCCAAGGTCACACAGCAGATAAATGGTGGAGCCGGGATTAGAACCCATGAACTTCTGACTCCCAGGCCCGGGCTGTAGCCACTAAGCCATGTTGCTTCTCAAGTCCTAAGTCCTGAGCTGTTACAACATCATCAGATCAGACATAGTCCTTGTCCCTGTTAGAGATCACAGTTTAAGAGGGAGGGAGAGTATGTTATCCCCATTTTATGGATTGGAAAAAACTTAAGTATTGAGAAGCAAAGTGACTTAACCATGGCCACACAGCAGATAAACAATGAAACCAGTACTGATTCCCAATCCTACAGCTCTTTACACTAGGCCACTCAAAGGATCATACCAGTCCTCATATCTTTCATATGAGTTTCATTTGCTTATCTTTCCAAGTTCATTTAGGGGGCTCTGAATGCTAAGTTCATTTAGGGGGCTTTTTTCTTTTTTTCTTAAGTCAGTCTAGACTTAACGGACTAAGTTATCAACCAGAGAAAACAAGGAAAGCAAACAAAAAGTCAGTATTCCAGATTTGGGTATTTTAGAGGAGCTATTTCCAGGTCTCCTAAATTCTCCCTTTCTTCCTGACAACTCTATGATCGCAAAACTACACACTGTATAAGAAAAACATCAACTGGTGTCCTGAAGCAGCCAAAATGTAATTCCATTAAAAATGTAGTTAATGGATTGTTTGGTGATAAAATATTGAATTTTGCATTATTTTATAATCATAGCATGCCATATTTTACTGGAAACCCACGGCCGAATATGTCAGTAGTGATGGAAATTATAATTAGAGTCAGTCTGTTGTGTAACTGATTATGCAATGATTCTTCTGAAAAGCCTTGGAAGTATAATATGGGATTAGTTTACACTATGAAATTTATTTTGTCCTTTTTGAAAAAAACTGGGACTCTTTTGCACGTCTCCTGCTGGCAAGAATGTGCCCACTGTTGCGACTATTCCATGTTGTGCCTGAATCTGAATCCAGTATTTGGCTAGCAATTGTGTCTTCTATTTAGGTGGAGTTAAGCTTAACACGTGATTGGCATGGAAAGGCTCTATAAACTCTCACCCGATAATATCTCTTTAGTCCTAAAAGAAGTCTATAAATATCAACTTTTGATATCAACATAAATCATTTTCTCAAAAGTGGGCATTTTCCCAACATATTTGAGAATGATTAGAAGGAGCAAATGCACACATAATCAGGTAGAGAGAGCTACATACATATTTTTATTCCACAGTCTTAGGGACAAAAAATAAGTGTCGTGGAAAAAGAAATGAGAAAATGCAATACCTACATTTGTTGCCTTTTTACTAGGCTGGATCCTGTTTTTATAATCAACATAATTATAATAGAAATAAAGAGAATGTATACTCCTCTATTCTCTTCTGTACTTTGGAATTTGAAGGTATCCACAGCTAAAGTGATATATTGTCCACCACATACTATGAGAAGTGCTCCTCTTAAGGTAAATAATTTTCTTTTAATTTTTTTTCTAATGGAATTTCCCAAGAGCCCTGAAAGGACTGCCGCCCATTTTGTTCATCCCCGCAGAACTGAGAAAAGATGCTCATTTGACGTTTTCATCTGTATTGCTTACATGCTTTAGCTGAGAAGGGTTACTTCTGATTTGGTAATTGGGGGGTCGGGGGAGAAGGGTTCTGAGGATAGGGAGCATCAAAGTCAGGCTTGTCAGTTTTGGCCGAAGAAGCAACCTGTTTTCAGAGAAAATCCCCCACGGGCAGACCTCTCCTGGGTGTTTTTGTTGGTGTTCAGACCTTTGTGTCAGCAAAGTAAAAATGCACACAGACAGACCCATCTTTTTGTCATGATGCTAGATGCCTGGAGGTTGCTAGGTGTTAGGCAGTTCATCTAAAAGATGAAATAACTTTATCACCCGAATGAGCTTTTAGTTAAACCACTGTCAGGATGGAAAAATATGATTTATTAGGGCCTTGAACTAGAGTCGCCATATGTGAATCCACTGACCAATAAGTGAAGTTAGAGATCTACTGTAAACTCCCCGCTACCCCTGGAAAAGACATAGAAGACAGACCTTGAACCGACACTGTCTATATTTTGGGGGGTGGATGTTTTGCTAAAATGGCTCAGTGAAGCTAGAAACTGCCCACCTGAAATGGCAGTGTTGTGGTCCCAGATGCGAAAGCTGCAAGTATTAAAGGAAGCAGTATATCTTAGCATCAGTGCATTTCTTTTTTTGCCAGAGGCTGGGAAAGGGACCTTCCCTTGGTAGTCTTGCAATATGGATTTTATGGGTACAAATTGCATCACCATGAGATGTACATTGGAGAAGCAGCGTGGCTCAGTGGAAAGAGCACGGACTTTGGAGTCAGAGGTCATGGGTTCGTATCCCAGCTCTTCCACTTGTCAGCTGTGTGACTGTTGGGCAAGTCACTTCTCTGTGCCTCAGTTACCTCATCTGTAAAATGGATATTAAGACTGTGAGCCCCACGTGGGACAACCTGATTCCCCTGTGTCTACCCCAGCGCTTAGAACAGTGCTCTGCACATAGTAAGCACTTAACAAATACCAACATTATTATTATAATGAAAATATCCCATTCCTACTAAACCTTGAATTTGGTAACTGAATTCTACAGTGAGCCTCGGCAAATATGTGGTCTCTTGATCATCATCCTGGATGGTTCTATTTAAAAAGGGGGGCGTGAATTGGAAATAATACTGGCTGTGGGGAAATCGGTGTTATTTGTTGAACACCTACTGGGTGCCAATCATTGTGCAAACCATGCAAAAGACTTCACCAAAAGCAAGAGATGTGGTCTCTGTCTTCAGAAGATTTACAGCCTGAGGGGGATATATACAGAGAGAAGGAGCTGGAAGGAAAACAAAGATACAAAATTCAAGGATGTCTGCATGGGATAACTAAAAAGATAATTTAATAAATATAATGCATATAAGTGAGGATGGGGTAAGAGAACACGTGCTGAGAGAGATTGTTGCAGTGCCATTTGGGATGCTGGAAAAAAATCTGGGAAGGCTTTTGGGAAGATGTGGGGCTTTAGAAGTGCTTAAAAATAGGGAGAGTTATAGCTTGGTGAACTTAAGTGAGAGAGTTTCAACCATAAAGAACAGTGTTAAAAGAGGGCTGAAATTGGGAGCATGGAGAGTGAGGTGAAGTGCAAGTTAAGCTTGAGAGGAGTGAAGAGTTTGAGCTGGTGAAAGAATTGATATGCAAGATGGAGAAAGTTTCTGGAGAGCCTTGAAGCTCTGAAGTTGAAGCCTTTGAGCCTTGAAGGAATTTCTGTTGGAGGTTGAGGGAAATGGGAAGTGATGGGAGGTTTTTCAGGATCAATCAATCAATATAATTTATTGAGCTCTTCCTTTGGGCAGAGCACTGTATTAAGCACTTGGGAGAATACATAGCAAAAAGAGATGGTAGACATGTTCTCGGTGCATAGTCCTTTCAAAAGTGGAGTTGATCCAGACAGGAGCGTGTAGTATAAAATGAGGGAAGGAAAGATGAAATCAATCATCAGTAGTATTTATTGAATACTTCTTGCATTCAGAGTACTGTAAAAAGAGCTTGGAAGAGTATAATAAAGTTTGTAGACTTGATCTCTGCCCAGAGGCTGAGTGACCAGTGAGAAGGGCATTATAGTATTCTAGCATAAGCCCCCTTTTTTTTGTAATGTTTGGGGTTTTTTTGCCCCCCGTCCTTCCACTGGTTTAGCTTAAGAAAATAGGGAGGCTCTGCAGGAAATGTGGCTTCCCTGCCCCATTACTCTTGTTTAAAGGCTCCGCCACTTGTCTGTTGTTGTGACCTTGGGCAAGCCACTTAGCTTCTCTGTGCCTCAGTTACTTCATCTGTAAAACTTGAGCCTGTGTTTAGACTGTTGGGCAGGGATTGTCTCTGGTGCCGAATTGTACATACCAAGTGCTTAGTACAGTGCTCTGCATATAGTAAGTGCTCAATAAATACAATTGAGTGAATGAATGGGGACTAAAGACTGTGACCCCCACGTTGGAAAATCTGATTTCCTTGTATCTACCCCGGTGCTTAGAATAGCACTTGGCACATAGTAAGTGCTTAGCAAATATAATAATAATTATTATTAAAGCAAATACTGATGTGGTAGCATGTTTTAAATTTATTCTTTCAAAAATTATAACTGGTACTTCTAGTATCGAACCCCCTCTAATGCAAATATTTTGCCCTCTGGAAGCGAGAGTCTCACTCTGCAATTTCTGACGAGACCACACACAGAGATGACATTTCACAATGGACCTCTCTTTAATGAAGCATTCCACTGACCCTCCCCACAACCCACACCAGAGTTCTTTCTCACAATATGATTGAGAGAAGAGCCCTATATAGCAAAGATCACACCCTTTTATTAACAAACCCCTCTTACAAATGAATATAATCTCCTCTGTTATGTACCCCTTTTCCCGACTGACCCAAGTCAAGGGAATCTGTGCTAATCTTCCACTTTCTCCCACTAAAATTCTGCCAGCTCTGCCACTTGTCAGCTTTGTGACTGTGGGCAAGTCACTTAACTTCCCTGTGCCTCAGTTCCCTCATCTGTAAAATGGGGATTAACTGTGAGCCTCACGTGGGACAACCTGATAACCCTGTATCTACCCCAGCGCTTAGAACAGTGCTCTGTAATAATAAGCGCTTAACAAATACCAACATTATCATTATTATTATTAAAGTCGGAAGTAGAAAGAGCATCTATTGAGCCCCTACTTAGTGCAATGCGTAAGACTAGGCATTTGGAAAATGCAACATAACAGTGTGACAGCCTGCTTGCAGGGAGATTACACTCTAATGGAAGCGACAAAAGGAAAAATATTTACAACTAGAGTGTTCATACTGAGTGGGCATATATACACGTGAGTGCTAAAGAGAGTGTAAATAAATTCATAGATGTTAGAATTAGCTGAAGGGACTATGGCTTAGTGTGCTGGGAAATTAATCAGGGAAAACCTGTTGGAGGAGGTGGGATCTTGAAGGGATTTGATTGTGGTGAGAGGAGGTCATCAGAGGTGGAGAGAGAGGAAGGCTACTTGTGGGCAGGGATCATGTCTAACAGTTTTTGTTGTTAAATTCTTTCCCAAGCACCTAGTACAGTGTTCTGCACACTGTAAGTGCTGAATAAATATCACTGATTGAGTTCCAAGCCATGGAAACAATGAGTGAGGGAAGAGAGGTGGGTGGGTCTAGAGTAAGGTACAGCTAGAAGGTTGACTTGGGAGGAGTGAAGACAGTGAGTTGGGAAATGATGAAGAGAGCAGATAGATCACTTAGGGAAAAAAAAAATGAAAGTCTAGGATGCTAGTAGTTGTATGGAGAGGAAGGGGCGGATCCAGAAGATTTTGAGCAGGAAAAACCTTGGTCCCGGGAGCTACTCATATACCAAGTAAACTATTGTATGGTGCAGTGGAGAGAGCACAGGCCTGGGTGTCAGAAGGTCAAGGGTTCTAATTCCGGTTCTGCTACTTGGCTGCTGTATGACCTTGGGCAAGTCACTTCACTTCTCTGGGCCTCAGTAACCTCATCTGTAAAATGGCAATTGAGACTCTGAGCCTCATGTGGGACAGGGACTGTGTCCAAACCGATTTGCTTGTATCTACCCCAGTGTCTGGCACATAGTAAGCACTTAACAAATACCATTATTATTATCATTACTATTATCTCTTCACAGGTCTCCTTAGCTCCAGCCTCTCCCATCCCCGATTCATAATTCATCTAAGATACTATTCATCACGCACCTCACCACTCCTCACAAACCTCTGATGGTTAACCATTTCTCTTCACACCAAGTAGAAACTACTGACCCTAGACTCTAAGCTTATTATGGGCAGGGAAGATGTCTGCTAATTCTGGCAATCTGTACTCTCCCAAGAGTTTAGTACAGTGCTCTGCACATAGTAAGGGCTCACTGGATACCCTTAGTTAAATGATTGGCTGCAGGTTGATTCATCATCTTTCTCCCTCTTTCATCCATTTTCTCTCTTTCTCCCTATATCCCAGCCCATGCTCTTCATTCACTAACATGGGCAGTGAACATATGTATCAACTCTGTTACAGTGTACTCTCCCAAGTGCTTACTATAGGGCTCTGCATATAGTAAGGACTCAAATACAATTGATTGATTGTGCCTCATCTCAATTCACCCATCTATTTCATCTGTTTCCTTGCTAATGCCTTTCTCTTGCATCCCCTCTCAAATCTTCTTGACCTCATGTCTCCCCATTTTTACAGCCTTCTGAAAACCCATCTATCTCTCCAGGAAACATTCACCAACTAAACTCCACCTTCCAGGGTTGTATCAATCCAATAACTGTTCTTAATACTTATATTTACACCCCCCCCCAACATTTAATGTGCTGTTGACACATTAGTGCATGCGGATTAATCCTACTAGACTTATTTCTATCCTGCTTCGGCTATTTGTAAACAACTTAGACCTGTTAGACTGTAAGTGCCTCGAGGTCAGGAACCATGTCATTTGCTCTGTTGTACTCTTCCAAATACTTAGTATACTGCTCAGCACACAACAGATGCTCAGTAATACTATCTACTGGTGGATGATTCTTTAAAATTCTTATCTTTCAAGTTTCATAGCTATTACCAGCAAACTCTTCATTCCTAATACATTTTTGCGCCACCAGAGAAAAGCACCATATAAACTGAAAAGTAGTTAGCCAAGTTTTCCATGTCTCAGCTGAAAGTATTCTTTAAAAGATTATACAAATTACACTACTATTTCCCTTAGATGATTTCTTTTACAAAAATAATAGTGGCCACTTAATGAATATATTATTCTTTATTAAAATTATGGGAATACTTAAATTCCATATTACAATGGCCATAAATAATATAGTGACTGCTGGCGTTGGGGTGATATTAAAACTGAGGGTTTCTACCATACTAAGTGCTATATGAGCAATCTCCATTCCACAATAAAATAGTAATGTAGTAGTGATTTAGCAAAAGCAAAATTTACCCCGTTGACTTTGTGGGGCCTTTTCTCTTCATGGAAATTATTCCGTCACATCATGTCCGTGTACCCGTCACTCGATCTGAATCGCATACGAATTAGATCTTGGATATACTCCCCGAACTAGAGACCTGAAAATGTAGTATTATGAATATTTTAGACTTGCTATTAGTTTTGTAGTATTTTTGTTTCCGTGCATTGCCCTCCTAGTAAAGCAAGATCCAGCCTTGAATGCTGACAGACACCATTAGCATTAATGTTGCTCTCTTATCTTCTGTGCTCTCCCTCTCTCCCTCTTTCTCCCCCTCTCTTTCTTGTCTGATGGTTCACTGACACAGTTGACAAGACTGACACCACCAATCAGCTTCTACTCAGCAAGGTCACTGTTCAGACTTGACTTGTGATTGGCTGCTGTGCTTCAGTGTGTTATTACTGTCTGATTTGATCGGAGGCAGGGGGTGGTCTCCAATCAAACAGAGAAAAGGTCCTAGAGAAGGTAATTAAATCCTGTCAGAGGCAATTATCGGTTCCAGGGCCATGACTCTGGCACTGAATGCAGATGATCTGAAGCTGTATTCTTGTAGAAATTCAAGAGGGCTTCTGGCACAGATCAGTGAGACATAAAGGAAACAGCAGGCTTTCTGCAAACAATGCAGTTCCCTTTCTCGAACCTTTCTGAGATTTTTTTTTTTTTTTACTTAGTGCTCTGATCAAAAAAAAATTCCCTTTCTCCTCAGATTCTAATTAAATGAATGGGCGATGTTTCTGTTGTTGTTGCTGTTTTTGTGCACAAATAATGACAGGTTTCATGAGGGAACTTCTGTCCCCCAAATATCGGCCGTGACGAATAGGCTTCAGCTGTGGATCTTGGACCGTGTGTCTGGGAGAGCTCAGAGTATCGCTCTGACATCTTGCAGAGGCAAATCAAAGGCTACGCTAGGGATGCTAAATATGAGTCTCCCTTTGCTAAAACCGAACGACGGCCAGAACAGATTTGAGCTGCTGCACCGATTCCTTGGCATCGTGTTTAAATGATTTTCGGTTCATCATTTAAGGGGGAGGAACTCTTTGAGGAAAGATGCATTTTGGTTCATTCTCTACCATTTGATTCGTGGGACTTGAAAATATGAGCCCTAGTTTTCACCTGGATAAGGAGACCGGGCCACTACACGGGGCCGTTGGCCGAAGCAGTAGAAAGCATGCAAATGTCGGTTTCCTTTGCAATGAGCTTTAAAATCACACTTCCTGGGCAGTAGAATGACACTCATTGTTCCATGTCACCATGGGTCACTGTAATGTTAATCATCATTAATTCAATGTAAAAATACAGCCTAATGTTCCCAGTAAAAGCCTAGCTGTCTTCCATCCTCAAACACTTTGCAATTTTTTTTAGCAAACTCCAATTAAAGTTTGCATTGAATAAATGTCCAACTGGAAATATTATCCCCGATTTCAAAATCTGTGTTCTGTCTGCATTGATAAGTATGCTGTTTTTGTTGTTTTTGTTGATGGTGAGGTTTCTTTTGGCAAGAGCAGGATGGTTAAAACCATTAAAACAATTTCTGTATTGTTGCTGATGAAACAGTTTAACCACTAGGGTTTCTCCCGAGGGAGCTGTTAACTTTCCTCTAATCTTGGTTGTTTTCTTTGTTTCAAAAACACAGTATTCCTTAATATGCCTGACTTTATTTGTTCTGTTGAAACATAAACAGATGCTTTAAGCAAAATCTCATTTTAAAAAGTAGTCCGTGCTACTAGGCCATTAATCAGGATGTAGTATCAGGCTGTGAAAAAAAGCAATCAGTAGTATGAGTTTAATAATAACGAAGAACGTGGTGGACACTGATAGGTGGGGAAAAAAAATTTGCCAAACAAAATCAGTGCACACGACTGGCTGAAAATTGTGTTTAATTCAGCCCATAATGCATTTTTGGAGCATCATTGACCACATCAGCCCCCTTAATAAAGATGAAATAGATAGGCAGATGTACGCAAACTGCTTCTAGAACTGGCAGAGTGGTTAAAAACACAAAAACAAGCTTTGTTTTCACCATATGAATGACAACCTTGTTTCATTCTTGAATGGTATATTTCACCTAATTGCATTTGCCCATTTTATGTTTCTTGGTGGTTCTTTATTGAGGTAACTAAAAAAATCACTTGTTAAATGCCAACATTTGTGAAGAGAGAACATCTCAATATGCAAAAGCTAACAGTGAAATATCACTGGGAATTTATTGTTCTAATTAAGGGATTTCTCAAATGTAGGGGTTGTGTCTGAAGTAATTTTTGTTATGGGAAATCATATTAAAATAACTATTGATTCAGATGGAATTAATGGGTTAGAGGATATACGATTTGAAGATACTACTACGGTTGACATTTTTGCACACTGATATCTACCACTATGGCTATATATAGTATATATACTCTAAATACTATATACTATATTTTCTGTACACAAAGTCCTGTATTATTATGTCCAGTAATAGAATAATGCTTTATGCCCTTCTGACTTAATGTTATTATATGGTACTAATTACTGAAAAGTTGCAAAAACCCAAAGTACTGTATAGTACACTGTAGGTAGACTGATTCTAAGGTTGGGAACTACCTTGATTTACACCAAAAACATGCTCACACCCATCTCTTCCTATGCCAAGTCTACTTGAGCCAATTTGTGGATTGTGTCAGTCCAGATTTGTATTGTGAAAAGAAGGTTTCCTAATTCTTCCAGCCATTGAAATTCAAATTATATAATGAAAGCAGGTTAAAAATTAAAGCCCTGTTTTATTTGCTAATCAGGGCCATCAAAGAAGAATCGGTGCTAGATATCAAAGCCTTTCAGTATATGTTCACCCCCAATCACCCCCAAGGAATCAGACACCAGATTGAAAAACATTTCACTTTTTAGCACTATTTATTTAAAGCACTCTTTCTGACCTGTTACTAACTTGTAAATACCCCAGAGTTTAGAACAGAGTTTGTCACATAGTAAGCGCTTAAATATTGAAAAGCAGTGTGACCTAGTGAACATGGGCCTTGGGAGTCAGGCAGACCTGGGTTCTAATCCCAATTCCACCACATGTCTGCTGTGTGGCCTTGGACAAGTCACTTCTCTATGCCTCAGTTACCTCGGTTATAAAATAGGGACTAAGATTGTGAGCCCTGTGTGGGACAGGGATTGTGTCCAACCCAATTAGCTTATGTCTACCCCAGCACTTAGTACAATGCCTGGCACATAGTAAGTGCTTAACAAATATCATTAAAAATCATAATTATTTTTAATGTGATGGACTCATTAGCAAGCTAATTAAAGAAAGATGGGTAATGACAACTTTTTGTTAAAAGTAATTCTAGATGTCTGGAAAGATTACATGAGGTTAGAGTAGAGAAGGTAAAATTGTTTTGGGATTGTCTCTTCTTCATCCTTATTTCCAGTTTTGATTTAGTAGCTGCTTTGGACTACATACTTGGGAAAGTACAATAGAGCAAGAAGAGGAGATACATGACCTCAAGGACCTTACAGTTAACTGGGGAAGACGGTTGCTCAAATTACAGATCGGAGGGGGGTGTGGGCTGTGGGGCGGGGGGAGCGGAGGCATTAGACTATATGATATGAATATAGTAACTGTGATATTTAAGTGCTTACTATGTTCCAAGCCCTGAACTAAATGCTGAGGCATCATGAATGGAATAAAGAGTGTATTTAAATGTGAACTATCTGCCAACCACTGTACTAATGTTGAGGTAGACACCAGGTAATCAGGTCAGACAGAGCCTCAGCTCCACATGAAGTGAATAGTCTACATAGGAGGGAGAACAAGTATTTTAGCCCCCATTTTGCAGTTGAGTGAACTGAGGAACGCAAGTTAAATGACTTAGGTGCGGAAGGGGCTAGGATCATTTATGGGCTTGGTTGTGATCACAAAAGTCTGAGGCAGCACTTTGGGACTAGAGGAAGGGAAAATTAGAGATTACTCTGGAAACACCCCCCCCCGGCCCCCCCAGAAGAGATGTGATTTTGGTAGGATTTTGAAGGGGGAAAGCTGTGGTCTGTCATATAGGAAAGAGAGAAACTTCCAGACAGGGGGAAGGGTGAGATGCCGGTGGCCGAAGAGATGAGAACGAGGCAGAGTGAGTGGGTTATTGTGAGAGGAATGAAAACTGAGCATTCGAGTGTAGTGGGAGAGAAGAATAGGTAAGAAGGAAAGTATTGAATGCTTTAAATTCAAGGGTCAGGAGTTTCTAGCTGGGACAAAGGGGAATGGGCAACCATTAGGAGTTTTTGAGGAATGGAGTTTTGTATGCAGAATGACTTCTAAGGAAAAAGTTGGGGGCAGCTAAGTGAAATATAAACTAGAAATGGGAGAGACTGGGACCTCTGGGAAATGAGAAGGACTCAGTAGCTGGGAAATGGCAAATGCCTGGACCAGCATGAGGGCTGTTTGGAAGTAGAAGGGGTAAGTTCTGGAAATATTTTGGAGGAAGAACCAAAAATATTTAGTGTTAGATTGGGTATGGTATTTAAAAAGGGGGATAATGCTGAGATGATCTTGAGGAATGGGGATTGCTGCTTCCTTGTGAAAGGTAGGCGAAGTAGAGAAGATTTGTGAGGATAAGTTCAGTTTTAGACATACTGAGTTTGAAGAGCCATTGTGGCATCCATGTGGAGATGTCCCAGAAGCAGGAGTGGAAATGTGAAGGAAAGGGGTCAGGGATTCATTCAATCGTATTTGGTGAGCACTTACTGTGTGCAGAGCACAGCACTAAGTTTTTGGGAGAGTACAAGGCAACAGTAAGCAGACATGTTCCCTGCCCACAGTGCATTACAGTCTAGAAGATGGGGAGGTAGATTTAGTAGTCATCTGTATAGAGGTACTAGTTGGGCTCTCAAGCGAGTTATGGTAAATTGAGAAGAGAAGGGACTCAGAATGGAAAGGGAACAGGAGGCCAGGGACAAGTTGGCAAAAAAGATTGAGAAGGATCAGCCAGGGGGGAATCTGAAAGAATGGTCAGGAAACCAAGATTAGATAGTGTTACAGAAGGAGGGTGAGGAATAAGACCAAGAGATCCAGAAGGATTACAACAGAATGGAGTCCTGATTGGACTGATTGTGTCCTGATTGATCTGGGAGTCTATTTAATTGACTGCTGCTTTCACAGGAGCTAGTGGCCTGATGTTTCTGCCTCTCCCTGCTGCCAATCTGTCTGGGCTCTGGGAATTATTTTGGGGTCCCCCAGCCCACATGGAGAATGAGGGAGGTAGGTAGAGGGGAGATAGCTTATGAAATGTTCTCTGTCAATAAGGCAGACATTGCAGTGTGGCTATGCTTTGGGTTCTGGAAACTACTAAACAAGCTTGACTGAGAAGGTTATCCACATCCTAAAATTATTCCGTGATAATAAGGCTGGCTGTGGCAGAATTGGAAGGACCTTTTCCAGAACCTTTCCCAGCTAATGGGGTAAAGCAGACTCTCCCCACCTTCAAAGCCTTATTCAAAGCACATCTCCTCCAAGAGGCCTTCCCCAACCAAGTCCTCATTTCCCCTACTCACCCCCTCCCTTTGGTGTCATCCCTGCTCTTGGATTTGTACCCTTCATTCATCCCACCCCTCCACTCTATGGATGGAGGACTGGGAGTCAGAGGAGCTGGGTTCTAATCCCGGCTCAGCCACAAGCCTGCTGTGTAACTTTGGACAAGTCACTTAACTTCTGTGTGCCTCAGTTACCTCATCTGTGAGATGGGGATTGAGACTGTAAGGCCCATGTGGAACAGGAACTGTGTCCAACCTGATTACTTTAGAACAGTGCTTGGCAAATAGCAAGCGCCTACCAGATACCGTTGTTGTTATTACTATTATTATTATGACATCTTCGCTGGGCATGACCTATGAGGAGAAAGGAGCACAGCTGGATGTCCAAGTGATTGTTCCGTGCGGTGTTGAAAGGGAAAGCTGTAGATATGGTGGAGAAAAAGTGTTTTCCAGTCACACTGAAGAAAACTTAAAATGATGTGGCAAAAATGTGGAGAGGTCCTTCCTAATATATAACAGTTGGAAAAGGGTTGGTTATCTTGGAGCACAGAAGCTTCAGAAAGATTGTAACACCACTCTCCCAAGTACTTAATCATAATAATGATAATTACTATGGGATTAAGTGCTTACTGTGTGCCGGGCACTGTACTAAACAGTGGTGTGGCAACAAGCAAATTGTATCCCCCTCCCACATGGAGCTCAAAGTCTTGATCCCCATTTTACAGATGAGATAACTGAGGCACGGTTAAGTGAAGTGACTTGCCCAAGGTCACAAATGAGGCAAATGGCAGATCTAAGATTATAACCCATGACCTTCTGACTCAGGCCTGTGCTCTAGCCACTCGGCCATCCTGCTTCCCTAGTACAACACTTTGCATACACTAAGCATTAAATAAATAAAAATGATTAATCTTGTAATTTCCATTTATGCAAAATCCCAAGAATAATTCACATTTATCTCCTGATATTCAGAGATGTTAATCAGTTTTATTAGAGGGAGAAAAGATTTACTTCTTAAGTAGTCATTCTGGTTTTCTGGTGAGAATCTTAAAAATGCCATAGGCAGAGCCCATGACCCAGTAGAATCTATTGGGGTGAGTTTTCAGGATGGTGCATATTTAAGCTGGTTGTGGTCAGCGAACATGTCTACCAAATCTGTTGTAATTTACTCTTCCAAGTGCTGAGTACAGTGCTCTGCACAAAGGAAGTGCTCAGTCAGCACCACTGACTGGAAATGGGAACAATAATTTTTGAACAGGAGACTGGAATGTATTTCTTTGCCCCGTAATGGTAAAAAAAAAAAAAAAGTACCCTGCTGAGTACATAATACATCGAACAGGTCTGAAAAAAAAATTAGCATTTTAACTGGCCTTTATAAGTAGAATCAAATTTTCCAAAATCATAATTTAAGCCACTAAGTTTCCCACCTGAGAAGTGCAAAATTTGTGCCATTAAAAAGAGTAGACATTCAAATTACTGTGAACTAATCTTTGCTCGGCTGGATGGGATCAATATATAACTGTCCTGAGGATTAGCAGATAGCACTCGTGATAAATAGATTTTTATCTATGGGTGTGAGGGTGACTGATAAAATCAATGCATGACTAACAATCCCTTTAACATTGCCTACCCATAAAGATCATCCCTTACAGTGTTGCTGCACTTAGTTCCATGTTGGCTGGCACCTATTTTGGTTCTTCCCTGTGTTGTGACTTTCTCAAAACCTCTTCTCCAAACATCATCTCATTTCCAATTTCCAAATGCCGGGCTGGTCCTATCTTCCTCTGCTCTTTCCCAACTCTCCGTAGATAGGCCATATTGTTTATGGTGTCCATGTAACCTTTCACTGTAAGAGTTTTTAAGCAAGAATTAATTCTTGAGGATCAAATGCAAAAAAAATGTACAGTTTATGCGCAAAAAAGAAGGGAAAAATGAAGTTTCACTGTTTTTATTTTCTGTTGTTAAAGCATTGTAGCTTCTGGAAAATCTGAAAGCTTTTGCATAAACTTGCTGCTGGCAGGGAATGTGCCTGTTATATTCCCCCAAATGCTTAGTGTTGTGCTCTGCACACAGTACATGCTCAAATAAATACAGTTGATATTTATTCTCTACTAGAAAATGTGGGTCATTTTTTTCCCCTCAAATCCACCTCAGTTTTAGAAAACTAAAAAAAAGATCCAATTTGGGGGCATAATCAAACAGAAGTCTGATGGCTCAGCCTTCCCCTCCAGGAGCAACTTCTAGGAGGGCAGAAACCTGAAACTTAAAAGATGTCTTCCATTGTGTGATGAGATCTCCATTTCAGCACGCATCACCGGCTGAGAATCGACTGAATATGAGAGATTGTGCAAGTTGACCTCCATGTCCTTTCTGGAACCAGAGGTGTTGGTACTGCCAAATTCAAGGAGGGTGCTGGGGAATTCTAAAAGCACTGTCTGAGAGCTGCTGTTCTACTGTGTGGTTCAGATTAGTCTCTTGCAGGGCCAATTTCAGGCATTTGGCCATCCTAAGGTAGGGAAAAACTTGCTCTCCCTATCCCCTCCAGCCCCTGTAGGTTCCAAATCAATCAATCATATTTATGGAGTGCTTACTGTGTGTAGAGCAATAGTAATAATAACAATTGTGATGTCTGTTAAATGCTTACTATGTTCCAGGCACTATTCTGAGCACTGAGATGAATATAAATAAATAGGGTTGTACACAGTCCCTGTTCCACATGGGGCTCACAGTCTTTAACTCCATTTTACAGAAAAGGTAACTGAGGCATAAAGACATTAAGTGACTTGCCGAGGGACTTGGCCCGAGCACCAGAGTAAGCGGTATGGAGAGTACAATATGACACATTCCCTGCCAACAACAACCTTAGACTCTAGATGGGGAGACAGACATTAATATAAATAAATAAAATTACAGATATGTTCATAAATACTGTGGGGCTGGAATGGGGGATGAATAAAGGGACCAAGTCAGGATAGAGGAAAGGAAAAAGAGGGCTTAGTCAGGGAAGGCCTCTTGGAGGAGATGTGGGAGAGAGTCTGTCGGTTATGAGGAGGGAGGGTGTTTCAGGCCAGAGGCGGGATGTGGACGAGAGGTCGACAGTGAGATAGATGAGAGCGAGGTATAGTGAGAAGGTTAGCGTTAGTGAAGCAAAGCGTTAGGGCTGGGTTGTAGTAGGAGAGTAATGAGGTGAGGTAGGAGGGGCCATGGTGACTGAGTGCTTCAGAGCCAATGATAAGGAGTTGATGTTTGATGCTGTTACGCTACACTATGCTGTGCATGACTGTGAGGCAATGATGTCATATGGAAATCTTTTTGAACCCCTGAACCAAGAGGGTTTTGCTGGAGTGGCCTCTGATTCCCATCACCTCCTTTGCTCCAAAGCAATTGTGTTCCTTGTCCAGGTCTGTATTAATGCAAAAACCATTTTTTACTCTGGCTAGGAGCATTCAAAGCTTTGATCATTCCCACCTTGGAGACTGCCCTGAAATCAGCTAACCTTGATCATTAATCTATCAGTCAGCTGAAATCCCACTGACCCCTCTTCCTCCTCCTCCTCCTCTCCATCTCTAGATTGCACAGGTGGTTTATGTCACAGTTTATTAGAACTTCAATGTATGTCTCTAACTGCTTCTATATCTTGGCAGACACTGCTCTTCAACCTAATTTAAAATTTTCCAACCTAGAAATTCAATAGAACTGTGGATTTTAATTCTATCAGGATAAAAGAATAACTTGATCGTCCCCATGTCCAACCAGCACATCAATTTCCAGGATTCAGCATTGTCTTGTTTTGCTGCTCCTTCTCATACATGTCACACCATAAATATGTTTTGATAACAAAATAACATGTTTTTTTCCATTAGATTTTCCTTATGTGGATTTGGAAAATTGGTTTAAAGGAAGAAAATAAATCTTTTCCCCACAACTGTCTGTACCTTTACTTAATTCCAAAGGTGTGTACACTGTTAAAGCCGTACTTTGACAGTCACCATTTTCTTAATTTAGAAGGGGAAAACCCCCTTAAAGTTTGGGAATATTTTAAGCCATCTTTAAAACCCTCTAGGTACGTTTGGGACCAAAGGTTTCAAAAATATGAATTAACACATAATTTATTTTATTCCACCTTAATGTAGACTAAGGATACTAAGAAAGATATAGTAATATTGCTGAACATGAGACTTTCCCTCTAATCACCATATCAGGGTAGCTAATAAAAATCACAGATTTGCTGAACTTTGACTGAAATGGCTACTCCCATAAATTTAGAAATAAATGTATTCTGGTGGCCTGGCATCACCTAGAACCTTAGCTTTTTTTCTTTTTTTTTTTTGGCCTCTACCTTATATCTATCTTGGAGAAGCAGCGTGGCTCAGTGGAAAGAGCACGGGCTTTGGAGTCAGGGCTCATGAGTTCGAATCCCAGCTCTGCCACTTGTCGGCTGTGTGACTGTGGGCAAGTCACTTAACTTCTCCGTGCCTCAGTTCCCTCATCTGTAAAATGGGGATTAAGACTGTGAGCCCCACGTGGGACAACCTGATTCCCCTATGTCTACCCCAGCGCTTAGAACAGTGCTCGGCACATAGTAAGCGCTTAACAAATACCAACATTATTATTATTATCTATCAAATAATATTTTAGAAGAGCAATAATCACTTAATTTTTTAAAATACTACAGAAGTGATATTGACATGGTTTCCGGCCCTTCCACAATAAATTAGTGAATATTGGAGAGGAAGAGATAACATTTGAACTTTTACATTTGCAACATGATAGCATGTCACTTGTGATGACACAGGTGTGATGGAAATCTTTCCATGTTTGAATGTGTGTCCTTAGCTAAGCAGGATTGGCATTCTGTCTAGGAACTTGCCTACAACATCCCTGCCAAGCAAATCAGAGAAGCAGCGTTTCTTAGTGGTTAGAACATGGAAGTGGGGGCCAGAAGGACCCCTAATCCTGCCTCCGCCATTTGTCCTCTGTGTGATCTTGGACAAGTTGCTTCACTTCTCTGTGCCTCGTTGTCTTATCTGTAAAATAAGGAGTAAGACTTTGAGGCCCAGGTGGGACGTGAACTGTGTCCAGCCTGATTAGCTTGTATTTACCCCAGTGCTTAGTGCAATCCCTGGCAACTTGTAAGCACTTAAATACCATTTTTAAAAATGTTGGAAAGGAAGAAAAATGACAAGAAGTTGGAATGTTTAGATGTTCATGAGCATTTTGGTAGGAAGAAAGTTTGATCAGAACCAATAATCCTGTGCTCCCATGGATGCTCAGTGACTGGCAGACTCCTCAATGGCACACCTGTTGGCTTTCTCATTTGAAGAAGGATAATCTGACTTGTGTTCCACGTGTCACAGTGAGGCTTGGTTGGGTGATGGCACACGACAAGGGATACCACCTTCTTAAGCTTGGTAACAACTGGGGCTCCCTTGGAAACAACAAAGATGGACTCCACTTAGTTTTTGCCAGAGCTAATGGGATCACAGGCTGAGGTGAGATGGTGGCAGACGGTAATGTGAAGACTAATTTATTTTCAGAGGCTTTTAAGGATTCATGTGCTTTTAATGACAGCTTACTATAACCACAGATCCCTCATTTTCATTCTTTAAAGAGAAAGGATAATGCACACTATTAACAACAGGGGAAGATGGAATAGAAGGCTAATTGACCCAGCTAAGTTGACACAATTGTGGTGGGGTTACTTGCATGAAAGCTTTACTATGCCCCTCGGCCAGCATCCCTTTTTTTATTATCCTCGTCTTTGACCTCTTTACTAGTGTCGCTCACCTGGCTGATCTCTTCCCCAGTAAACCCTCTGTCTTGGTGTGTGCTTCTTGCTACCAACAGCTGATGTCTCTGGAAACAAGAGATTCTATTTTCTTGGGAGTGAGGAAAAAAATTGATGTTTAAATGTTACTATTCCCTTTACTGGACCTTTATGCGTCCAGATTTTTGTGTGCCCAGGATGACTTTGGGTAGCTTAACCTTCAAGTGGTATGGGCTGGTAAGAGAAACATAGAGATGCCACTGCCCCACCCCCAAAAAAAAGAAATTTGCTTGGAGGGGTGCTTCTAAAAATGGAAACTGCTCCTTCCAGTTGGGAAATCTAAAGCTAAAAGGCAGAAAGATTTAGTCTGCTCAAGTCCTTAGGGAAGAGACCTTAGGGGCAATGTCTTGAAAATGCTATCTGAAGGTATATCTCTCATGACAACACTTTCCATCACATGTACAGAATCTCTTAAGGCATCTTTCTTTTTTTGTACTCCATTCAAAGATGTTTTGAAAACTTCAGATGAGGTAGGTTGTATTCTTTAGGCTTTTACCCAGCATGTTTGAAGGAGGACCACTCATTTGTTTGATCTTTAAAGTGACCGAGTAGCTTTCCATCAAGAAGTGGACAGCATCCATCGTTATGCAATATCCAATATCTGGAAAAAAAAAGGCTCAGGTTATGAACCTTCCCAATAACCCTCATATATCGTAATCACTTGGGAAGCCCGTTGAGCCTGTTTATGACATTTGACTTTCAACGGTAACTCCAGATGTGCAGAAACAGTCAGTTGATGGACTCTGCTGGGAGAAACAAGTGGGACTGTTGTAGCTTATTCCATTCTCCCAGACCCAGTGTTTGGCTGAACTATGAACAAGGCTCCTGAAAATGACATTCAACTTCCCAGTAAAATAAAATAACCATCTCTCATTCTACATACAGTAAAGTGAAGTCAGGAAACTGATTGTTTTCTCCATAATCTATGGAAAATTCATGAGATTTTACTTGAAGCTTTATTTTTACAGTGGCCATCACTGTAAATAATTTAGAATAACTCAGTGATCCTCTGCCTTCGTTCTTTGTACTCTGGCTTGCTTCTGTTGTACCATTTGCCATGGCTCCATGAGGCTTGAAACTCCCAGATCTAATGATTTTACCTAACAGAACTCCTTATTTTCCCCACCCTTAGTTTTCCCAACTCAGTCATTAACACCACCATCCTCCTCACTGGCATCCTTGACTGCCTTTTATTTCTCATTATCAGTCTACGGCTAGTTCTTCCTCCGAGCTATCTCCCGGCTTCTCCTGTTGCTCTCCACCCTAACTGCAACCACCCTGGTACATGCTCCAGTCATATCATGGCTAGATTGTTCTATAAACCTTCTTGCTCATCTCCCCACTTCCAGCCTCCCCTGCCTCTATATTTCTCCTCTCTCCTTTTCTCAAAACCTTCCTCTTATTTTCATTGTCTCTGCATCTAACCAACTCTTTGTATTCAACCCGAAGGCTCTCCACCAACTCAACTTCCGGCAAGCTTGCGTCAACCCCCACCGTTGTTTTGGATTTTTTTAACAGTATTTCCGTATGTGCTAGGCGCTGTTGTAAGAGCTGGCGTAGAAACAAGGTAATCCAGTTGGACACAGTCCCTGTTCTACGTGGGGCTCACATTCTTAATCCCCATTTTACAGATGAGGCACCTGAGTCAGAAAGAAGTTAAAGAGGCTTGCCAAAGGTCACACAGCAGACAATTGGTGGAGCTGGGATTAGAACCCAGGTTCTTATGACTTCCAGGTCCGTGTTTTAAGCACTAGGCCATGCTGCTTCTTGTGAGCTTTGATCCAGGCCTAATGGATTTTGTGTCCTGTTCCCCCTCCCCCCCACCCATGTGAATTTAATTGTATTTGCTAAGCACTTACTATGTGCCTGAGGGGAGTTCACTCCCTGATGTAAAAATGTATTCTTTGTGTGTTTCCCTAGTGACAAAGATAGATGAGACTTCCCTTGGGTCAGTAAATAAAAGTTGTTGCCAGTTCACCAGCAAGTCATGATGGAGTTGTGCCTCACTTCTAACCTCACTTCTAACCTCAACATCAAATCATGGGTAGTCTACATTTCAGGCTTTTCCGCATCTCTTCCAGTTCTTTCTGCAATCCACCACTCTGGCACCTTGAACTTCAAGCAGACTAATTGAATTGGGGATAGGGAAGAACAGGGCCCTTAGAACCCTGAGAAAGAGGCTGTCAATCAGACAGACCCCAGGCCAATCAACAGACTCACTCTAGGATAAGAACATTATTTCATGGCCCCCCCAAAAATCCTTTACCATGCCCAATTGCATCAGTGTACTAGCAGTAAGCATCCCTTAAAATTGTCTTCAGTGTGCTTTTAAGGTTCAAATGGAATCCATGAGATTTTTCAAACTGCTTTTAGTTTCCTCTGTGCTGGCATAGTCACTGTGAGACAGATTTTTGTCTCATCATAAAGTATACATTTGTGAGACAGAGTATAAAATAGCTGTGAATGAACAGAATATAGAGGGTAGATAGCTCAGTTAGCTGCTCTACTGGAGTTTGAGGAACCAGGATAAAAATTTTCTTATACTGACAGTGCACCAGATACTCGAGCGGTTCAATCAGTGCTATTTATTGTGTGACTACCATGTCTTCAGAGCATCAGGAGATGACATTTCAATTCCTAGAGTATGACTCTCCTCCGCTAGTTTCCCTGTATTGTGTAGACATAGCCTCAAGAGCATTTTGAACCTAATACAGCAGAGTGAATTATGGAATTAATGGAGATTTTTTTTTTGCTATTGGTTCCTTTTGTTACCGCTGACAAGAATGGGAATTGCACATCAATCTATTGTGTTTATTGAGCACTTAACACTTACTGTGTGATGAGCACTGTATAAAGTGCTTGGGAGAGTACAGTTCAACAGAATTGGGAGACATTCCCTGCCCACAATGAGTTGACAACCTAGAGGGAGCTTTAAGTATATTAAAGTTTCACTAGTGTGTCTAATCTATCCATCAGTGTTGAAAAGGAACAGAGAGTGCTTTTGTATTGCAGTAAACTTTATCTCTTTAACCCTCTTTGAAGAGCTTCAGGTGTCTAGATATTAACTGTGTAAATAGTCCGCCTGTTCCTGTCTGGGTGGCTCTCTCCTCTGTACTTTTCCTCATTTTAACAAGACCTGAATTTTAGAGTCTCTGCAATAAGAAGAGTATCTGGGTGGTCGTGCAGATGAGGGTCTGAGATGATAAATTGTATTAGTAATAATAATAATGGTAATAAATTGTATTAAGCACTCACAATGTACTAAATACTGTTCTAAGCACTGGGGAAGGTACAGGATAATCAAATCAGACCCAGTCCCTGTTTCTCACAGGACTCACAAGGCTAAGTAGGAAGGAGAATAGGTATTAAATCCCCATTTTACAAGTAAGGTAACTGAGGCACAGGGAAGTTGTGACTTGCTACTTGAGGCACGTTGGCAGAGCTCAGGTCCCCTGACTCCCAGGACCAAGCTCCTTCCACTAAGCCAGAGTAGATATCTGAGATTTCTGAGATATCAAGAAAATTAGAACTTCTGCCTAGTCAGAGTTGGCATGTTTTTTGTGATTGGTGGACCTTTGCAGTTTGTATTTTCACAAGACTCAATTCCAAGAAACTTAGTCATGTCTTGTTCTTTCCCTAAAACTAAAAAAATAAAACCCACCTGTCGACAGTCCGACAGAACTTTCATTCTAAGTGAAATTTGGCAATCACTATTAGTATTGTTCTCCTTGGCAATCTAAGACCCTTAATTTTTAAAGGGTGGTAATGAA
The DNA here is from genome assembly GCF_004115215.2 of Ornithorhynchus anatinus. NCBI lineage: Eukaryota > Metazoa > Chordata > Mammalia > Monotremata > Ornithorhynchidae > Ornithorhynchus > Ornithorhynchus anatinus. Next base: position 44,366,538 of record NC_041730.1, on the reverse strand, counting down.
AAAATAGATTAGAACTATATAAATGTATCATAAGGTTGAATGTAGCAAACATGTTAACAGGCTTCCTAGATATTTTCCTGCTCTAGTGATAACTTTGGGCTTTAGAAAGAACAATATTGTTCAGCAAAAAGCAAAGGTATTTCTTTCCTGTTTGGTTACTCTTCCATATAACATATTTGCTTCATTATCCCTGCAGATTCCTCTTTGGTAATATAAAGGAAATAATGGAGAAACGAAAGTACTAATTTCAAATGGTAAGGGAATCCAGTCACAGAACAGGGATTAAGAGACTAACCAATGGGGAAAAAAGACACCATTTTAGGTTTCTTGAACATGTGAATACGTATGAACAGTTTACCCAGCATTTGTTGGGGGAAAATCCCTTTTTATAGAAATAGTTAAATTGTTTTATTCACAGTGGGATGTCTCAGCACTCACTGTAATTTATGCATTGATATCTGAGCTACCTTTGTTTTTTTGTGGCTAGAATGTGAAAATTGCTGAAAGTAAGATCTAGACTAGCAATCTGGAAAATGAGCCCAATTCTCCCTGTTTCTCAATTTGCTTCCTTGTGGTAATTAGTCCCTGTGGGAGGAGCATTAACTCTTTCAGAGCAGGAGGGAGGGGACCTCCTTGATGTCCATATTGTGATTAGACTCCTGCAATCCCTTTAAGGTCTCACAAAGCACAAACTTTACTACTTAGGCACTGGGAGACTTGAGCTCCCATTGTTTTTTGCACATTCCATGCCAAACTGCCACAGTTTGTAATGAATGAGCAAACCCAGCGGGCTTGAAAGGGAACAAGATCTGGGCAAAGAGATTAGAAAAGCACACCTCAGTGAAGAGCAGATTGTGCAGAATGTGACCCATTTTTCAAATCTCAACCCATTGCTGGACCCGAACTATCTGGGTTACTAGTTTGTATGTGCTCCTTCTTTATGCAGTAAATGATCATACTTAGGGGTGAGCCTAGAGCTAATAATAATAATACCTGTGGTATTTGTAAAGTGCTTACTATGGGCCAAGCACTGTACTAAGTACTGGGGCAGATTCAAGATAATCAGGTCCCACATGGGGCTCACAGTCTATATGGGAGAGAGAATAGGTATTGAATCCCCATTTTGCAGATGAGATAACTGAGACACAGGGAAATGAAGAGACTTACCCAAGGTCAAAAAGCAGACAAATGGCAGAGCTGGGATTAGAACCCCAGGTCCTCTGATTCCCAGGCTCATGCTCTTTCCGCTAGAGAAGCAGCATGGCATAGTGGATAGAACATGGGCCTGGGTGTCAGGTCATGGTTTCTATTTCCAGCTCTGCCATTTGTCTGCTCTGTGACCTTGGGAAAGTCACTTCACTTCTCTGGGCCTCAGTTACCTCATCTGTAACTGACCAACCTGATTACCGGTATCTATCCCAGTGCTTAGAACAGTGTCTGGCACATAGTAAGCACTTAACAAATACCATCCTTATTATTAAACTATGTTGCGTCTCCACTCTTCTGACCCTAAATTACCATCTGCAGCAAAGACTGTCACCATTTTTAGACCCAGGATGAGTGTTCCAAACTGTGTGGAATGCATCCCAATATTGGCTTATAACTCCTATCCCGATCTCCACAACGTGTTGACAGGTACTAAACTGGTACAATAATTTGGAGAGACGGAATGGCTACATTCCTAAGAAAGATGCTGAGGTCAGTTGGAAGATCAGAGAATTGCAATTCTAATCATTTCTACCCACAGTGACCACATCTCATTGCTTTCAGAAGACCATCACAGATGGAATTGTAGAGCTCAAAAAATACATTCCAGATATAACCTAGGTGAAACCTTATGTGTGATAAGTTGGGGGGGGGGGGGAGAGAAATCCTGGAGACATTGCCAACTGGGAAGTCAGTGAACTGGTTTTGAAAACCACTGTGGAAGTACATACTGCATCAGGAAAGATAAATATATATGCTCCATATTCCAAGCCATTTTGTTCCAAGGGCTCCAATTAAAAGTTATGCAGCTCTCAGACAGGTGGGATATCACATGATGGACCAAAAAAGGCCATGATCTTCTTCAATATATCTCCATAGGCACTAAATTTCCCCATCTCTCCCCAAGTCCCCCAAATCCCCCTCGTACTTCTAGGAGTCAACATCACCATACCCTAGTTGTTTGAGAATCTCTTATGTGCAGAACACTTCAGTCTCCCAGTGGTATTTATTGAGCACTTAAAGAAGCAGCAAGACCTGGGACATGAGCAGACATGTGGACAGAGCATGGGCCTGGGAGTCAGAAGGACCTGGGTTCTAAACACATTTCAGCCAACTGTCTGCTGTGTGACCTTGGACAAGTCACCACTTCTCTGGGCCTCAGTTCCCTTGTTTGTAAAATGGTGATTAAGAATGTGAGTCCTGTGTGAAACAGGGACTGTGTCCAACTGGATTACCTTCAATATACTCTGCTTCTAACAGTGCCTGTCTCATAGTAAGAGTTTAACAAATGCCATATATCATTATTATTACTATTATGGGAAGAGTACTCTACTGAGTGCTTGAGATTATAGGAGTCAGTAGACCCAATTCCTGTCCACAGGTCTAGAGGTGGAGACAGACAATAAAATAGAGATAGGAGAATGGAAAAGTGTAAGGTTATGATAATGTTGGTATTTATTAAGCGCTTACTGTGTGCAGAGCACTGTTCTAAGTGCTGGGGGAGATACAGGGTGATCAGGTTGTCCCACGTGAGGCTCACAGTTAATCCCCATTTTACAGATGAGGTAACTGAGGCACAGAGAAGTTAAATGACTTGCCCACGGTCACACAGCTGACAAGTGGCAGAGCTGGGAGTCGAACCCATGACCTCTGACTCCGAAACCCAGGCTCTTTCCACTGAGCCACGCTGTTATATAGATGAGTTCTGTAGGAATGGGGTGAGTAATCAAAGGGCTTAAGTGGTATAGATTGGAATGAAATTCTTCTCCCAAACACATAAGTCAATCACATTTATTGAGCCCTTACTGGTTGCAGAGCACTGTACTCAGTGCTTGGGAGAGTACAGAATAACGGACACATTCCCTGCTCACAACAAGCTTAAAGCCTAGAAGGACAGAGAGACATTAAATAAATAAATTACAGAAGAGTACATAAGTGCTGTGGGGCTGGGAGGGGAGATGACTAAAAAGAGCAAGTTAGGATGATGCAGAAGGGGATTGAAGAAGAAGAAAACAGGCCTTAGTCAGGGAAGACCTCTCGGAGGAGATATTCCTTCAATAAGGCATATCTTAAGTATTTGGGATAGGCTATTACAATGTAGCTGAAGAGACTAATTCAAAAGTATTTACACTTATGCCAAAGAGAATGAAAAGATGGATAGGCAAATAAATATTTAAATAAGAGTTTTATAAATCAACATTACTAATGCTTTAGGTGATTGTGAGTTTGAGTGCTGGTGGTGGTGTTTGGAAGAAATATCACCACTAAACGGGTTCAATCTATCAGTGGTATTTATTATTTACTGTGTGCAGAGCACAGTATTAAGGGCTTGGGAGAGTATAGGGCAATAGAGTTGGTAGATGTTGTACCTGGCCACAAGTAGTTCACAATCTGCAGGAGGAAACAGGCAAAATAAAATACAGCTAGGGGAAATGGCAGAGTGCAAGGTTATATATGTAAGTGCTGTCGGGTGAATATCCAGTGTTTAAGGGGAACAGATCTGGGTTTATAATATAGCAGGAGACAGCTATTTACACTTACAATTAAGAATGGGAAGATGGATATCAAAATAAGTCCTTAAACAATAATGTAAACTGATAGGCTCACAAGTACGGTGGCTGTGAGGTACAGAGGTGGTGATTATGCTGGTGATTATGATATTTATTCAATGCTTACTATGTGTCAAGAACTGTTCTTAATGCTGGGGTAGGTGATAAAAAGTGAAGAGGTTGGACGCTGTCTCTATCCCACCTGGGGCTTACAGCCTAAATAGGAGGAAAAAAGGCAGTGAATCCCAATTTTACAGTTGAGGAAACTGACAGAGAAGTAGAATAACTGGCCCAAGGTCACACTGCAAACAGATGGTGGAACCCAGGTCATCCAGCTCTTGGGCCTGTGCTCTTTCCACTAGACCATACTGCTTCCCACACTGATGTGGTAATTGGGAGGAACTGTCACCACTCACTAGGTTCAATCAATCAATGGTATTTATTGAGCACTTACCTCGGGCAGAGCACTGTACTAAGTGTTTGGGAGAGTACTGTAGATTAAGTAGAATACAAAGATCTTACATCATAGCAGAGTTATCACACAGAGATTCTGAGGAAAGCTAGCATTTTCCTCTGAAAAGTGAAAGCCTATTAAGAGAAAGCATTGTGATAGAAATCAGCAACATAGAGAAGTTGGTTTTATAGAGCATCTTTTACACTTTAGGGATCTCTAAACTTTTCAGCCACGAAATATATTAGATATTGATCAATATTGCCCGAACTAGATGGGCAGGGAAGTTTATTTTGCTTTCTATAATAACGTTTATATCATCTTGAAATTTAGTACTCTTTGGTTCTTAGAGAGTTGAATGTCCCATTTGTAGAAGCAGCGGGGCTCAGTGGAAAGAGCTCGGGCTTGGGAGTCAGAGGTCATGGGTTCGAATTCCGACTCCACCACGTGTCAGCTGTGTGACTATGGGCAAGTCACTTAACCTCTCTGGGCCTCAGTTCCCTCATCTGTAAAATGGGGATGAAGACTGTGAGCCCCACATGGGACAACCTGATGACCTTGTATCCTCCACAGTGCTTAGAACAGTGCTCGGCACATAGCACTTAACAAATACCTCCATTATTATTAGCCATTCTTTACAGCTGCCACCCAAGATTTGGGTGGAGAAGATTTTGCCAGGATACCCTGGCTCTCATTTGGGTGGGTGCTAGAGAAGCAGCTTGACTTAGTGGAAAGAGCACAGGCTTGAGAGTCAGAGGATGTGGGTTCTAATCCCGGCTCTGCCACTTGTCTGCTGTGTGACCTTGGGTAAGCCACAGAACTTCTCTGTGCCTCAGTTGCCTCATCTGTAAAATGAGGATTAAGACTGCGAGTCCCACGCATTATCTGTATCCATCAGGAATGGAAAAAGAGTAGTTTAGTAGTGGAGTTCTGAACCCCATGCTTAAAGTCTGGCAAAATATACCCTGCTTTGGGGGAAAAAAATCCGATATGGGACCTAAATTATTCATTTCCACAGATTCTGTGTTGAGCGGCTTCACCAGAAAATCACTTAACTCTTCTTTTTATTTTGTTTGTGTAGACAAAATCTAAAAGTCACCGTTAAGGCTGAACCCAAGATAAACCATCTTTAAATCCCAATAGGTTAGCAGAAAGGCCGGAGATATGATAACATAAAACTGTACTGTTGAAATGATTATTGAGAAGGAATTTTTTTTCTAGGAGACAGGAAGAGGCTTAGATACTTTTGGAAAAGGATCAACTTTTCAAAGTATATTGAATCCCTGTTTATTCGTTTTTTTTGTTTACTCAGCTTCATTGTTTTTGAGGAAGTATTGGGAAAGGTAGAAGGGATCTTGGAAGGGTTTAAGGGATTTTGCACCCTTTATTCACCCCTATCAGCCCCACAGCACTTATGTACATATTCTTAATTTATTTATATTCTTGTCTCCCCTCTAGACTGTAAGCTTATTGTGGGCAGGGAACATGTCTGCCATTTCTGTTGTACTCTCCCAGGTGCTTAGTACAGTCATCTGTACCCAGTAAGTGCTCAATAAATTATCATTAATTGACATGAAGTAGAAAAGGGCTGAATCTGTTTTCTGCAGGGGTTGGGAGATAATTATATGCAATGTATATGCAATTTAATTGCAATTATATGCAATTGAATGCAATGTGTGTGTATGTATAGTTTTATGCAATTCACACATATAGTGGGTATATATACCTGTGTGTGTGTGTGTTTGTGTGTGTGTGTATATGCACAAACTATTTGTTAATAACTTAAGTGTCAAGCACTGTACTAAGCCTTGGAATAAAGATGAGATAATCAGTTCCTGCCCCATATGGGACTCACACTCTAGGAGGGAAGACAGCTAGCTACTTCATCCCCATTTTATGGAAAGGGAAACTGAGGCACAGAGAAGTTAAGTGATTAGCCCAAGGTCACACAGCAGGCAAATGGCAGAGCTAAAATGAGAGCCACATTCCTCTGACTCCCAGGCTAGCTCTTAAGCACTTTGATACTAACCTTTATTTCCCCTATTCCTAATCTATTTTAATGGCTGTCTCCCCCTGTAGACTGTAAGCTCTTTGTGAGCAGTTATCACATGTACAAACACCACTGTATTGTACTCTCCCAAGCATTTAGTACTGTGCTCTGCACAAAGTAAGCACTCAGTAAATACTACTGCTTGACTGATTGGATCTCACAGGGGATGTTGTATAAACTAAATACTTGGCAGTTCTGGGTTATTAAATCCAGAACTTTGTATGTCAGCGGAACACAGTGGAAGGGTTTTGCATTAATTGCGGGCCACCTCATGCAGTTATACCTTCGCAGGCTACAATAGGACTTTGAGTGCCCTCCCTACCCCTCTCAGCAGAGCCTGGGCTTACAAGCAGGACCCCAAAGTCCCTGACCTTTATTGGCCTTTTTTTTAAAAAGAAAAAAACAAAAAATAGAAGGAAGCTCTGCTTAAATCATTTCCCCCCCCCCAATTCCAATCTGAATTTTTTAATTTTCAAACCCCAGGAAGGGGGATGCTGGAAACAGGGTGGCTCATATTTCTGAGGATAGCATTACATCCGTCAGAAAAGCCATGGTAAAGAAAACAAAATCTGTATGTTAGACCCAACTGCATCCTGGCCTAACTCAGTAGCTTATATGGAATTTTATTGTCGTTTTTGATGAAAAAGGTACTTATTTACCATAGCAACCACAGTGGCCCAGGTCAATCACCATTTCTAAAGAAATTCCTCACATCATGGAGTGAAGATTTCAGTGTCAAATATTCTTTTCAAATTTTTAATAAAAAGAGCTCAGGAAAGTAGAAAAGTAATTCCCCCTCTAGAGAAATATGGAGAGAATTCCATCTCTCTTATCCACTTTGCCATTATCTTCCAGGGTTTCTTCTTGTATTGTAAAATGGTGTTTTCCAGAGTAAGGTCTTATTCAATAACATATAACCCAGGTGTTCTACTGACTAGGGGGAAATACCTGCTCTCCATGGATACATTCAACTCAGCATTTCAAAGTGGAGCAGACTCGCACAATTTTTCTTAGACTTCAGAAAGAAGCATGTGATTTTAAAATTTCCCGAATGGTGTGCTATATGAACTACACAGCATTCTGACAAATGCGGTTTTCTAATTCTACTACAGTGTGAAAAGAATTCACTTGTGTGTCACACAACTAGAATGACCCAGATATTTTTTGTCAATGAAGAAAATTTTAGATGGCCCAAAAGGAAAGCACTATTTTTAGCCAGTTATCCAAATTAACTAATCTTAAGGATAATTTGGATATGCTAAAGTTCAAGTAACTTTACAAAATGGGATTGGGTGTTTTGTTTAATTATCTGCTTTTTAAAAAAAAAAAAAATAAAGAGACTCAGAATAAATAACCCATTGGTTCACATACCCGACATTTGGATAATTGGATTTCTATTGAATTTTCTATTTGTATTATGCATAAGCACTTTTGGGAAGACAACTTACCTGGGTCTGAAAGATGAAGTCAACACTTAACCTAACACAGAATCAATTGCCTCATTCAAATAAAGAATAGGATTTTTTTCAAATCAAGGTTGTTGCAGGCTCTGGGATTGAACAGAACTTTTATGTTTTACAAATTGTGCTATAAACTGACACTAAAAGGAATCTGTGCAAGGAAAAGAGAGGACTCCTAGCTCTATCTCATTTATTTTTCTAGCAATGAGGGTCATTTGGTCCTGGCTTTACTAGGGTCCTGACTCTATGAAGCATTGCGCTTTGAAAACCCCATGCCAGGAGTGCTTTTTTGTTAATTTATTTTGGGTTTTTTTCCTTTTTAAGCAAAATCAGACAACCTGTGAGGGGCCCCTAGAATCCTGAAAACAGAATTTCTCATCTGAAGGACCATGCTCATGTCTATTCAGTCTGGGATGAAACGCAGACCCATTTCACCCTTCTTTAATATGTGGCTTGTCCCACCATCAGTAGCACTCTTCTTCAAGCACAAAGGAACTCATATATTGGATTAATCAGAGTCTTTGTAAGCATAATTCGGTATAGTTTACTGGGATTTAAGAAGATGGAAAATACGACTACTTAGGCAAATAATGTGGAAGAAAGACAGCATTGAGTTTGGGATGCATTACTGTTGTTTCAGGTGCACTAGCTTATTCAGATGTGGCACAGACTGGAAGAGAATTGTTTTTTAAACAGCACTTTCCATACACTGGATGTTTCAAAGTGCTTTACAAGGTAATGACTTAAACACTGGCGGTGCCGGATCTGGGTACACTAATGGAGCAGCAACCATTACGTATTCGGCAATACCACACACCCAGCTTTAGAAATTAGAAACTGTTTTATTGATATTGGCCAAGACTTGGGGATTCATTCCTCTTCTCTCTGAAAATCGCTGTGGGATTTTTAAATTGCACTTGGATACCCACTATGTTTTTAATAAGATTGCTTTCTGGACCTGAAACCCACCCAAAAAAGTTTCTGATCAGGCACCCTATAAGTAAAGAAGAATTGGAGGTAACAGATACTTTTTGGACTGCATTTGGATTGTGAGCAAGCTTAATAAAAGACTCCTTCACCCCAACACTTACACCCATACCCATAAAAACTACTATTACTACACGACTACTATACCACACACAAACACACACACACAACACACACAGCTTTTTGGAACTGAATTTCTTTGAAGGTTCTGAAATCTTCTGATAAATGGATTCCAATGTTGCTTTTATAGTTCAAGGTTCTGGCATTAAACAATTACTCAATCAATTCTATGTATTGAGTGCCAACTGAGTGCAAAGCGTTATACTTAGCGATTGATGAAAAGGGATCAAAAGAAGAGGCAGAGAACTTATTCATCCAAGATTCCTATCTTAAGGAGATTTATGAAGTTAATCGAATTTATTGAGCTTACAGAGCACTGTGTACTAAGCACTTGGGAGAGTACAGTATAACAGAGTTGTTAGAACTGGCCACTTCCCATAAGGAGATAACAGTCTAGAGAAATAGGCATTAAAATAAATTATGGATACATGCATGGGTGGAGTGAATAAAGGGTCCAAATCCAAGTGCAAAGGCGATGCAGAAGGGAGAGGGAGTAGGGGAAATAAGCGTTTAATGTGGAAAGGCCTCTTAAGGTTAAGATTATTTGGATCTGAACAAATCCTGAATCCTGTTTCTTTTCAGTGAAGAATTAAATCTCTAACTGTACCAAAGCGGGATCTCTTTTGGGAGTGGGGATGGGTTTTGCCTCCATTTTAATGTAAGATTTTGTAATCTTTCAGGTAGTACTGGAGCTTAGTGGAAAAAGCATGGGCCTGGGAGTCAGAGGACCTCGTTTCTAATCCCCATTTTACCATTCACCTGCGGTGTGACCTTGGGCAAATCACTTAACTTCTCTGTGTCTTTTCTCATCTGTAAAATGGGAGTTAAATACCTGTTCTCCCTCCTCCTTAAACTGTGAGCCCCATGTGGGATAGGGATTGTATCTGATCTGATTATCTTGTAACTTCCCATAGGAAGAGTTTGATAAATGTATTATTATTATTAGTCCATACTGAATGCTACTGAGATTGAGAGCAAAAGAACTTTAAAAAATTTAAAAGCAGCTAACTTTAAAATAACTTGCATAGATTTGATATTATATATCGCAATAAAAGATCATTTACTTTAACAAATTTCCAGATAATTCAAGTCTTAAAATATACTTAGGGCTCAATCATCCCCATTAAAAATGTTTGTATGTGTGTTTGTGTGTATACATGTATGTATATTTACATGCATATGAAAGTATTTCAGGCCAGAAAAGCAACTTTTGCTCAATGAGAACCTGATTATCCCAGATAATCATTTGGGGGTAGACCGGCCCTAACACGGTGAAAGAACTGCTATAGTTTTGATAGCAAATGCAACCAATTGCAGCAGTAAAAACCTAATACTCCTCCTGAAATGTAAAGGTTAGTAAATCCAGATTCCATTTTCCATGTTCAGTTGGTATCTTTGCAAGCTTTTCTGTGTTATATTAATCTTGGTATCTGAATTGATGCCAAATTTTAAAAATTGATGCAGATCACATTAACCAAGTAATTGTTCAAGGTGAATACAAGAAGCAGAGGTGTTAAGTATCTGTCTATATATGTGTTGAACCTTTGAATGTTTAATAGGTTAACATGAATTTGATTTGCATAAAATGCCTCTCAGTTACATAAATTTGGCTTTTAACAGGTTCACCTTACACACCCTGCATAAAAGGTTGCATTTGCAAGGTCTGGGTGTTTTGATTTCAAAGAAGCGATTGCCACAAAGCCAAACCAGGCAATCCCTGTGTCTCAGCAAACATTCAGGGCTGCACTTGAAATACATTTTAAAGACCTGTGCTCCACTCCTAGCACTTAGGAAAGTGAGACTGCAGCTGGCCCTTTAGGTGACCTCTCTGTTCTGATTCATTGTCTCACCCCAACTCCCACTGGGTTCTGGACTGCCCCCAGAATGATCCAGTATGGGCATCTGGATGCAGAGGCATCCTACAGATATACGTGTATACTATTGCTTCTCTGGTAATCCAGATGTTTGGAAATCCAGGCTGAGTACTCCAGGTGGAGTAAACCCTAAGAAGTTTAATGGCAGTCCACTTGGCCATTTGGTGGTGCTCATTGTTTCATATCTTTTGAAAAATCAGTCATTTAGTTGTATTTATTGAGCACTTACTGTGTGCAGACCACTGTACTAAGTGTTTGGGGAAAATACAGTTTAATAAGGTTGGTAGATGTGATCCCTGCCCTCAAGGAGCTTACAGACTACAGGGGGAGACAGAGAGGGGAAATATAAGGTTATTTACATAATCACTAGAGAGCTGGGATGAGTATCAAAATACATGTGCACACAAGTCAAATGCACAAGAGGGGAGGGTGGAGAGGGGAAATGAGGCCTTAATCTGGGAAGCCCTCTTGGAGATGTGACTTTAGGAGGGCTTTAAAGGTGGGACAGTGTCAGATATGAAGGGGGAAGGAGTTCCAGACTCGAGGGAGGATATGGGCAGGGGTTGTCAGTGGGTTAGAGGAGATCAAGATATAGGGAGTAGGTTGGTGCTAGAGGAGCAAAGAACATATTCATTCATTTAATTGTGTTTGAGTGTTTACCGTTTTGCAAATGTGCTTGGGAGAGTACAATACAACAACAAACACATTCCCTGCCCACAACAAGCTCACAGTCTAGAGGAGGAGACAGACGTCAATATGAATAATTAAATAAATTACAGGTATATAAATATGTGCTGTGGTGCTGTGAGAGAGGATGAATGGAGGGAGAAAGTCAGGGCAGTTAGGAAGGGAGTGGGAGGAGAGGAGGACTTAATCAGGGAGGTTAGTGGAGCAGGTTACATTGTAGTAGGAAAAGTGATTTAAACTAGTTGTGGGCAGGGTATGTGTCCGATCACTGTTATATTGTACTCTCCCAAGAGTTTAGTACAGTGCCCTGCACACAGTAAGTGTTCAATAAATAAGACTGCATGAATGAATGATTTATATATTCAGAGGAATAATAGCTTATATGAGATTGGATAAGGAAATTGTTGATAACTGTGTTTTGCAGTGGAGATATGCCTTTATCCATTTATGGTTATTGCATCTAAAGCACCATTAGGCACACTTCACAATGTCCTGTAATCCTGCCTCTCACTCACTCACTGCACTCTGTGCCTTAGTGAGAATTGGCGGAGAAGAGAGAAGTGAATGCCAATGAATAAACCACCCCTGCTGTTAGCAATGTCTCCACCCCGATTTTAGTCCTGAAGTCCCAGAACTGAGACTTGTCTGTCATTCCTGTCAGCCTATTCCATCGTTCGATATTTTAAGTTGCCTACACTAACATGTGTCTAGATTAAATTGAATCTAAGTAGCAATCGACCACTTTGGCCATCTTCCGTGAGCAGAATATTGGATTAAGCTCTTGAGAAAGTACAGTAGAATTAGTAGACATGGTCCCTGATGTTGAGGAATTTATTCATTCATTCAACCGTATTTATTGAGTGCTTACTGAGTGCAGAGCATTGTACTAAGCCCTTGGAAAGTAAAATACAGCAAAAGAGAGACAACCTCTGTATGTGTGTGTTTATAAATATAAAGTTTAGAATATAACAGAGGAGAAAGATACTATAGTAAATTGCAGATAGAAGATGGAAAAGGAGATATACATGAGTTAGTCCTTAAGTAGCAAGGTACACAGGATAAATACAGGCATGCTCCTGAAGGCTATGAGAAGAGAAGACTGCAGGGGGAGTGGAAATGCTTAAGAGTATGGGAAGATAAATTCGGGAAGACTTCCCAGAGAAGATATGATCTCAGAAGGGTTTAGAAGATGGGGAGAGCTGTAGTCGCTTGGATTTAAAGTGGGAAGAGGTTCCAGGTAGTGGGGAGGCTTTGACCAAGAGGCCAGCAGCAAGAGAAATCAGAGAATGAGACTCACTGAGGTACTTTGTACTTACACAGTGAGTACGAAGAGTATGAACTGAAGTGTAATGGGGTAAGAGAGTGGATAAGTAGGAGAGACCATCTTAAAGATAATGGTCAGGGGTCATGCTCTCCCAAACACTTTGTACAGTGTTATGCCTACAATAGGTGTTCAATAAATATCCCCAATTGATTTCTATGGAATATCTGGATATTTGTGGAATAACTGGAAGGCAGTATGATTGAGAGATCCAGGTTTCAACCCCAACTGTACGACTGACCCACTGTATGTGTTGACAGGTCATTCAACTTCTCTATATTTCAGTTAACTCATCTGAAAAATGGAGGTAAAATAATGGCTTTCCCGACCTCCTGGTTTGTGAGGCCCTTGTAGACCCAGGATTGCCTGTTTCATCATCTTGTATCTACAATTAGGGTTCTTCTTGACACACAGTAAGCAATTCACTAGTGTTGACCTACTCCAAGAGGAAAACTTAGAAGCCTAAAATGTCTTTGGCATAAGAAATTAATTTTGAATGTGAACATTTTGTTTTTGATTTTTGGAAACATTATATTCAGAAGGGGAAAGCAAAATATTCTCCTAGGTAGTAGTCTAAAATATCCTCATTTGGCTGTGAGGAAGTAGAGCAAATTACACTTCTCACACTGACATAAGCCCTCCCAGAAACAACCATAGTGATTTCTCCAGCTGAAGTGTGGTTTTTAAACTATTTAAAAATTGGCAAAGCACCTTCCATTTTTGGTAAGTTTCCACAGAGGAAAAGATATTTTTGTTTTCCCACAACACCAACTTGCTTAAGGAAAGGCCTGGTGAAACTCCATCAGAGAATGTGTCATTCAATATTTTCCTCAACCACAATTCCCTACCGTTCTTCCACCCCTTCCAAAGGCCAAAAGTAAGCTGGGATCTTGGTATTCCCTTCCTTATTCTTAAAATCCCTTGATGGGAAGCAGATTGCTAAAATTCAAGAGGAATAGAATTTCAGTTTCTGGACCTGGCCTCTTGTTGAGGTTGACAAGATAAGACTTATGAACAGCAGGAGAGCACAGAAAGCAATTATTGGCTCATTTTGAAAACTATCAGGAGCCGGGCCAGTTGATCTAAAACAAACACACCCAGTTCTCCCACCGCTGCTTCTCCTATCTCCCATCAAGGGCTTAATACAGTGCATTGCACAAAGTAAGCACTCAAATATCATTGATCATTTCACACTGGCTCCCCTTTTAGGACTAGAGGGACAATTTCTCTCTTTATGGCTCTCTTTGAGTTTTTCATGTCAGGATGAGCTGGAAAACTGACTAGTGGGTGACCTTTACCCAATCCAAGATGTCATGTTCAGGCTAGTCTGAGCTCTTTCAAGCCACTAGTCAATATTGAAAGCAAAGAAAGTTGGAAAAAATGAGATGAGTGTGTTTGAGGAAAAAAAAAAGAAAATTAGCCAGCCAGTGCAATGATACATATTTTGGCTGAGTGAGCTCCAAAATAAAGTTAAATGTAAGACCCCTGTTGCTCTGAGAGGACTCTGAGATCATAAATAAAAGGTAAATTATGGTGGCCACAATTAAGAAACTTGTGCTCCCTGGGGAGAAAGGAGGAAATTGTTGTGCATTGAACTCATCCCCGGAATTAACCGGGAAAGGTTAAAAGGAATTTGATTCTTCTCCAGAATTTCCAGCTTAAGTGACTTCTGCATACAGCCAAGCTCCTACACCAAGTGTGAAGTAAGCCTGGCAAATGCAAACCCATTCTGTGTCACTCTGCAAGAAACTGTGTGTGTGTGTGTGTGTGTGTGTGTGTGTGTGTGTGTGTGTACGTCTAGGAGTAGGGGAGATAGGCCAGAATGTAGGAGCGAAAAGTCCAAATGCATCAGAGTTGTAAAAGTTTATTTTTATCTGATTCCTTGAATAAAGGAAATTCTTTTGCAAATACCTCTATCCATCTTACCTTGTGAAGATTTCATATGACCTCAGAGTTAGTCTAAAACTGTAAGATCCTTGAGGGCAGACCATGTCATGCCTTGTACTCTCCCAATACTTAGTACAGTGCTCTGCACACAGTAAATGCTCTAACACCATTGATTGATTAAAAAGCAAACAAGGGTATATACTGGGCTGCTTTATTCAGATACTTTGGGGCCTTTTAAGATTCTATTTTCTTTTTAAATCCATGTGCAACAACATGAAGCAAGATATAATTATAGCTTTGCCATGAGCTTTGGGAAACCTTTGGGGCAAATTTTACTCCCAAATGTTCTCTTAGCATCTGTTCTACATGTCTCCCTGTTTCTAATTTCTGTATACCAGACTAGGGCTGTCTTGCTGGTGTCTTCCAGTCATCTACAACCATACCACTGCCTCATTGTTTTCAAATACAATATTTTTTCTGTCCCCTCCTTTTGAGCTTTCCCACATTGGCTCCTTCTAATGTCACTACCAACCTTATTTTTGGAATCAAGGATATATTGTTGAGAATATATAGGAATATACACAGAGAGGAGGAGAGAGAGAAATAGAAAACGCCCTACAACCATTCTTCCCTTCTGCCCTTCTTCAAAGACATAGTAAGTTTAAACAGTTGAAAATCTCTTTGGTAATATTGGAATTAGGTAATGTGTTGAAGGCATCTTGAAGTCTCTGGAGGGAAGCACATTCAGTACTTCAGGACTGAAGAACAGTAAGACGTTGGGGTTAGAATTCCTCTCGCAAGCACTTAGTAGAATGCTTTTCACGCAGTTAAGGCATTGATGGATGGTTGTCACCAGTTAGCCTTTGACTGCTGTAATGCTCACCTTGCCATCATCACTGGCATTTATTGAGCACCCTCTGTATGCAGAGCACTGTACTAAGTGTTTAGGAGAGTACAATAGCCCAAATAGACACAATATTTGCCCTCAAGTAGTTTACAGTCTAACGGTGGGGAGAGACATAAATTACAGGTAGGGGAGTTTCTTATTGTTTTCCTTCCCTCCTAGACTGTTTCTGATCTGATTACCTTGTATCTACCGCAGCATTTAAGTGCCGTGCTTTGCACATATTAAGTGCTTCACAGTTTATTGCTTAATAATTTTATTATTGTTATTATTATTTTCCTGGGATCTTGATCACTGTCATCAACCTTCCCCTTTCTTTCAGGAAGCCCAGTCACTGAGGTAATCAATTCCGGCGGGCCACCCCTTAGTTTCAATAACCCCATTTTCCTCATACTATTGCTGCAGGCTGTGTGCGAATCCATTCTCCTATGGCATTAGACTTCAACTTTTCATCTAAGTGATCAAGCAGGTCTGGTTCATTTGTGTTCAACACATGAGTACCTCTAGAGTAATCAAAATTTATTAAGGATGGATCCTCACAAGGGATCCATCCGGAAAGACACAAGAAAAATACATTTGCAAACATTAAACAGCCCGAGAGAAAAATGAAAATGAGTCTAGACACAGGAATCCAGAGGAGGAAACAGAAGGTTACATCGAAACATACCTCACCTCTCAGAAGCACAGTTAGGAAGCAGGCACGCCCAAGCACAAGCCTGTGGCTGGCTTTCAGCTTTCAGGCCAGAAGTAATTATAGAACCGTCCAGACCATGCTGGTTAGTTATTTAAATTGATCGTTCTCTGCTGACAACTCCTTTTCTTGAGAGAGAGGAAGATCTATAGTTTGAGCTTCACCACCACTGGCTAATTTTTTTAAATACCCCAGAGTTCAAGATTTAGAGAGGAACTCTCCCTGAATTCCAGAGTGACATCAAGTCCCAGGATGGCCAGGTGAGAGGTAACTATGAAGCCCCGTGCCATTGTTCCTCTTCTCCCCAGCGAATTTACCATCTTCCTTGCAGGGCCCTGAGAGGGCGCTTCCTCTCTGAGGAATGCCAGCTCTGTAAATGAGAAGGGGAGAAGCCTAGAATGAAATATTGAAGTATGGGACCATTTGAAATGAATTATAAAGTTAAAAATCCTCCACCACCATTCCAGAGAAAAACAAAATGAGGATCCTCAAGGACATATCTTTTCCAAAGTGAATGCCTAAGTAGAGTTCTAAGAACCTAGTTATCAGAGTTTAGAGTTTCTGTTAGTATTCTTGTTTCACTGTATTTTTAAATAGCCTGGCTAGGAAGACAAAGTTAAAACATGTGTTCTAGATTGGAAAAATGAACAGTTATTGTATACTGATGGTTAATAAGCTGAAACATGTATCACTTGTTTTGTTTCTATGCCTATGAATTTGTGAGTTTGAATAATTTATCCTACAGTATTGTGTTGGTCTATGAGCAAGGTTATTCTACCTCTGCGACAACACACTTTTCTAATTTTCCCAAGGGGAAAAAAGGCTGTAGACCACTGAATTACCTCACTGACTAATACCAATTAGTAAACGAGTAAGCTAAGTCACAAGGAAAGGAAGCATCTTTTGAGAGAAAATTCAAATATGGGGTAAACAGTTTCTAGTATCAAATGCCATTAAAAAATCAATAGCATCACACTTCACATGCTAATATATTCTTCCTAGAAATGAAGCTGAGGTTATAAATAAAGAGCAAGGGGAAGGCAGACATTAGAGGCCATGAATGAGAAGGGGGAGATCCATTTTAAATTATCCCCAGATCAAATGGAAGCTATGATCTCACTGAAACATCCTCAGAACCAGACAGTCTTTAGGAAGCTGTGTTTCCCCATCACTTTGGGATGCTTAAATTTCACATTACAAAATATCCTGCAGGTAAACCACTGAAAGTTAAATGGCTATTTTCTGTCGGGAGTTCAATACTAGAAATTCCTAAATGCAAAGATTAAAATACTCTGCATCTAAACTCCTGGAAGTCCACTGCAATTGTGCCTTTTATATCTTACACTGCCCTCCAACTGCTGCATTCCTTCAGTCTCTGGAGAATCCTTATAGAGCTGCTGTGCTGTTTGATTTGGCACTATTCACAAACCTTGGCAGATGATCAAATAGAGGGCACCAAGGAGCAGGAAAGGCCTTAAGAAACTGTCTGGGCTGCTGTTATTACTGCCTCCGTGGAGTGAAACCTTGCTGGTAAGCTTAAAAAAGCTGGCTGTACATACGAACAGGGCAGGGAGAACTTCAATTGAATTTAGGACTGCTTTTCTGCATGCCATGGTGAAAACAAGATGACCCATGCACAAGATTACTGGCTGGATGCCAAGTTGTGTCTGCCTTAACCAAGTCAGATATCACATCTTCTTAAACTATAGTGGGGGGGTGGGGAGGACACTAAAAATCCTTCCATTTTTTGTTGAAAAATTCCCAGGATGGGTGGGCAAAAAAACCCTGTAGTACTGCTGTAGGAAGATAGTGTCAATACCTATGACCTTAGAAGCATCTTCTTCAAAATCAAAAGGCTGCTAGGTGTTTGAACAGTTAGTTCCCTTCCTGCCCTGAGCTCTCCTCTGTAGTGATCGGTCAGGCCAAAGTCTCTTTAGAGAGAGGAGCCCCGGTCATTATGCTTAATCTGTTCATGTTTGGAGACGGCAGAAAAGTGTGTTGGTGATAGGCTTTCTCGGGGCTGTTTAAAGGATTAGGTGCACCCCAGTCTCTGGAAATGGGCAACAGGTTATTAATAGGGGTTATGGAATTTTCTTCCCTGGAGAGTTTTAAAAATAAGATAAATACTTATCTGTCTAGGATGCCTGCCTGGAGACTGGGGGATCTATCTGATGACCCATGACCCTTCCAGCTTGATAATTCTTTGATTAAATATCACTTTGGGTCACCCTACTGTGAGGATCGCATTTAACTTGAAAGTAAATGAATTAGCATTTGTCTGTTGATCTAATAAAAGCGTTCTTCTCATTTCCCTTATCCAAAGTTGGGTGAAAATTCCATGTTAAGTAGCAGACATCTACCCACAGTCTTTTTTTTCTTTTTTTTTTTTTTTGGCAAAGTGATACCTTCTCTTTTATCTTTATCCATAGAAGCTTTTAAAACATTAAAGACCTCTCCCTTTAGGTTGTCATACAATGGAGGAAGAAATGAAACTTTTCAAAGCCCGTGTTTTCACCTCACATCTGATTTGATTTAGTTAAACTGACCTGGAGGCTGTATGTGTCCAAGCAATTTTAGTTTCAGCGTTCTTATGCTTGGGTTATTAGCATTTATCTATTTTTTTTCCAGACAAAGATAAAATTATGACAAGCTTCATTTCTATTGTCTTTCTCACATTGTGATTATTATAGATTCATGGACCTTAAGTTAGTGACACGTATATCACAGTTTTCTGATTTTCCATTGATCTTTCCCTTTGCAAAGTGTACTCTACTACTACTGAGGAATATAAGGTCTTGTAGCAGAGCTATGTATATAGACAGGTAACTGCCTCTGCAGGGATGTGTTTATTCCAGGAATTTGCTTTAGGGACCAACTGCCCTGTAACCAAACACTAGCCTCAAAGATGATCTCCAAGAGGAATAACTGCTTAATAAAACTGACTTAATGAAAATGCTGCATATTAGAACCAGGTCACCTAAGCATCCTCTTTGTTGTTGTTTTGGCTGTTAGTTGCAGTATTGATCTGGCCTTTTGCTAAGAGTTGATCTGAGTGCATCAGAGATGTAAGGATCCTGACCTCCAAACAGAATATTTACTCCATCATAGAGTAGAGCTGCCTCATAGATGTGTGTACAAGGCTTCGTTTCTTAGCTTGCAGCTCTGTCACTAGCCAACCATGCTGCAGTGAGAGGCTTATTTGAAGTGGGGAGAAGAGTCCAGCCGGATCCAAAATTCATTATAATCAGTGATTGATCCTATTCAGTGAGGGGACAAAAATGGAGCCTGTCTGGAAATCCAGCTCCTCCACTTCTCTGCTGTGTGACCTTGGGCCAGTCACTTCAGTTCTCTGTGCCTCAGTTACCTCATCTGTAAAATGGAGACTAAGAATGGGAGCCCCATGTTGGGCAGGGAGTGTGTCCAGCCTGATTAGCTTGTATCTACCCCAGTGCTAAAGTGCTAGCCACCCAGCAAATGCCATGATTATTAAAATGTCCATCAACACAGTTTCAGTCAAAGGGACCTAGACCCTGTCATCATCATTCAACGCTTACTGTGTGTGCAGAGCACTGTACTAAGCACTTGGGAGGGTTAAATACAGCAGAGCTGATATACACGTTCCCTGCTCATGAGCTTTCAGTCTAGAGGGAAAGACAGACATTAATACAAATATGGAACTCTGATTCCCTCCTTCTTTGAGTTAATCAGTGGCCCGGGGTCACGACCATTCTCTGTGTCCCTTCCAACCCCCAACAGTTCCAACATGGAGGCCTCTCAATCTCGTTTTTTTGTTTCAGGATGATTTTCTCACAGAGTTCCTGGGAGTAGCATTACAAAGGGCCATCCATATGCTTCACAAGGTAGCTAAATCCCAACAGAGATGTTGCAGATCAGAACCAAAGCTGGGTTTTAGAGTCAGCTGCTGTCTTTCACCCCCTTATGACATTGGCACTGGGAGCTCTTTTGTTTGAGACCATTTTAAAGAACCTCAGGAAACAGACAGGGGCAGGTGGGCTAAACGGAGCTTAAATGGGTCTAATGGTGTTTTTGCTTCCTCTGATGTTCACCCAGTGCCATTATTATCTGCGAGCTCCAGGTTCCACCGAAGCCAGAGCTGACCTCGGGGCTTTGGAGTCTGCATTTTGCTGCTCCCACTGAACCCCAGCCTTGATACGCAAACCCTCCCCTAGCCTTACCCCAAGTCAAAGGCAATTTTCCAGCTCGAAGGGGAGGTGGATTTGCAAGGTTCAAGCAAAAGGTCATAACACTCTTGTACATCAATCAACTTCTGGAAAACATGTCAATGTGTTAAGTGAACATGAATCAGAAACATATGGATTAAATTTCCACTGAAATACTCATGGGCTTGAAATGTGCTCATCAAAATCCCGCTCTCGTTCGCTGCAGTCCCAAATGCTGGAAAAATAGTTCAGGACCCTGAACCCATGGACCCTGAGTGCTACAGGATGGATCATTCTTCTGACCCTTCTAACCTTTCCTTGCGAGGATGAAAATGAACCCGAACCCCTGGGGGCTCTAGTCCTTCTGTGAGTCTCTCTCGGTTGGAACCGTATACAACGGACTGGAAATGGGGGACATTTGCCACCAAAGGAAGAGCTGTCAGACCACAAAAAAAGGAGAGGCTCATATGTTTAAAATAATGCATGGGAAAGGGCAGAAACATGGGAAATGGCCAAGCTTCAAAGAAGCTACAGGGCAAATATCCCAGCCCCAACAGTACTACCTTTGCCCCACTTGTCTGCTGTGTGACCTTGGGCAAGACACTCAATGTCTCTGTGCCCCTGTTACCTGATCTGTGAAATGGGGAGTAAGACTGTGAGTTCCACATGGGACATGGACCATGTCTAACCCGATTATCCACCCCAGAATTTAATAACGGTACCTGACACATAGTAAGTGTGTTACAAATACCATTAACTCCCCCAGGCCCCCCCCCCAAACCCTTCCTAGCAATTGTCTAGTGTGGGAATGAGTAATATAGGGCAACTTTGTCAGTTCCCTCTGCATTTTCTTCTTGCTACCCTCCAGCTCAGTGACATTTTTTCCTTCTAACCTCCTCACCATTCCTCACTCTCGACTCTCCTTCCTCCAGCAACCCTTTTTTCCACCTGAAGCACCTTCCCCATTCAACATTGCCGAACCATGCCCCTCACTGCCTGAAAAAACTTCCTCTGTCACCTCTTCCTGGAGGCATTCTCTGATTGATGTGAGCAGGGAACATGGCTACCATATCTGTTGTATTGTAATCTCCCAAGCATTTAGTATAATGTTCTGTGCATAGTAAGCCTTCTATAATTATCACTGATTGATTGAATAATCCTATCTCCTCAATCCTATCATCCCATTAGCTATTTCATCAATCCATCAGTGGTATTTGTGAGCGCTTACTGTGTACAGAGCATTTTTTTAATGACATTTAAATGCTTACTGTGTGCCAGGAGCTGTACTAAGTCTTTGGGTAGATACAAGCTAATCGGGTTGGACAGAGTCCAGCCCCCATGTGGGGCTCTCAGTCTTAATCCCCATTTTAGAGATGAGGTAGCTGAGGCACAGAGACTTTGTGACTAAAGTCACCCCGAAGACATCCAGCAGACAACTGGCAGAGCTGGGTTTAGAATCCAGGTCCTACTGACTCCCAAATCCTTGCTCTGCACACCAGGACATGCTACTTCTTTGTACATTGTACAGAACAATAGGGAAAATACAAAACAGATGGAGTTGGTTCAGCACTTAGGCATTTGACTAGTTATTGTCAAGCATTGTTATTGATTTAATGATCCACGTGTGTTTATTTACTTTCCTCTAGTCTTGCACTTTGGGCTATTGTATATCACAATTGGTATTATTAACATTTATTATGTGTACTAAGAACTGGGTAAAAGGAAGATTAAATTTAGATATGAACCCTGTCTCACCAGAGGCTCAGAATCTAAATTGGGGAGGGAGGGGGATAATTCATTTCAGAAGAATATCATGGAAAGGCAATGAAAGCAAGGTAAAAAAAAAAAAGAAAAAGAAAATATTGACTGTAATAATAAAATAAACATGATTTGGAAGGGACAGGCCACAGATAGCTCACTACTCCCAACAAATGTGACACAGCTCTCCCAGCACTAAAACATTGGAGACCGAGCAGGGGCAACTGACAATAGAATTCCTCCCTTCCTTGTTCTCTTCCCTCTTCTGCCCCCTACCTCCTGGGAATAGCCCTGCCCAATAGTTAGAGTATTGGAAGGATTTGGAAGATTTTCCTCACAGATCTCTTTGCCTAAAGCTGTAAGGAGCCTGAGGACTGAACAGTAAAGTATTTTGCAACCCTGCTGTTAGAAGTGTTTTATCATTCTCCTTTATCTCCTTTTCCATGTTCTGCCTCATTTTAATTGTCCCTCTCCCTCAGTGGATCTCCACCCCTTTCCTCTCCTATAGATCGTGAACTCCCTAGTAGGACAGACTGTATCTGATCAATGTCTCCCAGTGCTAAGTGGGAGCACTTAGTTTAATTTACACAATGTGTGGGCCATTCTGTGACTACAGTAGGCAAGCCATAAATACTGTGAAAGGTAATGATGATGATGATGATGATGATGGCGGAAGACTGAGAGCAGTGGGAGAAGTGGATCTTCAACTCCCAAGCTGGAGAACTTGGAAAAGTGGAGAAGCAGCATAGCCTTGTGGATAGAGCATGGTTGTGGGAGTCAGAAGGATCTGGGTTCTAATCCCAGTTTCACCACTTATCTTCTGAGTGATCTCGGGCAAGTCACTTAATGTCTCTATGCCTCAGTTACCTCCTCTGTAAAATGGGAATTAAGTCTGTGAGCCCCATGTGGGACATGGACCGTAAACAACCTGATTAGCTTGTATCTACTGCCAACATTTAGTACAGTGCCTGGCACACAGTAAGTGGCACAGGGACTGTGTCTCAACGGGTTATCTGGTATCTACCCCAGTGCTTACTAAAAATAATAATAATAATGGTATTTAAGTGCTTACTATGTGCCAAGCACTGTTCTAAGCACTGGAGTAGATATACAAGGTAATCAAATTGTCCCATGTGGGGCTCACAGTCTTAGTTCCCATTTTTTAGATGAGGTAACTGGGGCATAGAGAAGTGAAGTGTCTTGCCCAGTATCACACAGCAGACAAGTGGTGGAGCCGGGATTAGAACCCACATCCCCTGACTCCCAAACCCTTGCTCCTTCCACTGAACCTTGCTGCTTGGCATAGGGAAAGCACTTGATAAATACCACAATTATTATTATGAGACCTTCTAAGGAGCTCTTCTGTGGCTTCTGCCAAGTAAGAAGGAGCCATCGTGATGGCAGCGAGAAAAGCAGCTGCGGAGAGTCGGCCCGGGAGAGGTTAGGAGTGAGAATCAATCAATCATATTTATTGGTCATTTACTGTGTGAAGATCACTGTATTAAGTGCTTGGGAGATTACAGTATAACAGAGTTGATAGGTACGTTCCCTGCCCCACAGGGAGCTTGCAGTCTAGAAGGGGAGACAGACATTAATATAAATAAATTGCAGATATGTACATAAGTGTTTTGGGTTGAGAGAGGGATAATAATAATGTTGGTATTTGTTAAGCACTTACTATGTGCAGAGCACTGTTCTAAGTGCTGGGGTAGATACAGGATCATCAGGTTGTCCCTCGTGAGGCTCACAGTTAATCCCCATTTTACAGATGAGGTAACTGAGGCACAAAGAAGTTGTGATTTGCCCACAGTCACACAGCTGACAAGTGGCAGAGCCGGAATTCGAACCCAGGACATCGGACTCCCAAGCCTGGTCTCTTCCCCGAGTCACACGGTGCTTCTCTATGAAATAAGGGAGCAAATCCAAGTGCACGTTCAAGACCGTAAGCTCACTGTGGGTAGGGAATGTGCCTGTTCACTGAAGGCTGAGGACAGTGGGAGAAGTGGATCTTCAACACCCAAGCTGGGGAACTTGGAAAAGTGGAGAAGCAGCATAGCCTTGTGGATAGAGCATGGACCTGGAAGTCAGAAGGTCATGTATTTTAATCCTGGCTCTGCCACTTGTCTGCTGTGAGACCTTGGGCAAGTCCCTTCAGTTCTCTGGGCCTCAGTTCCCTCATCTGTAAAATGGTAATTAAGAATGTGAATCCCACATGGGAAAGGGACTGTGTCCGACCCGATTTGCTTGAATCCACCCCAGCGCTTAGAGCAGTGCCTGCCACATTCTAAGTTCTTAACAAATACCACAATTATTATTATTGTTATTGACTCAGGGGCTCTGGGAAATAAGGAAGACCCCTGAAGTCACGAACCCCACAGAGCTAAGGCATCAATAACAATGAAATGGAGGGGGAAATGGGCCTCAATGTCTGTCTGTCTCCCTGCCTCCTCCCCATCCCCTCTCTTAAGCAGAAGCAATGTTAAAGCTCTTGCTAAAGTGATGAATTGCTTTTTAAAGTTGACTCGAAGTTGGTCTTCATATGAAAATTAACTGCCTGGATGATGGTTTTAGACTAAAGTCAACTCACGCTCATGAAACCCTCTTCCAGTCTTCTCAGTGCATATCAAATCCAGCTATCTCCTGAGCCCTTCTGTAGCGCAGGACAGATGTTGATTGTTCAGACACTCGTATTACATGCCCAGGGATTCTCATAACCAATCAACATGCTTATGCCTGCTTTTGCAGTCTCCATCCTAGTAATGTAACAGAGAATTCACCATAAAGAGAATTTTTAAATCCTTACGAGGACACAGAGCAAGAACGAAGAGAAACGCTAGAGGAAGACCATTTCCAATTCCACTAGAGTGCTATGAGATGAGCTCTATATTTAACCGCTAGGCGTGAAAGGAAAGCATTTCTGGGTGACAGTGGCTGCCTCTGATTATTTTTTTAAGGAGATAGACTAATGTGAAATTTTAGAACAAATGATGCGACTCCAAGGGAAAAAAAAAATTTCCCCATCGTCAAATTGTTCAGAAAGTGTTCAAACGGCTCATTCATTTTCAGCGGCACGATCAAGTTGAGAACGTACTTTTTCTAGTCTGCAGCTGATTGATGTCCATTACTCATACCGGGCTAATGACACTTTATTTTCCAACAGCAGAGAGTAATGAGTGACCTTGAGAGCATATTGTTTTGCTGAAAGGTTTTGTGGTGCTGCTAACTCCGGGTGCACCCCCAAGGAAGCGAGGGCCCTGTATTGGTGTTTTTCAGCAAACCTCATTTCTTTCATGGCTTTCTGTAAAAGAATTTGATACAGGGATAGAAGCTAACCTCAGTGAGTAAATGAAATATTGATCCATGCTACTCTGGCCTTGCCTTCACCTTGTCCCAGGGCTGTGAGTTACTGACTTTTCCGTTTTGGCTGTAATAGGAATTATTACAACAGGCCTGTGCGAGTAATTACTTGGCATGGCAAAAAGGAGGGCCCATCATATATTTCTGTAGAGACGTTAGTTTCCATCAGGCCAGCAGTCTGCTTTTCTGGCCCTGTCTTTCCGAGTCTTGATTCAATTCTTTTAACCATCATTAATCAAACTCCTTGTCAGCAGAAGTTTATCAAAAGTATTAAGTGAGCAAGGTTGCGTGGTCCCCTTAAAAAAAAAAAAATCCAATGCCGGGCAGTAAATTTCAAAATATGGAAGGTTGGTTCCATGATATATATGAGTGTCTCTTCAGCTAGAATGAGCAGTTTGTTTTAGTGATAGATACCGTAGTTTGAGCTGTGATAGAATCCTTCTCGAGTTCCTGTGTCGTGGGCTATCGTTTATGAGAGACCATGTGTTTCTAAACGGTGAAGGTCACAGCTGATGGCAAGAGGAAAAGCAGCGGTGATTCATTAAAAATACTTAATAGGGCCGGCGGCTGACAGGGATAAATAGCAACATGCAGCTTTTTAGCCCACCGGCTACTAGTTGATGTGCTGTTTCTTCCGTGCTGCCTATTCCTTCCAATTGCCAGACAGCTGCGAGCCCACAGACAGTCATAAGCAAGATTGCTTTCATCTTGTTAATAACAGATGGAGGGTGACTTCCGCTTGGTAGGGCCACTTCTGGTCAGCTTAGACACATTGCTGGCCATCCCCACACAACAACACCGCTTTGCGAACATTTAAGTCTGGTCAATGGGCCGACTTCTTAGGTGTTTGGGCAGGGAAAGAGGCAAAGGGCAGCCCTGTAATGTCTGAAGAGCCTTTGCATTCATCCCATGAGCATTTGGCAAAGCTGGCTGACCGGTACGGTCATCTGTCCTTTAAGCAAAACTCCTGGGGTCTTAAGAATCAGAAGAATTTTGTGAGCTGACAAAGAGGAATTTGACTGCTCCTTTAAGAAATGTGAATTTGGTGTATTGCAGAGAAAGCCCTTAGGCTTTTTATAAATGACCAACTATGGATTTTCTATATAGCATTTCTAATGGGGAAGGTGCAGAATTGGGCCGATAGGTGTTTTCTTGCCCTGAATATGAATGTGAATGTTTTACAGTGGTGCAAGAATAAATGTTTCTGTTGGTGATTCGTTCAAGAGTCTTTCCCAAGGAACTAATTATTTGGGATTAATACAGGTGGGTGAACTGGGTTATCAAAGAGAATACTTCAGGGTAGAACAATAGGAAGGGAAAAGAGACCAAAGAGAAGAGAAAAGTAATTGGATAAATTAGGCAGATTTGCCTTGTACTTATACTTTTTGTTATAATTCAGTGCCTTGGAAACTGTTTATTTCACGCAAAGTTGGCCTTTATAGCACTTCTCTTGACCATTATCATGATGATGCTTGTGGTGCTTAAGTACATACTCTGTGTCAAGAACTGTTCTAAGCGCTTGGGTAGATATAGGTTTAACAAGTTGGACAAAGTCCCTCACAGTATTGAATCTCCATTCTACTGATGTGGAAACTGAGGCATGGAGAAATTAAGTGACAACCGGTTACACAGCAAGCACCCAACAGAGACAGGATTAGAACCCAGATCCTCTGACTCCCAGGCCCGTGTTCTTTCTACATGTTTTCATTTGGATACTGTAATAATAATATTAACAATGATGGTATTTAAGTGCTTACTATGTGCCAAGAACTATTCAAAGTGCTGGGGTAGAAACAAGGTAATCAGATTGTTGCACGTGGGGCTCACAGTCCTAATCCCCCTTTTCCAGATGAGGTAAGTGAGGCACAGAGAAGTTAAATGACTTGTCCAAAGTCACACAGCTGATAAGTGGCAGAGTCGGGACTAGAACCCAAGACCTCTGACTCCCAAGCCCATGCTCTTGTCACTAGTACTGTCGAGAAAACACCAGCCTTCCATACAGATGGCTGGGTTCAACCCACTCCGTGACACTGTGTACTACTATCATAGTTCTGATGCTAACCTTCTCACTGTACCTCAATCTCGACTCTCTTACCACTCACTCCTTGCCCACATCCTGCCTCTGGCCTGGAATGCCCTCCATCCTCAAATCTGACAAACAGTTACTCTCTCCACCACTTCAAAGCCTTATTGAAGGCACACCTCCTGCAAGAGGCCTTTCCTGACTAACCCCCCCTTTCCTTTTCTCCCACTCCCTCCTCTGACCTGCTCCCTTTATTCATCCCCGCTTCCATCCCAAGCACTTATGTACATATCCGTAATTTATTCACATTAATGTCCGTCTCCCCTTTTAGACTGTAAGCACATTGTAGGCAGGGAATGATTCTGTTTATTGTGATACTGTACTCTCCCAAGTGCTTAATCCAGTGCTCTGCACACAGCAGGCGCTCAATAAATACGACTGAATGAATTAATGAGTGCTTGGTGTTTGGCAGCCTCCAGCCCCAAATCCCCTTCCTTCATTTAACAACAATTTAGGTGTTTGGACTGTGATCATTACAACAAAACTGCTTTGGATGCAAAAGCTAATTCAGGTAAGATGTGTTCAGACGAACAGTACAAATTAGCATTTTTACTGGGGAAAGCATTCAGCTCTGAAGAAGCTCAAGTGTAAAGGGGAAACAGTTGTGCTTAATTTTATCCTTAGGTTTCAGCATGAGCACAGAGGATGTGTTATTCCAATAGGCACACTGCAAAAGACATTTGCAGTGGATACAAATTGACTTTTTGTGGAGAAACCCAGACTATTTCTAACCTATTGCACTGATATTATATTTTGTTAATATTTTATGAACGAAAAGTCCCCCCATTAGGGATAGCAAATTGCTTTATAATTATAGTACTTCACAGAGCAGGCAGCCTGCTTCATTTTACGGAGAAAAGCACAAAATACAATTGCATTACCATTCAGCTCCTTTTCAGTGTTCTAGTGGTTCAGGCAGAAAGTCATCTTTGATTTTTTTTTTCTTTTCCAAATATTAGTTTAATTTAAAAAGAAAATCTTGACTCGTCTTCGGTATCGTGTGTGGTTAATGAAATATTTACGCTAAGAGGCCAGATGAAGTGGGACTCAGGAGCTGGTGGGATTGGCCCTGGGCTAGGAAGCTCTTCTCGCCAGTCCCCGGCCTGACATAACCTGAGATCAGCAGAGAGTGACGGCTGTTTGGGGACCTGGGGGAAAGAAACTGGTGGTTTCAGGTCAGGCCAGGGCAGAGGGTCAATACCACAGTAGGGGCCGCGGTGAGCGTCTCTGACATAGAGGACAAGGATTGAATCATCCTGGAGACTCGTCTCTTCCTCCTCTCTTCAGGGATACTTGATTCAATGGACGAACAAGCATTTGCCCCGGACTCTCAATCAGGCATTCATATTTATTGAGTGCTTAATCTGTGCAGAGCACTGTATCAAGTCCTTGGGAGAGTAATAATAATATTGGTATTTGTTAAACACTTACTATGTGCAGAGCACTGTTCTAAACCCTGGGGTAGATACAAAGTAATCAGGTTGACCCACGTGAGGCTCACAGTTAATCCCCATTTTACAGATGAGGTAACTGAGGCACAGAGAAGTTAAGTGACTTGCCCACAGTCACACAGCTGACAAGTGGCAGAGCCGCAATTCGAACCCATGACCTCTGACTCCAAAGCCCGTGCTCTTTCCACTGAGCCACGCTGCTACAGTACAAGAGACACTTTCCCTGCCCACAACGAGTTTACAGTCTAGGGACTGACTTACAGTAGGGGCCCCTCAGTGTTTTGAGTCCTTCTTTCCTTTCCTTTCCCTACGGTGGCTGTTGGGAACCCACTATGTAGTTTCTTTAGAACTTTCTTCCTTCACATCTTACCTCTTCAGAGACGAAAGGGCTTGTGGATCATGTACTCTGAGGAAGAGGAAACTTTCAACTTTCTTCTGGAGTGTGTCCTCCTCTTCCCCATCCATTGTCTTGGCCTAAGGCCTACCTTAACCTTGGCTGCGTTCCCCTGGGAAAAGCAAGCTGGCTAAGCGATACAACCTCCTGAAGATCTCTCTCTTCTTTAATGCTGGGCTCATCTGGGGCTCCATCATATAAAAATCCGTTTACACGCAGAAGCAGCAACTCAGCTCAGTCATTCCTGATTCTATTTAGTTGCCATTGTTTTTATGAGATGTTCTTCCCCTTGACCTATTTATTGCCATTGTTCTTGTCTGTCTCCCCCGATTAGACTGTAAGCCTGTCAAATGGCAGGGACTGTCTCAATCTGTTGCCGACTTGTACATTCCAAGCGCTTAGTACAGTGCTCTGCACATAGTAAGCGCTCAATAAATACTATTGAACGAATGAATTCCTTCCACCTGGGCTCTTCGGTACAGTATCTGCCCACCGCGACCTAGTAAGAATGGGCCCCTCCAATGAGGCATCTGGAAAGGAGAAACCTTTCTTTAAGGAGAAACACCCTCTAGACTGTAAGCTCCTTGTGGGCAGGGAACTTGTCTACCAACTCTATCAAATTGTACTCTTCCAAACACTTAGTACAGTGCTCTGCCCACAGTAAGCACTCAACAAATACGACTGATGGACTGATTGAGCAGGATACTGTGTAACTGGAAATATGGAGGCTTCCGCCTGGCTAAGAGTCAATGGACAGGTTCAGGTGCTTGCTGAAGCTTTATCAGGGAATTGTTTGGAATAACTCGGCGGTCTCATTAACGCGTCTGATGACCCAGGCCGATCAATTTTGAGCAAGTAAAATCAGTTAGTTCATCCAATGCGAGTCCTTCTGGGGAAGCAGAGCGGCGAAGTGCTCTGCATTCAGTATTGAGCTTTTCCTCTGGGCAGCCCGAACCTTATCTGCTCCCAGAGCCTTCTCAGCTCCATTGTCTTCGCCTCTGCTGAGATGTTCACAGGATTCGAGCAGAGAGCTGGGTCAAAGGGGGAAAAATGGAAACTTTGGGTTCCATCTAGGATTTGACTTTAAAAAATGGAACGAGACAAAGTCACGAGGGGACCAGAGAGATGGTGACATTGAACCTCAAGCTTTGCTGACCTTCCCAATTCCCTTTCCTTGTGAAACCTAGCAAGTGACAAAAAAGGGGAATTTTTCTATCATTAATCTAATTAACAATGAAACCACCTTGTAGCAATAGTATTTATCAAGTGCTTGTGCGGAGCACTGACTAAGCACTGGGAAAGATGCCATAGGTTGGAATTAAACATGATCCCTGTATCTGGTGGGGGCCGGGGGGATTCTAACAATTTAATAACAATCTAACCATCCCTATAATCACTTCTTTTGTGCCAGTTCTCAGTCTCGAGGTCTTAGAAAGGAGTCTTGTCCATCATTCTCACTGCAAGACTCTATGGTGTCCTAAAAACAATAAAAAAAAAAAATTCCTCTCAGGGCTCCCATCTCTAAACATGGGATAGGAGTGATCTCTGGAAGCCATAGCCATCCCCCGGCCCCACCATTCCAAAATTGTATATTTGGTGGCAAGTGAACAGAAAGCAACCTCCTTGAGTTACTGCTCAAGAATGCATTTAGGCTGTTGTCTCATTCATTATTCATCACATCTCCAGGAGGTTTTCCCCATTAAGCCCCCATTTCCCCTATTCCTCCTGCCTTCTGTGTTGTTCTTGCACGTGGATTTGTACCCTTTATTCACCCTGCCCTCAGTCCCACAGTACTTTTGTATATATCCATAATTTATTTGGAAGTCTTGCTCCCCCTCTAGACTGTAACCTCCTTATGGGCCGGGAACATGTCTACCAACTCTGTTACAGTGTACTCTTCCAAGTGCTCCAAATAGTGTTTTGCAGTAAGTGCTCAATAGGTACAATTGAATGATTGATCCAAGAGGACCCACTCCCTGGAATAACTACCCATTTTCACAATCAGCTGCAATATGTGTATTCATTCTTGCTTCAGAATAGAGCCTCATGGGTTGGATGTTTACGTCACTGCCCACAGTCCTGAAATAGACTTTTCTTCCAGTCTTGTGATCAGTTCCTGATGAGGCCTGTCCAGTCCCATGTTTCACCAGTGTCACTGCCCCTGGATATATAATAACTGTCAGGAAAAGTCAAGTGAAGAAGGGGAAAAAACCCCAAAAAACCTACCAAGGGCAAAAAGGAGCACATTCAGATGAATCTATCAGGTCCTGTTCCCACAGGACTTTATGTGGATTTTCTACCATTTTAACCCAGGCATTCAGATTGAGTTAAGAAAAAAAAAGTGGCCCAGAAAACAACTCATAGGAGAAAAATCAATTGTAAGTCCTAAATCTAATCGACAGTATATTTCTTGGAAGTAAAGGAAATTCCTAGAATGGAAGCAACATCTATTTTCAAATAGTTTGGTTATGACAACAAAACCTCTCACCCTCCCCCAGTTCTATCATTTCCACCCAGGATACTTTTCCTTCCAATTTCTTGTTTCGATTTTGAGCTGGAATAATTCAGTGGTGGAGTAAATGCCCATCAATCACTTTCCAAAATCCCAGCTTTTCTTTCGTGTATTGCATGTTGACCTCACATTCAGGCCATTTACATATGGCCAAGCATTTATTTGTCAAGAATATGGTGAGATAAATTGCCTTTAATTTTGGTCCCGTAATTACGTATTATGAATTTGAGCCATTCATACTTATCTCTGAGCACTGCAGTTCTTGCTTGATATTTGCAAACAGTAAACCCTTTCAATCACCTGACTTCTGAGGTCACATCCCCTTCCCCCCACCTCCCCTGGTGAAAACGTGTTATTATGTCAGCTATAAAAATTGGTCTACCTAATGGATTTTCATTTAAATACATTTTTGAGTAGAAACAGAAACAAACTGGAATCTAAACACTATGATTAGTGAGAATGTGAAAATAGAGAAATTCTCATTTTGTGCCTTTCCCCCAGCCCTCACTGATGACTTATTCATCAAACCCATTTTCTCAGCAAGCTGGAGTTCCTTCCAAACAAATGGGCAGCAGTAATACTGAGGGGAGTATCCTATTTTCTAACAAATCAATCGATCAATGGTTTTTATTGAACACTGACTTCATGAGTGTACTGTGGGAGGCAAAGATTGGAAGGCACGCTTCCTACCCACAAGTAGCTTAGAGTGTAAAGGGGGAGACAGACATTAATATAAATTATGGATCTGAAGTAATAATGATATTTGTTAAGTGCTTACTATGTGCCAGGCACTGTACTAAGCCCTGGGGTAGATACAAGCAAACGGGGTGTGGGGCTCACAGTCTCCATCCCCATTTCACAGATGAGGTAACTGAGGCCCAGAGAAGTGAAAGGACTTGCCAAGGTCACATAGCAGACAAGTGGTGGAGCCAGGATTAGAACACGTGACCTTCTGATTCCCAGGCCCATGCTCTAGCCACTACACCGTGCTGTACATTCGTGCTGTGGTACTGAGGGTGGGGTGAATATCAAGTGCTTAAAAAGTACAGTTCTAAATGCAAAGGCAATGAAGAAAAGAGGAGTAGGGAAAATGAGGGCTTAGTTGGGAAAGGGCTCTTAGAGATGTGATTTTAATAAGCTTTGAAGGTAGGGAAATTGATGGTCTATTTTATACGAAAGGGGAGGGAGTTCCAGTCCAGAGGGAGGATGTAGACAAGAGGGTCAGTGGCAAGATAGATGAGATTGGAGTACAGGTTGGCTTAGAAGGAGCACAACATGTGGGCTGATTTGTAGTAGAAAACGAACAAGAGGGAAGCTGATTGAGTATTTTAAAGCCAATGATAAGGAGTTTTTGTTTGATGCAGAGGTGGAGGGGCAACCATTGGAGGTTTTTGAGGAGTGGGGAAACACGGACTGAACGGCTTTTTAGAAAAGTGTTCCGGACAGCAGAGTGAAGTATGGACTGGAGTGGGGAGAGGCAGGCGGCAGGCAGGTCAGCAAGGAAGCTGATGCAAAAATCAAGACTGGGTAGGATAAGTGCTTAGCTCTTATGTAATGTAATCCCCATTTTACAAATGAAGAAACTGAGGCATAGAAAAGTAACTGACTTTCCCAAAATTGCACATCAGGCAAGCAACGGAGCCAGGAGTAGAACCCAAATTTCCTGTCTTCCATTCCTGTGCTTTTTCCACTAGACCACACTACTTCTCAATCTAGGAAACCAAACTTGGGGGAAATCTGAGCAAAGGTTTGGTGGTGAACAGGGCAGCCCTGCTCTTTTAATAACATTCCCTTCTCTCTGCTGAACTTTTCCCTTTCTTCTAAGCCGTACACAATCATACCGATCAAACAGCCAGGAAAAAAACAACCACACACGGGCACACAAATGCATACGCACTTCTTCCTAGATTTCCAGCCTCATTTTTAAATCAAACCACAAAAGCAGTGACCCAAAAGTAAATTTTACCATTCTATTTCAGGATTGTTGGGAAGCTATGCTTTTCAGGACATGCAAATAAGGATTTTTTTGGGCTGTGAGACTGCAGCCTCGTGGTGCCTCTGACCCGGGATTGTGTTTGATTGACAGCTGTGGCCTGGGAGTGCGACCCCATCATTATCACTGATCCAGCAGTAACTTATCGGTGCCTCAGGTGCTGTTACTGGCTCTTCCCTGGAGCCAGGAATCACTTTCTAATGGCTACTGCACAGGCACTTCACTAGGGAAGCAGCGTGGCGTAGTGGATAGAGCATGGGCCTGGGAGTCAGAAGGTCAAGGTTCTAATACTGACTCTCCCACTGGGCTGCTGTGTGATCTTGGGCAAGTCACTTTACTTCTCTGTGCCTCAGTTACCTCATCTATAATATGGGATTGAGACTGTGAGCCCCACGTGGGCCAGGGACTGTGTCCAACCTGATTTACTTGTATCCACCCCACTGCCCTGTGTAGTGCCTGGCACATAGTAAGTGCTTAATGAATACCGTAATTATTATTATTATTGCTGCCACCCATGAGGTTACTACTTCTACTCCTTTCACTGCTGCTGCTGTTGCCTCAATTTCTCCTTCTGCTCCTTCGGTTTCCGTTTCCACATCTACTCTAGCTAGATATACTACTCCGCCAACGTGATCCCTCCTTGTGATCTAAAGTCAACCAATCAATTAAGACTATTTAATGAATGCTTACTAGGTGCTGTGCACTGTAATAAATATTTGGGAGAATGAAATAGTAGGTATGATCCCAGCCCTCAAAGAGCTTACAATCTAGCAGGAATGAAAGGCCCTAAAATAAATTACAGATCAGAAGAAGTAATAGAGTGAAAAGTATGTACCAAAGTACTATGGGAGTGTGAGGTGGGTGGTAAGTAATAATGATGGTATTTTTTAAGCATTTACTATGTGCACAAGCACTCTTCTAAGCGCTGGGATAGATAGAGAGTTATCGGTTATCCCA
The DNA here is from genome assembly GCF_004115215.2 of Ornithorhynchus anatinus. Classification (NCBI taxonomy): domain Eukaryota; kingdom Metazoa; phylum Chordata; class Mammalia; order Monotremata; family Ornithorhynchidae; genus Ornithorhynchus; species Ornithorhynchus anatinus. The sequence goes on along the minus strand of NC_041730.1, from coordinate 44,331,665 downwards.
CGTGGGACTCACAGCCTTAATCCGCATTTTACAGAGGAGGTAACCAAGGCACAGAGAAGTTAAGTGCCCTGCCCAAACTCACACAGCTGACAAGTGGAGGAGCCAGGTTTAGAACCTACAACCTCTGACTCCCAAGCCCATGCTCTTTCCACTAAGCCATGCTGTTTCCAGTTTGGAGTACTTAGATGATGTGCAAACGTTAAAGTGTGAGTTGGGTAGGGTATAGATAGGATAAGAAAAGCGAAATTAATCAGAGATTTCACAAGGTCTTTGAAGATGGAGAGAACAGAAGTCTGTCAGATGTGAAAAGGTAAAGGGGAGTTCCAAGCGGAAGGAGGGAGGACATGGGCAAGAAATCAGTGAGATGAGAGACAAGAACAAGGAATAGTGAGAAAGATGGCTTGTGAGTGATGAAAAATGTGAGCAAAAATGTACTGGGAGAAGAGAGAGGGTAGGTAATAGAGAGTGGTGATTGAATGCCCTAAAGCACTTAAAAGCATGGGAAACAGTGAGGCCTAGTAGAAAGACCAGAGAACCTGGGTTCTAATTCTAGCTGCACCAAGTGTCTGCTGGGTGACCTTAGGCAAATCAATTAGCTCTTCTGTGCCAATTTCCTCACCTTTAGAACGGGGATTCAATACTTATCCACTCTCCGACTTAGATGGTTGAGCCCCATGTGGGAGAGGGACTGTGTCCAATCTGATTAACGTGTATCTACCCCAGGTCTAAAAACAGTGTTTGACACATAACTGTTTAAGAAGTATTATTATTACTATCATCATTATTAAAAGCAGGAATTTCTGTCTGCTATGAAGAGGAATAGGCATTCATTCATTCAATTGTATTTTTTGAGCGCTTTCTCTGTGCAGAGCATTGTACTAAGCACTGGGGAAAGTTGGTTGCAAGATTACAATAGACACATTACCTACCAACAACGAGCTTACAATCTAGAGGGAATGGGGCATTTTTGAGAGATAAGTAATAATAATAATGATAATTATGGTATTTAAGTGCTTATCTATGTGCCAGACACTGTACTAAGCATGGGGGTAGATAGAAGCAAATTGGGTTGGACATAGTCCATGGCCCACATGGGGTTCACAAGTCTCAATCCCCATTTTACTAATGAGGTAACTGAGGCACAGAGAAGTAAAGTGACTTGCCTAAGGTCAGCCAGCTGACAAATGGCAGAACCAGGATTAGAACCTATGACCTTCTGGGTCCCAGGCCCATGCTCTATCCACTGTACTGCGCTGCCTCCCATGCTTTTGAGTGCTTTAGGACACTCAATCAGCTCTCTCTACTTCTTATCCAAAGTATCGAAACTTATACAAAGTTTTAGAAAAATGACCTGAGCAGCAGGAGAACATATTGACTAGAGAGGGGATAGACTGGAGACAGTGAAGTTTGCAAGGAAGCTGTTGCAGTGTCAAGTTAGAATATATCATGTGGCTGGCTCAGCAAGGTGGCAGTTTGGATGGAGTGGAAGGAATGGATTCTGGAAATGTTGTAGAGGAAGAACTGGCAGACTGATTATGGAGACCGGAAAGAGGGAGAATTTGGGGATAATACTAAAGTTACAAGCTTCAGAAATGTGGAGGACAGTGGTATGGTTGACTGTGATGGGAGTGTTAGAGGAGAGGATGTGTGGGGGAAGATATGGTGTTCGGTTTTGAACTTGTTGAGTTTGAGATGGTGGGAGAAAACCCAAGAAGGGAAATCCTGGAAGCAGAAGGAAATGTGAGACTGCAGAGAAGTAGAGGTCAGAGATAGTAGGTAGACGGCAGGAGTAAGCAGAATAGAGATGGTAGTAGACGCTATGGGAGTGAATAAGCTCCCAAAGGAAGTTAGTGTAGATTGAGAAAAGAAAGGCACCCAGGAGGAATATCGATAGGAAATGGGAGGTAGAGGAAAAGCTGGACAAAAAAACTGAGAAGTTGGCCAGAGGTTAAAGAGGCGATAGTCACCCTAAGAGTGATATACAATGAATGAAAGCATCAGTGTCCCACCACTGAGGATTATGTTCAATTGTTTAAAATTGCCAGTGCTCATTCCCTGTCCACAACGAGCTCATAGTGGAGGAGGGGAGACAGACTTTAATATAAAAAAAAAAAATTACCGGTATGTACGTAAGTGCTCTGGGATTGGATGTGGCAAAAACAAATGGAGCAAATAAGGGCAACTCAGAATGGAGTGAGAGAAGAGGAAAGGGTTAGGGGCCTTAGTCAGGGAAAGCCTCCTGACTAAGGCATTGAGTGGGAGAGGGGGAGTAAACTGTCTGTTAGATTTGAGGAGGGAGAGCATTCCAGGCCAGAGGCAGGATGTGGACAATGGGTCGGTGGTGAGATAGGTAGGATCGAGGCACAGAGAGAAGGTTAGCATTAGAGAAGCAAGCTGTGCAGGCTGGGTTGTAATAGGAGAGCATCAAGGTGAGGTAGGAAGGGGCAAGGTGATGGAGTGCTTTAAAGCCAATGGTGAGGAATTTTTTTTGATGTGGAGGTGGATGGGCAACGACCAGAGTTTTTTTGAGAAGTGGCATGACATATCCTGAATGTTTTTGTAGAAAATTGATCTGGGCAGCAGAGTGAAGCATGGCCTGGAGTAGAAAGAAGCAGGAGGGTGTGGTATGAAAGTGACATTTCAAAGATAGTAAGGCTAGCGATTCCCCAGTAAGTAGTGATGGTGAGAGCCAGCGGGCGTCCAAGTTGGTGAAAAGGTGAGGTGGGGTGTAGCGGGAGATCAGTGAACTTGAAAGAGAGGCTGGAGGGATAATCAGGGATATATGCCCCCTGATTTAGATTCTAGACTATAATTTCCTTGTGGGCAGGGAACATGTCTACCATCTCTGTTGTGTTGTACTCTCCCAAGCGATTAGTAGAGTGCACAGCACACACTAATCCCTCTATAAATTCCATTCACTGATGTTGAAATCCTGATGTCAAAATCACAGTTTTATAAAGTCACTGGTAAAAAAAGAAAAAGTAATGATAGTACATAAGCCTTCTGCAAAATAGAGATGGTTGTTAGTCTTCCTAGTCATTATAGCCTAGTGGAAAACACAGAGACTGTGTCTACCAGCTCTGTTATATTATACTCTCCTAAGTGCTTCATACAGTGCTCTGCACACTGTAAGCGCCCAATAAATAGGATTGATCAAGTCCGTTCTATTCTGGCTCTGCCACTTTCCTGCTTTGTGACCTTGGAAAAGTCACTTAACTTCTCTGGACTTCAAAATCATCTGTAAAATGGGGGTAAAATACCTGTTCTGCTGCCCTCTTAAACTGTTGAGCCCTGTGTGGAACAGGGACTGTGTCCATTCTGATTTTCTTTTACCAACCCCAGTGCTCAGATTGACTTTGGTCAGGGAACATGTCTGCTAACTCTGTTGTACTGTACTCTCCCAAGGACTTAATGCAATGCTCTGCACATATTAAGCTCTCAATAATTAGCACGGGTCTTGGAGTATAGTAAGCACTTAATAAATGTCATCATAGTTGTTATTATTATGATGGTCATCAACCTTCTGGCCTTCCTATTCCTACTTAATAATAATAATAATAATGTTGGTATTTGTTAAGCGCTTACTATGTGCCAAGCACTGTTCTAAGCGCTGGGGTAGACACAGGGGAAGCAGGTTGTCCCACGTGGGGCTCACAGTCTTAATCCCCATTTTACAGATGAGGGAACTGAGGCACAGAGAAGTTAAGTGACTTGCCCACAGTCACACAGCTGACAGGTGGCAGAGCTGGGATTCGAACTCATGAGCCCTGACTCCAAAGCCCGTGCTCTTTCCACTGCGCCACGCTGCTTCTCTACTTCTCACTCCCAGCCGTAGTGGTCAGTTTCCTTGCCTGAAAGAGGGTAGATCCAATATCAGTCTAGTTCTTCAGTACAAGGATGGGGTGGAAGCGGATTTATAGAAGAGGAGCAGAGTTCCTAGGAGGTGTCAGATTTTGAAGAGCCAGGAGTAGTCCGGTTGGGAAAGTCTGATTTTGAGTCTCCTCAACACAGCTCGGAAACCCTCAGCAATTGTCAATCCTTCATTCAGTCGTATTTATGGAGTGCTTACTGTGTGTATTGAGCGCTTGAAAGAGTGCAGTATGACAATAAACAGACCCAGTCCCTGCCCACAGTGAGCACTGTCAGCCTTGCCCAGAGGATTTGGGAGCTCTCAATCAAGGCCTAAAATGACTGAGACTCTGATGAAAACGCTCTGGTTATTAATGATGAATGGTCTTATCTGGACCACCTCCCCCTACCCTAACATATAGATGGTCCTTTGGCTGTTGGAGATGGAGAGGGCCTACCATGATGTTCCCCTAGTATGACTGTAGCACAGGGGCAGAGCAATCAATCAGTCAATCTGATTTATTGAGTCCTTTCTGTGTGCAGAGCACTGGGCCAAGTGTTTAGTACAGCCCAGAGCAGGGCTAGGGACTGGAAAGTCCCAAATGCCACCTGCAAATCGGGCAGGTGTAATTTCAGTAAGGTTCCCAGAGAGGGCTTTGAGGCAAGTCTAGTGATTCATCACCGCTGTCAGCCTGGAAGTCTTTACCAGAGCCTGGTTTGGCTTTGCTTATTAAACTTGTCTTGTTCATCTTTAAGGCTGAAGAGGAATTTTCCATCAGAAAACTCCGTTCCAAAAGATTTCCCTTTTCCGGCACACAGCCAGGCACCCTGGCCTTCACCTCCTCCACAAGCAGATAGTAGAATGACATTCCTACGCGTTCCCAGAGAGAAAAGACCTGCTGCAGTGAAGGCTAAGTAAAAATGCTACTTTACAGCAAATAAATTAGGGAGAGGGCCACGACTCCCCACATCTACCCTCTGCCACTTTTTCAAGTAGAGAAATCAGTGATTATATGCAAGAATTGAAAGCACATGCATTGTTTTGTAAACCAGAATTCCCTCGCACCACTTTCTGTTATGATTGTACTTTTACAATATTCTAATTTTTCTTTTAAATGACCGTGTGCAATCTAGTTAGCATCAAAGGTTTTATTCTTTAAAGTCAGTGTATTATTATCCTTCTCTTCACTTGTCTTCCTTACTTTCTACTATATCTAGTAGTTCTTGGCAGCTGCTAGGTGGTAGGTTTAAAGCAGTTATTTACTTCCTAAAACATCTTACCTCCTTTGAAAATTACCCCTGCCTACATCTACTATTTGGCATATCATCAGATTTACTTTGCTTGAATCTCCTTATGACTTTTCGAATGAACAGTGAAAAGCCACTTTTAATGAAAAGACCATTTCCTACAATAATGGAAAGTTCCCCTAAAATCAAAAACACTTGACTTAAATATGACTCCTTGTCTAAATCAAAAACAAAGTAGGAGTTGGAGAAAAACAGCCAGCTATGTGCTAGGCTAAAATCTAGGCTTCCTGAAGAATATTTCATAAATGAAGGTGAAAGGGAGATGTGAGGTTATATGATAAGGGCAGGTTTTGAAGAGTTCTGCAGAGATAAATGCACAACAAAGTTTTAGAAAAATGAGGCAATCAGCTGAATGAAGTTTAGGGACCAGAGACAGGAGACACTGCAGGCAGGTAAGAAAGTGAGGGGGTTGATCCAGTAATCAATTTAGCATATGACAAGTAAATGGATCAGTGTCATGGTGATTAGGATGGAGAGGCAAGGGAAGATTCTGGAAATGCTGTGGAGAAAGAATGAATGGATTAATTATGGGGGGTTGAAAGGAAGGGAGAAGTAAAGGTTACAAGCTTCAGAGACGGTGGTGCTGTCAACTGTGATGGAAAAGTTAGATGGAGGAGAGGTTATGAGAGATAAGATGGGGAGTCCAGTTTTGAACCAGTTGATCTTGAGGTGCTGGTGGAAAAACTATGTAGATTATTGCCAGAAAGGAGACAGCCTGGAACAAGTGAGGTAGATTTGACAGCCATATGCATAGAGTCAGTCAATCATGTTTATTGAGTGCTTATGATGTGCAGAACACTGTACTAAGCATTTGGGAGAGTACAATTTAACAATAAAGAGACACATTCCTTGCCCACAACAAGGAGGGGGCAACAGGCATTTGGTTTCAAAGCTCTCCATCTCTTGCCCCTTCTTACCTTACCTCCCTTCACTCCTTCTACATCCCAGCCCACATACTCCACTGGTACTGACCTTCTCACTGAGCCTCCTTCTCTCCTGTCCCGCCATTGACCCCTTGCCTACGTCCTGTCTTTGGCCTGGAATGCCCTCCCTCCTCACATCTGCCAAACTAGCTCTCTTACCCCCTTCAAAGCCCTATTGAGAGCTCACCTCCTCCAGAAGGCCTTCCCAGACTAAACACCCCTTTTCCTCTGCTCCCCCTCCCCTCCCCATTGCACCGACCCGCTCCCTTTGCTCTACCCCATCTCCCCACCCCACAGCACTTGTGTATATATGTATGTATTTATAATTATAATTCTTTTTACTTTTATTAATGATGGGCATATATCTATGATTCTTTTTATTTATAATGATGCTACTGATGCCTGTTTACTTGTTTTGATGTCTGTCTCCCCCCTTCAAGACTGTGAGACCATTGTGGGCAGGGATTGTCTCTATTTGTTGCTGAACTGTACTTCCCAAGTGCTTAGTCCAGTGCTCTGCACACAGTAAGCGCTCAATAAATATGATTGAATGAATGAATATAAATAAATTACAGATATGTAGATAAATGCTATGTGGGGGACGGGGGGATGAATAAAGGGGGACGGTCAGGGAGACTAAGAAGGGAATTGAAGAAAAGGAAAAGAGGGCTTAGTCAGGGAAGGCCATGGAGAGCCACAGAGAGCTACAAGGGCTATGGACAGAAAAGCCATGCTTTCCCTCTTCTAAAACGTGCAGCCTCAGGAGACGGGATGGTGTGACAGAGAGGCACTGAGGCCTCATGTAAAGGACACAGATCTAGGAGTCAGAAGACCAGTGTTTTAGTCCCAGATCTGCCCCTGGACTACTGTGGGACCTTTGGAAAGTTGCTTAACCTCTCTAGCCCTCAGTTTTCTCATCTACCTACCTATTAGACCATTAGCCCCTTGTGGGAAGAAGTCTGCCCACTCTGATGATCTTCTGCCTACCCTAGTGCTTAGTGCAGGGTTTTAGTTTGATAAATACCATAATTATCCATTCCTTTCCCTTCTGAACTAGAGGGTTATAACATTCATTCATTCATTTCATTCAATAGTATTCATTGAATGTTTACTATGTGCAGAGCACTGTACTAAGCGCTTGGAATGTACAAATAGCAACAGATGGAGACAGTCCCTGCCCATTGACGGACTTACAGTCTAATCGGGGGAGACAGACAGACAAAAACAATAGCGATAAATAGAATCAAGGGGATGTATGTCTCATTAACAAAATAAATAGGGTAATAAAAAATATATACAAATGAGCAGACGAGCACAGTGTTGAGGGGAGCAGCAGAGGGAAAGGGGGGGAAAGTGGGCTTAGCTGAGGGGAGGTGAAGGGAAGGGTAGAGGGGCAGCAGGGGGAGCAGAAGGAAAAGGGGAAGCTCAGTCTGGGAAGGCCTCTTGGAGGAGGTGAGCTCTCAGTAGGGCTTTGAAGAGGGGAAGGGAGTTAGTTTGGCGGAGGTGAGGAGGGAGGGCATTCCAGGACAGCGGGAGGACGTGGCCCAGGGGTCGACGGGGGGTTAGGCGAGAATGGGGCACAGTCTATCTCTCACTGATGCCCTTTCTTCCCTTTCAAAATCTGCCAGGCAATTCTCTCGAGAAGCAGCATGGCTTAGTGGAAAGAGCACGGGCTTAGGAGTTGGGATCATGAGTTCTAATTCCAGCTCCGCCACCTGTCAGCTGTGTGACTTTGGGCAAGTCACTTAACTTCTCGATGCTTTAGTTACCTGATCTGTAAAGTGGGGATTAAGACTGTGAGCCTCATGTGTGACAACCTGATTACCCTGTATGTACCCCAGCGCTTAGAACAGTGCTCAGCACATAGTAAGCACTTAAAAAATACCAACATTATTATAATTATTATTATAAGGTCTTCAAAAAGACTGCTTCCAAGAAGCCTTTCTTGATTAATTTTCTTATTCCCGGGTCATATCCTCTCTATTACCACCTCCACCTTGTGCATCTCTACCTATATTTGCACACTAACAACCACTCATACAACTTCCATATAGGTCACCTCACGTATTCAACTATTTAAGCATTCAATATGCATCATTCCATTCTTTTTCCTCCTATCTGCATAGAGTCAGTCTTTGTCCCCTCCTAGTTGGTAAGCTAATTGAGGACAAGGATCAGTATTTCTCACTCTACTGTACTTCCCCAATTGTTTAGTACAGGGCTCTGCAAAGAGAAGGCACTCCATATATTCTACTGATGGCCTGATGGAAAATAGGACAAGACCCCGAGGGAGGGATGGAGTGGAATCTTCCGAGATCTGCACTGAGCTTGTTGATGTACCTGGCACCACATGAAATATTCACAGAGGCCAAAGCAATCAAACTGATGGAATTCTTCCCTTTTCGGGAACCCAGTTTTCTATTTGAAAGTGTAGACTACATGCTTGTTCTCTATTATTTCAGCATTTCGTGTGCAAAGTGCTGCATTAAGATCTTGGGAGAATGCAGTATAATAGAGTTGGTAGGTACAATCCCTGCCCACAAGGAGTTTACAGTCTAGAGTGGGTGACCCTGTCCCATACAGAACTCTTAAGAGTCAGGGATTGCAGGAAAGAAACTTGCTGTAAAATGGTTTGGCTTATTTTTCTGGTTCCTTCTGTCCAGGGTCCTTCTGCCTTTGGCCCTTAATGTTTTGAAGGGGTTCCAACTCCAACATGCTCTACTGAGGAAGCTTTCTTCTCTGAAAGGAGAGATTAGACTGTAACCCTGTCAAAGGGCAGGGACTGTCTCTATCTGTTCCCGATTTGTACATTCCAAGCGCTTAGTACAGTCCTCTGCACATAGTAAGCACTCAATAAATACTATTGAATGAATATTATGGTTTTTCCACCCCAACCAGAATGAAGGCATGCCATTCAAGTTTCAGGTACCTATGATTATTCATCGTTAGCCAAGGCAGTACGCAACCCAAATATGAACTTGTGTCAGTGAAGAAAGCTGGGAGTGAAGTACCCTTTGCCCAATCATCCTGGAAGAAAATACAACGGCAGCTCTGAAGGAGCCCTCTTCATTCTCCAAAGAGATGGCACACCTGTTGATCCCAGAGTAGGCATCCCATACCAGACATATTTTCCTTCACACCACACTCCTAAAATCACCCCACAGGGGTATGACTTGTCCTTTACAGCCATACAGACACCACGGGAAATGTCTTGACCTTCCGAGATGCGTTCTGACTCTCGAGCTGCCAAGCTATGAGGCGGGTGTAAAATGTGGCCTGCGGTCTTAACCTGCCAGGAATGTATCTCTGACCTCAGCCCATCTGACTGTGGGTGGGTTAGCGAGGCCACTTACATGGTAGAAAAGAAAAGTTAGACCCCTGACGTGAAAGGCCAAGGAAAGTTGAAATCCCAAAGCCTCTGTGAGGCAGTTAGTGGTGGCTTTCCCTACCTGCTCTGTAGTGGCCAAAACCTGACCGAGAAACTAGGAAGGGCTTGGATCTCTCTGTCTCTACCCATATTTTATAAATCAATCAATAAAATATTTGAGTGCTTGCTATGTGCAGAGCATAGTACTTAGTGCTTGGGAGAGTACGCTACAACAGAATTAGCAGACACGTTCCCTGTCCATAACGAGCTTTAGATAAATGCAGGAACATTTGCAAGCTACTACCCTTCATGGAGCCAAGTGGCCAATTATAATAGTTTTCAAATGCCTCACAAAACATTTCTTTCCACAGGGATCCACTAGGTCTAAAAGGCTTTAGAAAAGTCCCATGTATTTTCTGATGTTGTGTGAGACTCACACGGAATAAGTTTCCAGGTACCATCTTCTTTTCCCACTCTAATTCTTTCCCTCACCTAAGAGCCTTTTAAAATATTCTTAACTTTAATTGACTTTTTTTTTTTTACAAAGAAGTCAATTTAAATTAAACAGAATCCATCATTGTGATCATTTTTTAATGAGCAAAGATAATGTACTGGCCTGGAATTGCAATGAGTGGTGTTCCCAAGACCATTTGCCAAGACTCCAAAAGTCGCCCTAAGTGTGATGCAGCGAATGAATATGAAAGCCTTTCAACCATCAATATCCTACCACTGAGGATTAGGTTCAATTGTTTAAAATCACCACAATAATCGTAGTTACACTTTCCAATTCGATCACTTAGCCCCTTTCATCCAGAGATCCTGGGGAATTCTATAAACATAATTAAGACTCACAGGTGTGAATTATTAGATTAACTCACGGGTGGTGGCCCTATTAGCCAGAACTTCCAGATGAGTCACCACTCTCTCTGGGCAAGGAAGACACTGCATCTTTTTGAGTCCATTTAGCAAATTAGAGAAGCATCTACGTAGCCCCCACCTGTGGTAAACCATGCAGAGGCATGCAAGATGAGGAAAGACCTGTACGTTAAGCATCCAGTGCTTTTATAAATTGGAAGAAGGGATTTAACATGAAAGCAGCCTAAGGAAGTTGAATTAAGGAACTGACCTTCTCATAAATCACTGGCAGCATTGTTGGGTAGACCCAATTTTGGAGCAGAATAAACTGTGACTTGGTTGTGTGAGGCACATAAGAAGATCTTTTTCTGGGTTCTAATTCTATTTCTGGGTTCTGCCACTTGTCTGCTGTGTGACCTTGGGCAAGTCACTTCACTTCTCTGTATTACCTCATGTGTAAATAAGTGTGGTATTTTTTTAAGTGTTTACTGTGTGCTGAGCACTGTACTAAGCACTGGAGTGGGTACAAGCAAATCGAGTTGGACACAGTCCCCGTCCCTTTTGAGGCTCACAGTCTTAATCCCCATTTTACAAATGGAGTAAGTGAGGCCTAGAGAAGCGAAGTGACTTGCCCAAGGCCACAAAGCGGGCAAGTGGTGAAGGTGGGATTAGAACTCATGAGTTTCTGACTCCCAGGCCCATCCTCTATCAGACTGTGAGGCCCATGTGGGACAGAGACTGTGTCCAGCCCAATATGTGAGTGTCTCCCCTAGGTTTTGGTACAGTGCCTGATACATAGTAAGCCATTAACAAGTAATACAAGTATTATTATTATTATTATTAACACATTAAATGGAAAGAATAACACCTGAAGAAGAGTATTTTCTTTGATTCTTTTGTGTCCCAAATACACTGGAGTCCAGTGCACTGCAGTTAAGCAGAACGGAAGCTGTTGAATCCCTCTAAGTGCATAGTTCAAGGCTGTGGGGAGGTGATCAGAAAGACAGGGCGGAAAGCAGGCCAAGGAGGGTATAGTAGATCTCTGGTCCATTATTGGGAATGATGGAAATGATACAAAAGACATAAGGAAGCATGACAGCTCCCAACCATGTCAAGTGGACTCAAGATTTATTGTGTAAAAAAATATAGCTGACCTTTGCTTTCAAAGATGGTGCTCCTGAAGGTGCAATCCTATCCATGTATGCAAATGTGGCCAAAAAGACTGATACATGACTGATACTTCTTCTCTCATTGTTTAGTAGTAAAGCAGTGTGGTCCAGTGAAAAGAGCAGGGGCCTGGGAGTCAGGGGAGTTGGGTTCTAATCCTGACTCTGCTGTGTGACCTTGAGCAAGTCATTTAACTTCTCTGTGCCTCATTTTCCTCAACTGTAAAAAGGGGGATAAATACCTGTTCTCCCTCCTACTTGGACTGTGAGCCCCGTGCTGGACAGGGACTGGGTCCAATCCAATTAACTTATATCTACCCGAGTGCTTAGACATATCATGTTTGATATATAGTAAGTGCTTAACAAATACCATAAAAAATTAAGATAAATCCTCATTTCACTGATGGGCTTAGTCCCATTCTCTCCATCTGCCTCCCTTCTTGAGCCTGATTTCCGGTATCCCAATCTTCATTTTTTTAAATGGGATTTGTTAAGCACTTACTATGTATCAAGCACTGTTCTAAGCATTAGGGTTAATCAGGTAAATCAGGCCTGATCCAGTCCCTGTCTCACATGGGGCTCCCAGTCTAGGTAGGAGGGAGAACAGTTATTGAATCCACATTTTACAGTTGAGGAAACTGAGGTACAGAGAAGTTAAGTGACTTGCCTAAGGTAACACAGCAGGCAAATGGCAGACCTGGCATTAGAACCCAAATCCCTTGGCTCCCAAGCCTGTGTCTTATCCACTAGGCCATGCTGCTTAATGAAGCCTCGGCTCGAAGAGAGCAAACCCTCTCTTAATTTGTGCCCTCCAGTTTGGTCTGCTGCAGTAATCTGAGGACAGTCAGTTGAACTGACACATTGCTTGAGACTGTACTTCGCTTTGTCTTTAAAACCTTGCTTTTTGAGAAGCACCTTGACCTAGTGGAAAGAACATGGACGTGGAGTCACAGGACCTGGGTTCTAATCCCAACTCCTCCATTTGTCTGCCATGTGACCTTGGGCAAGTCACTTCTCTATGCCTCAGTTATCTGTAAAATGAAGATTGATTGTGAGTCCCATGTGGAGCATAGACTGTGTCGACCCTGATTATCTTGTACCTTACCCAGCGCTTAGTTACAACGCCTAGCTCATAGTAAGCACTTAACACATACCATTACAAGAAAAGAACCAAAAAATCTTCAACTCTATGAGGGTTCACTCTGAGTTGCTTATTCACTTAGCTTTGGATATACTGCTGTCATCCATTGTCCTCGACCAATCATCTTTACAGAACACTTACTACGTGCATAGCATTGTACTAAGCGCTGGGAAGAGTACACATATAACTGTCCCACCCCATGGAATTACTCTAGTGCTAGTGAACTGACTGTATGTGAGGATCTTTTCATTAGTCTGATGTGGAGTGATGATATGGAGTGTGGTTCATGGATTCATTCATTCAGTCGTATTTAGTAAGCGCGTACTGTGTGCCGAGCGCTGTACTAAACACTAGCGAAAGTACAATACAATAAAAAGTGATAATCCCTGCCTAAAGAAAGCTGAATAGACCTTTTGTCAGTCCAGGTCTCACAACCATAGAGGGGGTTGGAAACCACAACAGCCTTGATATGTTAAACTTGATTTGGAGAATGATGATTTGTTTTGGGTGCTGATAAAAACCTCGGTTATATGTCTGGATTTTCCTGGTTGTAGGTGGCACATAACTTTCATTTTCTTCAGACTTATTGTCAGACCACAGCCCTGTACGCAACAATTCATAATCATCTTCATTTATTGTCAGACCACAGCCCTGTCCTGAACAGTACACAATCATCTTCATGTTTTCTGGTATATATGCCTCTAGAGAGGTCGCATATATTCCTGAATCGAAGCCTCAAAGACTTTCAGTGATTCTTAGAAGCCTGTTGAGCTACAGACTTTCTCAGTGGATCTCAGCCGTTACAACAAAGCCTTTGACTGCTTGAAACGAGCAGGGAAAAAAATCTTCCAGAATCAATTTGAGAAATGATGTTTTGGATCTTTTTGTTTGAGATCCTCACTGGTTTTCAAGAATGGTGCCTGAATAAATTAGCTGTTTTTAAGTCACCAGTGGCCCAGCGTTGCTTTATCAATCAAGAAATTAATAATATTTCGGTGCAGAGCACTGTATTAAGCGCCTATGGGGCCATAGGAATAAAAGAAGCAATCTCTTAATCAGTAGTGTTCATTGATCATCAATGGTCGTAAAGAATTGTATTTACTTTTTTGGAGATTACAGTAGAATCGGTAGGCATGAACCCCTCCCTCATGGAGTTTACAATCTAATGGAGGAGACAAACACAAAAATAAAATTAGATTAAACAAACAATTATTTAAGGTTGAGCAGCACAGGGCCAAACACCAGGGAAAATAAAAGGTGAACAATTAAGTCACAGACCCTGCAGAAGAGAAGTCTGGCCAATTTCCTAAAATTGGGAAAGTAATACCAAGTTCAGGAAGGAAAGATGTTAATCATTTCCCTTGGTGAAATCAATAAAATCAAGAAATGAAAGTTGTAGGACCAAGTGTAGCGGCTTTCACTGGTATTAGAGTAGTTGTTTTTTTCAAGTGAAGTATTATAAGAAATGTTGGTATTAGAACTCAAAGTGAGGGAGATTTTTATGCTAAATAGATATTAACCAAACAAGCAATACCTCTTGAATATTGTCAGTGACTGTAAGCAATACATGTTTTCCTCCTCTGATTGATAGAGTAAAGAAGGGTTTAATTAAGTACAATATTGCAAAATAAAAATGGTAAAGCATTTTTGATACTCCTGGATCTTCGTGATCTCCATGAAGTAAATTAAAAAAAAATACAACATACAGTGCTCTGTTCATGTTGTAATTTATCAAGTGGGAAGGAAATTGGCATGTCTTTTCCAGCTGATTTATTGGTTAATTCCAACAGTTCATTGTGGAAAAGGCCAACAATGAATTACAATGTGGGAAAAATTAGGCAGAGCATTTAAATAAGTGTTTCAGTATATATTCTTTAGAAACAACTTACAGAGCTATTTTCTAGCTAGTTACAACATGATGGGCTGTTAAGAAGTGCCAGATAACCCCACCCATTAAACACCTTCTCTGAGGCCAAGAAAAATCAGACAGGCTCTCTTGTGTCTTCTCCAAAGCTGAGGCCTCACAGTCACGTTCAGGTTTAATGACTGGATACTAGGAAGCAGTGGACACAGACCCACAAGGAATGATAGTGATGAGGACGATGATAAAAAGCAGCGTGGCCTACTGGATAAGCACAGGCCTGGGAGTCAGAGGCTCTGAGTTCTAGTCTTCACTCTACCTCTTGTCTGCACTGTGACCTTGGGCAAGTCATTTAATTTCTCTATGGCTAAATTACTTTATCTGAAAAATGGGAATTAAGATGGTGATCCCCACGTGGGACATGGATGGTGTCCAACCTGATTAGCTTGTCTCTACCCCAGTGCTTAGTATGGTGCTGTGACTTGGTGTGTAACAATTGATAATGCAATTGATCTTATAAACTCCAGTAACTATTCAGTCTCTACTCTCACCAATTCTGAAATGACTCTCTGATCACAACCTCCTCACCTGCTCTCTTTCCCATACACCCACCCCTCACAAGTCTGTTCTTTTTTCCCCCCACAGAGACCGCCATTCTTTTGAGCCCCCCCCCAGCATTCTTCAGTCATCTTATTCCATTTGGTCCCCATCCCCGATGGACAAATTGTCACACTCATCACCACCCTCTCTGCTGAAGTGAACTCCTTTCTCTCCTGTCCCTCCTCCTGTCTTCTACCACTAACCCGCAACCTTGGATAACCTTCACAGTCCGCTTCCTCCGCTGCTGTGCCTGAGCTGCGAAGCGCTGTTGGAGGAAATCCAAATGTATCTCTGACCGTGTCCACCTTAAATTCATTCTTATCTGCTTCAATTCAGCCCTCTCCACTGCCCAAAAACAATACTTCTTCCTAATTCACTCCCATACCCGCTGCCCCCACCAGCTGTTTCCGACATTTAACTCCCTTCTCAAACCTCCTGTCCCCCACCACCCCCACCATCTCTTTCCCTTAATGACCTGGCTACATACTTCAAATTGAAACTCTCAGGTGTGATCTCCCTAAAATCTTCCCTGATCCTCTCCTCCCCCTCTCCTCCTGCACCATCTTCGACTCTCCCTATGTTCCCTGCAGTAACTCAAGATGAAATATCTCTCCTCCTCTCTAAATCTATCCCCTCCATCTGTATTTCTGACCCACCTCTTCATACCTTTTTAAAACACTCGCCCCCTCTCTTCTTCCCTCCTTGACTGCCATATTCAACTGTTTACTTTCTAATGGCTTCTTCCCCACTGCTTTCAAACATGCCAGTGTCTCCTCTATCCTAAAAAAACCCTCCCTTGACCCCAAGGCTCCCTTCAGTTATCACCCCATTCCCCTCCTATCATTTCTCTCCAAACGTCTTGAGAGAGCTGTTTTCACCTGCTGTCTCCACTTCCTATCCTCCAGTTCTCTCCTAGATCCTCTCCAGTCTGGCTTCTGCCCCTTCACTCCACAGAATCAGCTCTCTAAAGTAACTAGTGACCACCTTCTTGCCAAATCTGTCATTCTCTGCTCCTCCTAGACTTCTCAGTCACCTTGACTCTGTAGACCACCTTCTTCTCCTTGAAACTTTATCCAACCTTGGAGTCACCAACACTGTCCTCTCTTGGTTTTCCTCCTTTCTGACCACTCCTTTTCAGTTTCTTTTACTGGTTCCTACTCTGCCTCCCACCCTCTGACAATCCCACCTTCTGACAATGGGAGTCTTTCAAGGCTCAGTTCTAGGTCTCCTTCTATTCTCTCTCTACACCTACTCCTTTGGAGAGCTCATTTGTGCCCATGGCTTCAATCACCATCTCTATGCAGATAATTCCCAAATCTATATCTACATCCGTGACCTCTCTACTTCCCTGCAATCTCACAATTCCTCAGCCTTAAAGACATATCCATTTAAATGTCTTGTCATCACTTCAAATTAAACATGTCCAAAACTGAATGCCTTATCTTCCCACCACACCCTGTCCACCTGTCTTTTCTGTCACTCTTGTCAACACCACTACCCTCCCTTCCTCACAAGCCCGTAACTTTGGCGTTGTCCTTGACTCACCTCTCAGTTCACCCATGAATTCAATCTGTCACCAAATCCTGTCGGTTCTACCTTCTCTACATTGCTAAAATCTGCCCTTTCCTCTCCATCCAAACTGCCACCATGATGACCCAAGCACTTATCCTATCCCACCTTGATTGCTGCAACTACTTTCCTGCTGACCACCCAGCTTTCTTGTCTTTCCCCACTCCAAGCCAGATTTCACTCTGCTGCTTGACTCATTTATCCACAAAAATGTTCAGTTCATGTCTCCCTACTCTTTCAAAACCCTCCACTGGCTGCCCATCTGCATTCACATCTTAGCATTGTCTTTAAAGCACTCAGTCAGCTTGCCCCCATCTTGCCTCAACTCACGAATTTCCTCCTACAGCCTAGCCCACACACTCTGCTCCTCTGGCACTAGCTTACTTCACTGTAACCTGATCTCATCTACCTTGCCACCAACCCCTTCCCACACCATCCCCAAGACTAGAACTCCCTCCCCCTCCATATACTCCAGACCATCACTCTCTCCACCTTCAGAGCATTACTATGGTCATGTCTCCTCCAAGAGGGCTTCCCTGATTAAGCCGTTTTTTCCCCAGCTCACTCTCTCTTCTGCGTCATCTTTGCACTTTAATCTGTGACCTTTGGACGTTTGCTATTCACCTCAACCCCCCTCCCCAAAGCACTTATCTTTAAATTGTATATTATAAATTACTTATTTACTCATATTAATGTCTGTCTCCCCCTCTAGACTGTAAACTTACTATGACTAGGAAACGTCTATTTCTTTTCTATGGTACTCTCCCAAATGCTTAGTAGAGTGCTCTGTACATAGTAAGTGCTCAGTAAATATGATGGATTGACTCACTGACTGTGAATGGATTTCATGAGCGAGAGCAAAATAATTACTTTCTCCAAGGAGTCAGAAGGGCAATGACTGGGGAAAGTATCTTCCTTGCTATGGCATTTCTAATGGGTTGATTTGGGCAAACTAAAATGAAATGGGGGCATTTCTTTATTCTAGCAGGCCAATTTCATGGCCAATTCCTCCCACTCACCCCAGCAGTTCTCCTGGGCTCCTAGGATACCATTTTTCTCCATAGCTCCTCTTTATGGGATTTAAATGCTTTCTGTGTGCCAGACATTGTCCTAAGCACTGGAGTAAATACACGCTAACAGTTTGGACACAGTCCATGTCCTACATGGGGCTCACAATCTTAATCCCCATTTCACAGATGAGGTAAAAGGCACAAAAATATTAAGTGACTTACCCAAAGTCAGACACATCAGACAAGTCATGGAGTTGGGATTAGAACCCAAATTCTCTGACTCTCAGGCCCATGCTTTATCCACAAGCCCATGCTGCTTCCCTTATACTGGTGACTTAAATTTGGTTCCTAAATGCTTTTCCTTTCCTAAATTCTTTCCTGAATTAGGTTATTGGGAAGCGGCTTGGCCTAGCATGGGACTGAGAGACCGAAGGCCCCGGGTTTCAAATTCAACCCTGGTCAAGTCTCTTAACTTCTCTGAGCCTCAGGTCCCTCATCTACAAAATGGGGATTAATTGCTTGTTTATCCCTGCCCCTTAGACTGTGGTCCCTAAAGGGAGAAGGGACTGTGTTGATCTGATTGTATTTTCTGTAACCCAGTGTTCAACACAGTGCTTGGCACATAGTACTCACTTAACAAATATCATTACTTGTATTATTTCCAAATTTTCCCTTGGTATTTTTCTCTCTTTCTGGAAAGCAAATACCTTAAAACTAGGATCAGATTAATGCAGGGGCTATAGGAACTCCAGTCCCAAACCCCTAGCTAAGGTGAGTCCCTGGAAACCACCAAGAAATGCACAAATGGAACCAGTGCCATTTCAGAGAACAATTTCAGACTCTAACTCTGCCCAAGTAGTAATGATGATTGTGGTATTTGTAAAGTGCTTACTTACTGTGTGCCAGGCACTCTACTAAGCACTGGCGTGGTTACAAGGTAATTGGGTTGGACACAGTCCCTGTCCCACATTGGGCTCACAGTCTTAATCTCCATTTACAGATGAACTAGCTACCGCTTGGACTTTTGTTAAGATGGAACCTGAACCAGCAACCAAGTCTGCAAAGTTAGGGATGTTGGGGGCAGGGTGGGCGATTTGGTTTAACGTGAAGCCCCTACCACCGGACCCCCATGATCAGTCCCCTAATGTGCATGTAACAGAGAGTTTCCACCCACAGCCCTTCAGCCTAGGGCTAATTCTCAGTAAACTCTTCCTGAAGCCTTTAACAGCCTTATGTTTCCTCACTGATATTATCTAATAACCCATTATGGATCTATAGTCAATGAATTTATACAGAATCCTCTTGAACGTGTGGATATTTCTGTCAGTATGTCATTCCCTAGGTCTTATCTATGCAATGTGAAAATTTCAGCTTTTTTGTAGCCTTTAGCCTACAACCCTAATACATAATTCACAATTGAGCAGGGAATTTTGCTTGTAGTTTTCCATTTTATTCTTCATCCTCAGTCTGTTACAACTGAAACTGATATTTTGTTTAGGCATTTTCTGGCATGAAAGAGCATGTGCTATAAAAACTAAATATTTATAGGAATTAAAAAATATGGTCTTTTAAACCTTCTAAATTTAGTTTACTAGAGAGAACTGGTGAGAAGATTGTTCCCTTTGCCTTCAAAATGGTATTTCTCAGCCCTGGGCCCCTCCCAAAGTATTCACTCCAAGGAGTCATTTGCCAGACGTTTGAGGTGAAAAAAATTTAAAAATTTAAAAAAGAGATTTTGCAGATGAACAGTAGGTCTAGAATGAGTTACTGTCATAAAGAAAAGTTAGAGAAGCTCAATGGTCCATCCATAATCATTAGGGCGGACCATTTGTAGCAGGATGATTTGTTCAGGAATCCTCAGTTGTCTATGACAGAATTGGCCATTGGTCATCCCAGTGTGACATCGTTCATGCTCCTATACTGTCATTTTTCCACCTTTCTTTTTTATTATAATTAATATCAAGGAATGTAATTAAAGGGTAGTGCATGACATGTGTTCTTACAAACAGCGAGTCTCTGTGAAGAATAGAAAGAAAAGGAGAAAACTAGCAGAGAAATACTCTTTTCATGGTATTTGCTAAGCATTTTATATATGTCAAGCATTGTTTTAAGTACTGGGGTAGATACAAGTAAGTTGGGAGACTGTCCCTGTCCTACATGGGTTCACAGTCTATCAATCGGTGATATTAATTGAGCGCTTGCTATGTGCAGAGCACTGTAATTAATTATGGTATTTGTTAAGCGCTTACTATATGCCAAGCACTGTTCTAAGCGCTGGGGTAGATACAAGGTAATCAGGTTGTCCCTCGTGGGACTCCCATTTTTAATCTCCATTTTGCAGATGAGGTAAATGAGGCACAGAGAAGTTAAGTGACTTGCCAAAGGTCACACAGCTGTTCTTGTCTGTCCGTCTCCCCCGATTAGACTGTAAGCCCATCAAACGGCAGCAACTGTCTCTATCTGTTGCCGACTTGTTCATTCCAAGCGCTTAGTACAGTGCTCTGCACATAGTAAGCGCTCAATAAATGCTATTGAATGAATGAATGACAAGTGGTGGAGCCGAGATTAGAACCCGTGTCCTCTGACTCCCAAACCTGGGCTCTTTCCACTAAGCCGTGCTGCTTCCCTAAACACTTGGGAGAATACCATACAACAGAATTAGTAGACATGTTCCCTACTTGTAATGAGTTTACAGTCTAGGACAAAGGATAGTGGTGATTCCCCATTTTGGGGTGAGGAAGCGAGGCACAGAGAAGTTAAGTGACTTACCAAAGGTCACACAGCAGACAAGTGGTGGAGCCAGAATTAGAGCCCTGGTCCTCTGGCTCTCAGGCCCATGTCCCTTCACTAGGCCATGCTGCATCTCCTGGGGACTCTTGACAAAGAATCATTGACTCAGGAGAGGCTGCGGGTCTCTTCTTTTAGGTTGTAAGCTCCTTGAGGGAAGGACTGTTTCTTGTTTCTTTTTTCTTCTGGCTTTGACAATCAATCAATCAGTGGTTTTGACTGAGCACTTACTGTATTCAGAGCATTGTATTAAGGGTTTGGGAGAGTCCAATAGTGATGGTAGACATGATTCCTGCCCATGAGGAGCTTACAGTCTAGAGGAGGAAACAGAATAAAATAAATTACCGAGGGGAAATAGCAGAGTGTAAAGAGATGTGCATAAGGTCCGTGGAACTGAGGGTTCCCCAAATAGCAGCACAGAAGCCTGCATAAAAACAATCAGTGCTGTTGCTGACAATTCAACCAATAAATTGCATTTATTGAGCACTTAACTGTGTGCAGAGCACTGTACTAAGTACTTGGGAGAATACAAAATAACAGTGTTGGTAGGCACAATCCCTGCCCACAGTGAGCTTACAGTCTAGAGTGCTAAATACAGTGCTCTGCATACAGTAAACACTCAATAAATAAATATATATATATATATGTATATATAATTCTATTTATCTATTTTGATCCTAATGATACCTGTCTACTTGTTTTGTTGTCTGTCTCCCCTCTCTAGACTGTGAGCCCTTTGTTGGGTAGGGATTTCTCTGTTGCCAAATTGCACTTTCCAAGCGCTTAGTACAGTGTTCTGCACACAGTAAGTGCTCAATAAATACGATTGAATGAATGAATAGTTGGGAGACAAGTGTTAATATAAATTACTGAATTATAAATATGTACATACTGTGAGCCTGTTGTTGGGCAGAGATTGTCTCTATCTGTTGCTGAATTATACACCCCAAGCGCTTAGTACACTCCAAGTGCTCAATAAATATGATTGAATGAATGTGCTTTTGGCTGATGGTGGCGGAGGTGAATAAAAGGGAGCAAATTAGGGAGATGCAGAAGGGAGTGGGAGAATAATAATAATAATGGCATTTGTTAAGCCCTTATGACGTGCCAAGCACTGTTCTAAGTGCTGGGGTAGATAGAAGCTAATCAGGTTGTCCCTTGTGGGGCTCATGGTCTGAATCCCCATTTTACAGATGAGGAACTGAGGCCCAGAGAAGTTAAGTGACTTCCCCAAAGTCACACAGCTAAGTGGCAGATCCAGGATTAGAACCCAGGTCCTCTGACTCCCAAGCCTGGGCTCTTTCCACTGAGCAACACTTCTCAGAACTTAGGGCTTAGTCGGGGAAGGCTAAGATGTTTCTCCAATAAGGCTTTGAAGGTGGGGAGAGTAATTGAATGTCACATATGAAGAGGGAGGGCAAGTCTTAGACTACCTTCCCTTTTTTTTTTTAGATCTCCAGGATAGAAAACTCCACAACCCTTTGTTAGCCCACACCAGTCTTTTATCATGCTGACAGTCAAGTCCTTCCTTTAGGCCTAGCAGAGTCCCTTTCCTCCTTTTAGCCTATTTCCTCTTGCTTGAGTATCTGTGGATCGAGACAAAAACTGCTCAGCTTGTTCTTCATAAAGTGAGAAAGATGTTTGTTCTGTTTGTTTATGATTTTCTAGTAAAAGACCCTTTGAATCAAAAATTATCAAAGAGGACATGCATTTTGATATATTTTCCTCTGAAGACTTCAGAAAGGTTAGCTCATCTCTTACAGAAAAGAGAGTGACAGAAATCTATCAACCAGGCGCACCATTCCACAATTACTACAATTTATTGGCGGCATTTGGCAAGGTTACCTGCTGCCCGCAACTGCACAAAGGCACAACTCACTGCCTTTGTTCAGAAGAGACCTAATGTTTATACCCGAAGTCATATTTTTTCAATTAATTCTAACCACTAGGTCTACACAGCACATGCCTGGCATTGATAATAATTTACAATAAATTTCACTCTGGCTGGAAATAGCTTGAGTGTCGGTCTCTTTTTTTTTTCCCCCTCGAAAAGCTTTTTTATCTTTATTCAGCTTTTTCTTTTTATTGTGGGTTAGGAATGTGGATTAGAAAATAATGTCATCTATGTGTTTTCATGGGGAGATAGGCGGGTATGGGGTGATTTTTTTTTTTTTCTCAAGAGCTACCTGGATTACTCTGCATTTGCTTTTGTAGTTGGAAAGAGTTAAAATCATACTTCATCTCTGAGCAGGAGTATTGTAACCTTGGGGGAAAAAATGCAATTCAATCAAAGGGTCCAATTCCTCTTCAAAACTTGGTGTGAGGATTGAAAATCGGATCGTAGGAAGATTGAGATGAAACTTTACCATAAAATGACACTAAGATATCTGCCCTCTATTTCTTTCCTGAATGTTGTTTTTGCTTTCTCCAGAGGCTGAGTCCTAAAATAATTTCCATTGGAACCGCCAGCTGTAGCCCCATTACAGGCTCTCCATGTTACTTCTTGGACAGAAAAGGCTTCTGCCCTGTTGGTTGTTTTTTTTCAAAAAAAACACCAGTATTTGGTAAGCACTTACTGTGTGCCAGTCACTGTACTAAGCGCTGGTTTAGAAAGAAGCTAAGCAATTTAGACACAGTCCATGTCCCACAGTGGGTTCAAAATCTTAATCCCTATTTTACAGATAAGATAACTGAGGCACAAAGAAATGAAGTGACTTTCCCAAGGTCACCCAGCAGATGAGTAGCAGAGCCGGGATTAGAACTCAGGTCCTTCTGACTTCCAGGCCTGTGCTCTATCCACTAGGCTACACTGCTTTTCTACAACTGTGTATCTGTCTGATCTAGGTCTCAGCGAACTTCCCCAAATTTATCACCCTAGTGATCTTTGGATTTTCTGGAAAGATCTGCAGTTCAGGCACCTCCTGACTGAAATTTATTTTTTGATCCATTCTACCCCTTCAGACCACATGGCACAAAACAGGCATTATGTCTCTGTGTAGTTTTCATCTCTCTGGATGTGTCTGACTCCCTCTTCTCCTCTCTCTTTTTTTTTTTTACTAGTTTCATTTTTAATTTGGACCTTATATTTTTTACTGTGGTCCAATTCATTGATTGTATGTCCTTTGTGGTGCCGGTGATAAAGGACAAATTTGAGAGTCACACCGTTGTAGTTGAATCACGGAAGGGATCAGTGTGAAGTTGGGCTTGAATAGTCCTTTCTGAGGCTCTGGTCTATGTGATGGACTGAGTTTCCTTTTTTCAAAATGTTTTCCCTTAGGCACAATTTCGTTCCATCTTCAACAGTTTCCTCTACTTTCAAGGAGTAAGACACAAGGCAAATTGGAAGGAGGAAGAGGGGAGCAGAAGAAGCATGGCACAATATGATGAAGTCATCATAATCTCCCTAAAAATATATCCTATGAGTCAAAGGTCACATGAGGTGCTTGCAAAGATTGGCCTTCTGGGTATGCTTAAAACAGACCTTATCCTTGAGGCAAGCAGTCAATCAGTGGTGTTTATTGAGTGCTTATGGGGTGCAGAGCACTCTACTAAGCAATGGGAGAGTACAATTCAATAAAGCTGGTAGACCTGTTCCCTGAGGAAGAGGAGCTCTACAAGGAGCTCATAGTATAGGCAGGGAGAAAGACACTAAAATGAATAAATAACTGATGTGTACATACGGGGAGAAGCAGTATGGCCTAGTGGATAGATCCCTAGGAGTCCCTTGGAGAACTCATTCGCTCCCACGGCTTCAACGATCATCTCTACGCGGGTGACACCCAAATCTATATCTCTGCCCCTGTTCTCTCTACCTCCCTCCAGGCTCACATCTCCTCCTGGCTTCAGGACACGTATTTATATTGATGTCTCTTTACTTGTTTTGATATCTGTCTCCCCCCTTCTAGACTGCAATCCCTGTGTGGGCAGGGATTGTCTCTCTTTATTGCTGAATTGTACTTTCCAAGCACTTAGTGCTCTGCACACAGTAAGTGGTGAGTAAATATGACAATAAATAAATAAATACAATTGAATGAATGAATGAGTCAAAAGGACCTGGGTTCTAATCCTGGCTCTGTTACTGATCTGCTGTGACATTAGGCAACTCACTTAACCTCTCGGTGCCTCAGTTACCTCATTTGTAAAATGGGGATTAATTCTGTGAGCCCCAAGTGGAACATGGACTGTGACCAACCTGACTAGTTTATATCTACCCCGGTGTTTAGCAATGCCTGACACTTAATAAGCACTTACAAATGCCATTAAAATGTGCTTTGGGGCTGAGGGAAGGGTGAATATTGAGAGTTTAAAAGGTACAGATCCAAGTGCTCAGGTGACAAAGAAGGGAAGGGGTGTAGACTTGGTTGGAGAAGACTTCCTGGAGGAGATATAAGGCTTTGAAGGTGGGGAGAGTGGTGATCTGTCATACATGAATGGGCAGAGAATTCCAGGCCAGAGAAACAGCGTGGCTCAGTGGAAAGATCCCGGGCTTGGGAGTCAGAGGTCATGGGTTCTAATCCCAGCTCCACCACTTGTCAGCTGTGTGACTTTGGGCAAGTCGCTTAACTTCTCTGAGCCTCAGTTACCTCATCTGTAAAATGGGGATCAAGACTGTGAGCCCCACGTGGGACAACCTGATCACCTTGTATCCCCCCAGCACTTAGAACAGTGCTTTGCACATAGTAAGCGCTTAACAAATGCCATCATCAGGCCACAGGAAGGATGTGGGCAAAGGGTTGGAATTAGAGGAATGAAGTGTCGGCCGGATTGTAATAGGAAGTCAGCAAGGTAAGGTAGGAGGGGTCAAGCTGGGCGAGTTGATGGGAAGGAGTATGTTCTTTATGTGAAGATGGACAGGCAACCACTGGAGGGTTTTGAGGAGTGGGAGAGACATGGATTAAATTTTTTTTTAGAAAAGAATCCAAGCAGCTGAGAGAAGCATTGACTGGAGTAGGGAGAGGCAGAAGGCACAGCAGTGAACAAGGAGGCTGCTGCAATAATCGAGGTGGGATATGATGAGTGCTTGAATCAGCAAAGTAGCTGTTAGGATGGAGAAGAAACAGTGGATTTTTGCAGTGTTGTGAAGTTAGAACCGGCAGGACTCGTTGGCAGATTGAATATGTGAGTTGAGTGAGAGAGATGAGTTGAGGATAATACCAAGGTTATGGGCTTATGAAATAGAGAAGATAGTGATGTTGTCTACAGTGATGGGAATAGGAGAACAGGATTTGGGTGGAAAGATAGAGTTCTGTTTTAGACATGTGTATTTGAAGTACTGGAATAATTTGATTAACTAAATTGCAAGAATTTTAGGTGTATTTTTTTAACCTCCAACTTCTTGGAAATGATTTACTGGATTGAATGCTTGGGAGGCGCCCAGGGCTAAGCAGCACTATTTTAAAAACAAAGAAACCAACCTCCTCCCCAGTTAGCTCTAGCATGAGTACCAAGTGTTGGATTCCTTCCTGGGATCTCTCTTGACTAAAATAGTAAGAAGGAGTCCCTCTCTTTCCCTCTTCCTCCCTCTCCCTTTTTCACCCCTTCCTTGCTTCCTCCCTCCTTTCCCCCTCTTTCTTCACGTCCTCCCTTCCAATGAATAACAATGGAAAAAAGAGCAGAAGAAATTTTGGACCCAAATTCACATTCCACACCCATTGGGTCACAGTGATTTAGAATAAGTAGCACGTTTTTAGCTATGCGGGCATCTGCTCAGTTACCAGCACCACTGGTTCACTAGTGCCTTTGATGTTATGCTTTTCCTGCAATCCCCCAAATGTGTTGTCAAATGGTAAAGTCATTTCCTTAGTCTTTTTTTTTTTGAGCAATTGTTGTATTAACAAGCCTAGATTACCGTTGTAGCTCCAGGAATGACTTTCTCTCCTACTTGATTGATTAATTAATTAGTTATGTGTATTTGGGTCCAGCAGGGACTCAGTGACAGCTGTGACATGAAAATTACTGGAAAGTTACAAAAATATGCAACTGTGTTTGGCTTGGTGAAATGCAGGCTCTGAATTGATTAGAAACAGACACGTTACAATCACATCTTGAAATTACCTGCCACTAGTGAAGGTTTGGGAAGAATCATTTTGATTAGTATGAATTACCCTGGTTTCCAACATAATCACCAGCAACTACTTGGTATTCATATTTCAACATATATGTGCACTGAAATCCTTAGTGTTCAAAGGAGGTGTTTGTGTACATTTAACAAATACGAGTTTCTAAAGCCAGGTAAGAATTAAGTTAAAACCAAGAGATATAATACAGTTAAGGCAGATCCTCAGGTATAACCAATTTGTAGTTGTGCGGGAGTGTTGAGAGAGTTCAGAAGGTAGGACATTTTCTTATCATCAGATGTACCATTATAATAACTCATTCTTTGCCCCCCAATCTTCCCCCTCGCCCCACCCCACTACCCATCTAAATCCACAAGGAAGAGCTCAGCTAATCTATAGTATATGTGGCACAGAAGAGCAATAACTGAGGTTGTCTTTCCTTTTTAGTGCTTGGATGTTTAATGAAACGATCAACTCAATTCCTTTCTGTTTTCTAATCTATAGTTCGTTTCACTAGCTGTCTGCAGAGCTTGTAATTGCTAGTTCTTTGGGATGGAAGAGAAAGGGTCACAAATTTCAAATGAAGATTTAAAGCCATGGCTCTTTGATTGGCAACTCCCAGTGTGCTATGCTCCCAGATGGAATGGAGACACCCAACCCAGAATAAAATAAATAAGGTTCAAAAAAAAAACAAACAAAGAAAAAACGCTCAGGACCAATTTGAGCTTGAAATTTGAAATGTTTGAAAAAGCTTTCCTGACTGTGATTACATATTTTTTTTCAAGTTAGGTCTCTCTTGGCACATCTGATTTTAGTGAAAATGATCAAATATGATTAATGAGTGTAATTTTTGAGTTTGTTGAACTAGAAATCAGTAAATCCTAACATTTCACAACTTCATTTTGTGTTCCAATTCAATATCAGAGACATTATATGAACCTCCTCTGAATAGAACTGTTACACCTGAGGTCTGCCTCGTCTGGTACAAAATGTGCTCTTCAGATTTTGAGTGGAATTGGTTGTACCATGGTCGGAGTTCATATTTCTAGTTGACTAGTATTAAGTAGAATATTTTGCAAGCAAAGTGGCCTAATGGAAAGAGCACCAGCCTGGGCGTCAGAGGACGTGGGTTCTAATCCCAGCTCTGCCACTTGTCTGATGTGTATCCTTGGGCAACTCACTTAACTTTTCTGGGCCTCAGTTTCCATTTGTAATACTTGTTCTCCTTCATCCTTCTACTGAGAGCTCCATGTGAGACAGACACTAGGCTGCATCTAACCCAGGGCTTAGTACAGTGCTTGCCACATAGTGTCTAACAGATGTCACAATTTTTATTAGGTGGCAAATAGATCATATTTATTTACATATGCACATTTGCACCCTCCCTCCATTTTTAAAGATCATCATAAAGAGCATTTATTGGTCCTAGAGAGTCCCCATGTAGCTTTTGCGTTCCTCGTCAGTAGGGAATGTATCTACCAACCCCATTGTATTGTGCTCTCCGAAGCACTTTTTACAGTGATCTTCACATTTTAAGTTTTCAATAAATACAAATGATTGCCTGCTGAGAATGGAGCCTTGTTCTAAGGAACAAACAACTGAAGGAAAAGATTTGGTGCTTGGCCTCAAGGAGCTTATAACCTAACAGAGAAAGGTGCAGATTGCTAAAACTATTCCAGGTCAAAGAGCAGGAGCACAGTACACATGATTAACCATAAAAATAAAGAAATTAACCAAGTCAGTGGACAGATAATAAAAGTAATGGTATTTGTTAAGTGCTTACTATGTACCAGGCACTATTCTAAGCACTGGGGTAGATCTAAGATAATCAGGTTGGACACTGTCCCTGCCCCACACAGGGCTCTCATTCTTAATACCCATTTTACAGATGAAGGAACTGAGGCACAGAGAAGTTAAGTGACTGACTTGCCCAAGGTCACACAGCAGACAAGTGTCGGAGCCAGTATTAGAACCCAAGACCTTCTGACTCCCAGGCCTGTGCTCTATCCACTAGGCCGTGCTGCTGAGGTGACTGATGGGATGGCTTGTCCAGGAAGGTGAGAGGATTAGTCAGGGAGACAGTTTTGGAGAGTTGAATTATTTAGAAGAGATAGAAGGACCGTAATTTGGTAGATTAGAGAGGGACAGTTCTATGCACAAGAAATGAACCAAACATGGGAGTGTTTGGAAGGAGATTGTCAGAAGTCATTTATTATCATTGTCATTATTATTATATGTTAAGCTCTTATTGTGTGTCAAACACTCTTCTACGTGGTGGGGTAGATACTAGTTAAGCAGAGAGGGCACAGTACCCATTTCACATGGGGCTCACAGTCTAAGTAGCAGGGAGAACAGGTATTGAATCCCCATTTTGCAGATGAGGAAACGGAGGCACATAGAAGTTAAAGTAATTTGCCCAATGCCATACAGCAGGCAAGTGGCAGAAATGGAATTAGAATCCAGGTCCAGGCACTGTTCTAACTCCCGGGACTGTGTTCTTTCCACTAGGCTGGTGGCAGTTACCCAGTGAAAAACTGCCACGTTGTTGGAGACTGCATTTCATTTTTTATGAAAATCTTTTGTTTTGCCCTCCCAGAATGTCTATTCCCACTGTCAGTTCACTCCATAGAACCTGTTGTTTATTCTCCTCTCATTCCCAGCAAAGTTATGGGGCCATTGACATTGTCTCAAAGCTGTCTTACACAATGCCATTTCTACTATTATTGAAACCTGGTCAGTCTAGTACAGTTTACACTCATTTGTTTAAGTGATGTTATCAAGATTTTCATTTCTAAGTACATCTGAAAATGTGCTCTTTTCTCCCCATGCTCCTAAGTGGCAAGTGAGTTTTGTTATAATAAATTTCAAATGTACAAATGCAAATTTAGGGTTCCTTGACTTTGAAGTCACTTAACTTCTCTGTGCTTCAGTTACCTCATCTGTAAAATGGGGATTAAAACTGTGTACCCTACGTGGGACAACCTAATTATCTTGTATCTATCCCAGTGCTTAGAACAGTGCTTGGCACATAGTAAGTGTTTAACAGATACCAAAATAATCATTATTATTGACATTTAATAGACTTCAGTCTGTAAACTCATCCTCTAAACTGTAAGCTCGTTATGGGCAGGGAACATGTCTGCTAATCCTGTTGTATTCTCCCAAGGTCTGCACATAATAAACACTCAAAAAATTCCACTGATGGATTGATTCTGTAGTTTATAGTATTTCTTTGTTAATGAATCTTAACACTCATCGCATCATTATTAAAACACAAGTTCTGTGCATCAGGACCTGTGCAGGCACAAAGCTGAGAATGATATGGATAGGCAGTGACACTTGAATCCAAGATGGTAAAGAGAAACTAAGGAAAGCCACTCACATGTTGCAAAAGGGTTATTAGTATGCATATAATCATATAGGTACACTTGTTTGGTCAATTTTTCTTTGTTTACTGTCATTCCCATATTATACTAAGCTCTCTGAGGTCAGGGAACATCTTCCATAGTCCCAGGCATTTAGTACAGTGCTTTGCATTGAAGTGTTCAATAAATCACACTGACTAATTGAAAAGTATTAAACCGGAGCAGAATAAAAGCTGGCCCAGTGAAATTGATTTCATTCTTCAGTAAGTAATGTTAATAACAAATATTTCAACAATTTCACTTTGGACTTAAAACATGGGCAATTTATGAGGGTGGGGGGTAATTGGGAGGATGGGGAGAACAGGCTCTCTTCACCGATTTAGGTAGTGGGCAAAGAACTTTTTCTAGTGAAAGAAAATGTGGCCAACTGAAGCGGACGTCTTATGTTTCATTTGCTAGTAGATACAGTAGCTAGCTGTATTAGGTTGCAGAAAAGCCATACAGTTCAGTAAGTCTATAAAAAGAATGTGAGAGTCATACACAGTAGTGGCTTCTCTCTGATGTCCTAAGGCTTTTTAGATGCTTTAGCGGTTCAGTCATAAGACTAGAGTACTTTGATCATACCAGCTAGCATACCGGGAAAGGAAATTAGGGTACTGGGTCCGTTATGATTATAATAATACCGTTAGAACAAACGGTCTTGCAAATATTGCCTCAATATTAATTTAAGTAGAAGGAAAAATGTATTACCCATATCTTAATCTACAGGACAGTTATCCGAATTAAGGAAAAGGATGCTTGTATAACTGGTTCAGCCTTTCAGAAAAACTGCCTGTTGCCCCAAATTAATCCTCAGATACAAAGTCTAGAGAGCATTTTTTAAGTGGAGCATTATTACAACCTTTGGTTTGTACCCCTTCCTGGTCTGTGACTCTCTGTTAAAAATGTCTTACCAAGGATTTTTTTTATGTTCCTGAACACGTATTTTTGAAAATAAATTAAAATTTAGTCTTATGAAAATTTCAGCATGGAGGCAAAATTTGGTCAAAGGGAGTAGAAGTGTAATGCTCTACCTTAGCTCTTTTTATACTATCAATTGAAGAGAGAGTTGGCAGAAGAATTCCTCAGAGATACTATCAAATGAGTCTGAAACAGTAAGAGACTTTCTAGGGTACATCTTCAAGAATTTCCTGAAGCTCTAGCAGCAAGATTGCCATTAAAGTCAGTGGTTAGCACCTGGAGCACCGCTTTGATAACAGTCAACCCCCATCCGGGTCATTGCAAACAAAAAATCTCTCACCCAACAGCCAGGAAGACACTGCATTCTGCTTTTACCCTTTGGACTTTAATATTCTCAGTGTCAGTGCTAGGTTTTCATGCCCTGAATGAGGATCAGGTCCAAGTTATTAAGCTTAATGCATGAGAAGGTCATAGGTAACCACAAAGGGGCCATTCTCATTAACCAAAGGGGAAAACCTTCTGTTTGTTTCATTTGTTCAATTTTTCTCTGAAAATGTGCACTATCTTTAGGCCGCTCCTGAAGGCTTGTGAACAGGTACTAAAAAAAACCCTATGAATTTAAGAAAATTGGAATCACCTGAGTTAAAATGGCAAGTGATAATTTGCTGCAAAGGAAAATAACCAAAATCTTCCTTACTATAGTCCAAGTTGAAACACAGATCTTATTCTAGACCCTGAAGTTTGACCCATTAGGGAAGGGACCATTTGGTCTTAATGCTAATAAATGGGTTTCCAAAGTGTTCACCCTTGTAGGGAAAGAATAGAGAGCTTCTCCAGGATAATGACTAATGCTGTAAACGACTAACAAAGTTTGCAAATCCCCGTCGAATATGCCTACTGAGACCAAACCATGTACATCTGGCTGGGCTATTTGTTATAAAACTGAAATATAGTCTGAAAGCCTCTCCCTCCTTTGTGTTTGCATTTGTTTTTCTTTTATCTTTTCCCCAGTCATAAATCTTTGACAGAAAAGAGAGAAAACCGGATAAAAAAAAAGAAGTGTGTGTTGGGAGAGGAATATAGGCACATTTATCCTCTGAGCCCTGCAGGAGAGGGTTACAAATCAAATGGCACAGAGTACAGATTTCTCAAAATTCCATGAGGGCAAGTACACTTTATACAGTGATCCTCTAGGCAAGAGTCTCCTGGTTCAAGGCCAAAAGCAAATTGGGCAGCCACTCAGAGACAACAGGAAATTCTAGAGGAATCTCGTTATCTGTGGGCATTCTGCAAGACTCAGATCTGGATTATCCACTCTTCTTGCTCTACACTCAATCAGGGAGTTCATCTGCTCATAAAGTTTTAGCTACCAAGTTTGACGCAGACTACTCTCAAACTGACTTTGCTAGCCTTGACCCTTCGGCTAACCTGCAATCCTGCATCTCCTCTTCTCTCCAGTTGGATGTCCAACCAGTACCTTAAACTCAGTTTATCTAAATCAGATACCAATATGCCATTGGTATTTCTTGAGTGCTTTCTGTGTGCAGAGTACTGTACTAAACTTTTGCAAGAGTTCCATACTGTACCCCCGGCCCCATAGCGCTTGTTTAAAAGAAAAATGTTAAGCGCTGATGATGTGCCTGATGCTATACTAAGTACTGCGGGACAATCAGGTTGAACACAGTCCCTGTCCCACATAGGGCTCACATTCTTAATCTCCATTTTAGAGATGAGGTAAATGAGGCACAGAGAAGTTAAGTGATTTGCCCAAGGTCACACTTTTTCACCTCAGTCATTAACACCACTTGAACCAGAAGCTCATAGCCTTAGGGTCATTCTCAACTTATTGCCCTTCCACTCTCACATTCAGTGTTCCAACAAATCCTTCCAGTTCTTCCAACACACACGTTTTCAGATCTGCCGCTTCCTCTCCACCCAAAAACCACCACCCTGGTACAAGTTCTAGTCATACTGCTGCTAAACTAATGCACAGCCTTCTTGGTAATCTCTCTGTCCAGTTTCTTCCTCTTTCAGTCTATACTGCATGCTGGTGAGTGAGTCATTTTCTTGAAGATTAAGTTGGAACATATCTCTCCAATCACAAACCGTCTACTGGCTTACCCTTGTCCTGACGCATCAAGCCAAATTGCCCCTGCAACTAAGTTCAGTGCTCTCCAGCAACTCACCCAGTTTACATATCTGCTCTCTTCATTCATTAATCTCCAAATTTATTCATTCATTCATGTCGTATTTAGTTCTTACTGTGTGCAGAGCACTGTACTAAGCACTTGGGAGAGTACAATATAACAACCAGATACATTCCCTGCCCACAATGAGCTTACAGTCTAGAAGGGGAGACAGACATTAATGTATTATCTCTCTCCTTTCCTCTCACACTAATCTTCTAACTACTCACTAGTCATCTAACTACCTCACGCTTGACTCTGCCACTTCCTTCCCCTGGCTTGGGACTCCCTCCCTCCCCAACTCCAAAAGAACCTGCCCCTCCCCA